>NC_064580.1:55451431-55768216 GCF_937001465.1 Orcinus orca
CCATTTCTCTAGGAGGTGGGTCAAAAAGGGTCTTGATGTGATTTATGTCATAGAGTGTTCTGCCTATGTTTTCCTCTAAGAGTTTGATAGTTTCTGGACTTACATTTAGGTCTTTAATCCATTTTGAGCTTATTTTTGTGTATGGTGTTAGGGAGTGTTCTAATCTCATACTTTTACATGTACCTGTCCGGTTTTCCCGGCACCACTTATTGAAGAGGCTGCCTTTTCTCCACTGTATATTCTTGCTTCCTTTAACAAAGATAAGGTGACCATAAGTGTGTGGGTTTATCTCTGGGCTTTCTATCCTGTTCCATTGATCTATATTTCTGTTTTTGTGCCAGTACCATACTGTCTTGATTAGTGTAGCTTTGTAGTATAGTCTGAAGTCAGGAAGCCTGATTCGTCCAACTCCATTTTTTGTTCTCAAGATTGTTTTGGCTCTTCGGGGTCTTTTGTGTTTCCATACAAATTGTGAAATTATTTGTACTAGTTCTGTGAAAAGTGCCAGTGGTAGTTTGATATATATTGCATTCAACCTGTAGATTGTTTGGGGTAGTAGATTCATTTTCACAGTGTTGATTCTTCCAATCCTAGACCATGGAATATCTCTCCATCTATTTGTATCATCTCTAATTTCTTTCATCAGTGTCCTATAATTTTCTAAATACAGGTCTTTTGTCTCCTTAGGTAGGTTTATTCCTAGATATTTTATTCTTTTTCTTGCAATGTTATGGGAGTGTTTTCTTAATTTCACTTTCAGATTTTTCCTCATTAGTGTATAGGACTGCCAGAGATTTCTGTGCATTAATTTTGTATCCTGCTACTTTACCAAATTCATTGATTAGCTCTAGCAGTTTTCTGGTAGGATCTTTGAGATACTCTATATATCGAATCATGTCATCTGCAAACAGTGACAGCTTTACTTCTTCTTTTCAAATTTGGATTCCTTTTATTTCTTTTTCTTCTCTGATTGTTGTGGCTACAACTTCCAAAACTATGTTGAATAAGAGTGGTGAGAGTGGGCTACCTTTTCTTGTTCCTGACCCTACTGGAA
Source organism: Orcinus orca (assembly GCF_937001465.1). NCBI lineage: Eukaryota > Metazoa > Chordata > Mammalia > Artiodactyla > Delphinidae > Orcinus > Orcinus orca. Next base: position 55,452,486 of record NC_064580.1, read on the forward strand.
ATGGTTTCAGTTGTTCAACACTAAGGACGATGTTGGCTGTGGGTTTGTCATATATGGCTTTATGTTGTGGCAAGTCCCTTCTCTGCCTACTTTCTGCAGGGATTTTATGAAAATTGGGTGTTGAATTCTGTCAAAAACTTTCTCTTCATCTATTGAGATGATCATATTGTTTTCCTCCTTCAATTTGTTAATATGGTGTATTACGTTGATTGATTTGCATATATTGAAGAATCCTTGCATTTCTGGAATAAACCCCACTTGATCATGGTGTATGAACCTTATAATGTGCTGTTGGATTCTGTTTGCTAGTACTTTGTTGAGGATTTTTGCATCTATGTTCATCAGTGATATTGGCCTGTAGTTTTCTTTCTTTGTGACATCTTTGTCTGGTTTTGGTATCAGGGTGATTGTGGCCTCATAGAATGAGTTTGGGAGTGTTCCTCTCTCTGCTAAATTTTGGAAGAGTTTGTGAAGGAAAGGTGTTAGCTCTTCTCTAAATGTTTGGTAGAATTCGCCTGTGAAGCCATCTTGTCCTGGGCTTTTGTTTGTTAGAAGATTTTTAATCACAATCTCAATTTCAGTGCTTGTGAATGCTCTGTTCATATTATTTTTTCATGTCTGTTTTTCTTTTCTTCTTCTTTTTTTATTGGAGTATAATTGCTTTACAATGGTGTGTTGGTTTCTGCTTTATAACAAAGGGAATCAGTTATACATACACATATGTTCCCATATCTCTTCCCTCTTGCTTCTCCGTCCCTCCCAATTTCCCTATCCCACCCGACTAGGTGGTCACAAACCATCGAGCTGATCTCCATGTGCTATGCGCCTGCTTCAAACTAGCTATCGATTTTACATTTGGTAGTGTATATATGTCCATGCGACTCTCACGTTATCACAGCTTACCCTACATCCTCCACATATCCTCAAGTCCATTCCCTAATAGGTCTGTGTCTTTATTCCCGTCTTACACCTAGGTTCTTCATGAACTTTTTTTTTCTTAAATTCCGTATATATGTGTTAGCATACAGTATTTGTTGTTCTCTTTCTGACTTACTTCACTCTGTATGACAGATTCTAGGTCCTTCCACCTCACTACAAATAACTCAATTTCATTCCTTTTTATTGCTGAGTAATATTCCATTGTATATATGTGCCACATCTTCTTTATTTATTCATCCAGTGATGCACATTTAGGTTGCTTCCATCCCCTGGCTATTGTAAATGGAGCTTCGATGAACATTTTGGTACATAACTATTTATGAATTATGGTTTTCTCAGGGTATATGCCCAGTAATGGGATTGCTGGGTTGTATCATAGGTCTATTTGTAGTTTCTTAAGGAACCTCCATACTGCTCTCCATAGTGGCTATATAAATTAACATTCCCACAAGCAGTACAAGAGTGTTCCCTTTTCTCCACTCCCTCTCCAGCATTTATTGTTTCTAGATCTTTTCATGATGGCCATTCTGACCAGTGTAAGATGATATCTCATTGTAGTTTCGATTTGCATTTCTCTACTGATTAATGTTGAGCATTCTTTCATGTGTTTGTTGTCAATCTGTATATCTTCTTTGGAGAAATGTCTATTTAGGTCTTCTGTCCATTTTTGAATTGGGTTGTTTGTTTGTTTTTTTCTTATTGAGCTGTGTGAGCTGCTTCTAAATTTTGGAGGTTGATACTTTGTCAGTTGCTTCATTTGCAAATATTTTCTCCCATTGTGAGGGTTGACTTTTGGTCTTGTTTATGGTTTCTTTGCTGTGCAAAAGCTTTGAAGTTTCATTAGGTCCCATTTGTTTATTTTTGTTTTTATTTCCATTTCTCTAGGAGGTGTGTCAAAAAGGATCTTGCTGTGATTTATGTCATAGGGTGTTCTGCCTATGTTTTCCTCTACGAGTTTGATAGTTTCTGGCCTTACATTTAGGTCTTTAATCCATTTTGAGCTTATTTTTGTGTATGGTGTTAGGGAGTGTTCTAATCTCATACTTTTATATGTACCTGTCCAGTTTTCCTGGCACCACTTACTGAAGAGGCTGTCTTTTCTCCACTGTATAGTCTTGCCTCCTTTATCAAAGATAAGGTGACCATAAGTGTGTGGGTTTATCTCTGGGCTTTCTATCCTGTTCCATTGATCTATATTTCTGTTTTTGTGCCAGTACCATACTGTCTTGATTTCTGTAGCTTTGTAGTATAGTCTGAAGTCAGGGAGCCTTATTCCTCCAGCTCCATTTTTCATTCTCAAGATTGTTTTGGCTATTCACAGTCTTTTGTGTTTCCATACAAATTGTGAAAATTTTTTTTATTGTTCTGTGAAAAATGCCAGTGGTAATTTGATATGGATTGCATTGAATCTGTAGATTGCTTTGTGTTGTAGAGTCATTTTCACAATGTTGATTCTCCCAAACCAAGACCATGGTATATCTCACCATCTATTTATTTCATCTTTAACTTCTTTCATCAGTGTCTTATTATTTTCTGTATACAGGTCTTTTGTTTCCTTAGGTAGGTTTATTCCTAGGTATTTTGTTCTTTTTATTGCAAAGGTAAATGGGATTGTTTTATTAATTTCACTTTCAGATTTTTCATCATTAGTGTATAGGAATGCCAGAGATTTCTGTGCATTAGTTTTGTATCTGGCTACTATACCAAATTCACTGATTAGCTCTAGTTGTTTTCTGGTAGCACCTTGGTATTCTCAATGTATAGTGTCATGTCATCTGCAAACAGTGACAGATTTACTTCTTCTTTTCTGATTTGGATTTCTTTTATTTCTTTCTCTTCTCTGATTGCTGTGGCTAAAACTTCCAAAACTATGTTGAATAATAATGGTGAGAGTTGGCAACTTTGTCTTGTTCCTGATCTTATTGGAAAAGCTTTCAGTTTTTCACCAGTGAAGACGATGTTGGCTGTAAGCTTGTCATACATGGCCATTATCATGTTGAGGAAAGTTCCCTCAATGCCTACTTTCTGCAGGGTTTTTATCATAAATGGATGTTGAATTTTGTCAAAGCTTTCTGTGCATCTATTGAGATGATCATATGGTTTTTCTCCTTCAATTTGTTAATATGGTGTATCTCGTTGATTGATTTGCATATATTGAAGACTCCTTGCATTCCTGGAATAAACCCCACTTGACCATGGTGTATGATCCTTTTAATGTGCTGTTGGATTCTGTTTGCTAGTATTTTGTTGAGGATTTTTGCATCTATGTTCATCAGTGATATTGGCTTGTAGTTTTCTTTCTTTGTGACATCTTTGTCTGGTTTTGGTATCAGGGTGATGGTGACATTGTAGAATGAGTTTGGGAGTGTTCCTCCCTCTGCTATACTTTGGAAGTGTTTGAGAAGGGTAGGTGTTAGCTCTTCTGTAAATATTTCATAGAATTCGCCTGTGCAGCCATGTGGTCCTGGGCTTTTGTTTTTTGGAAAATTTTTATTCACAGTTTCAATTTCAGTGCTTGTGATTGGTTTGTTCATATTTTCTATTTCTTCTGATTCAGTCTTGGCAAGTTGTGCTTTTCTAAGAATTTGCCCATTTCTTCCAGGTTGTCCGTTTTATTGGCATAGAGTTCCTTGTAGTAATCTCTCATCATCTTTTTTATTTCTGCAGTGTCATTGTTACTTCTCCTTTTTCATTTCTAATTCTATTGATTTGAGTCTTCTCCCTTTTTTTTTCTGATGTGCCTGGCTAATGATTTATCAATTTTGTTTATCTTCTCAAAGAACCAGCTTTTAATTTTATTGATCTTTGCTATCATTTTCTTCATTTCTTTTTCATTTATTTCTCATCTGATCTTTATGATTTCTTTCCTTCTGAAAACTTTGGGGTTTTTTTGTTCTTCTTTCTCTACTTGCTTTAGGTGAAAGTTTAGGTTGTTTATTTGAGATGTTTCCTGTTTCTTAAGGTAGGATTGTATTGCTATAAAATTCCCTCTTAGAACTGCTTTTGCTGCATCCCATAGGTTTTGGGTCATCGTGTCTCCATTGTCATTTGTTTCTAGGTATTTTTTGATTTCCTCTTTGATTTCTCCAATGATCACTTCGTTATTAAGTGGTGTGTTGTTTAGCCTCCATGTGTTTGTAGTTTTTACAGATATTTTCCTGTAATTGATATCTAGTCCTAAAGCGTTGTGGTCAGAAAAGATACTTGATACAATTTCAGTTTTCTTAAATTTACTAAGTCTTGATTTCTTACCTAAGATATGATCTATTGTGGAGAATGTTCTATGAGCAGTTGAGAAAAACGTGTACTCTGTTGTTTTTGGATGAAATGTCTTATAAATATCTATTAAGTCCTTGTTGTTTAATGTATCATTTAATGCTTTTGTTTTCTTATTGATTTCATTTTTGATGATGTGTCCATTGGTGAAAGTCGGGTGTTAAAATCCCCTACTATGAATGTGTTACTGTCGATTTCCCCTTTTATGGCTTTCAGTATATGCCTTATGTATTGAGGTGTTGCTATGTTGGGTGCATAAATGTTTACAATTGGTATATCTTCTTCTTGGTTTGATCCCTTGATCATTATGTAGTGTCCTTATTTGTCTCTTGTAATAGTCTTTATTTTAAAGTCTATTTTGTTCTGATATGAGAATTGCTACTCCAGTTTTCTTTTGATTTCCATTTGCATGGAATAATTATTTCCATCCCCTCACTTTCAGTCTGTATGTGCCTCTAGGTTCTGAAGTTGTTCTCTTGTAGACAGAATATATATGGATCTTGTTTTTGTATCCATTCAGCCAGTCTGTGTCTTTTGTTGGGAACATTTAATCCATTTACATGTAAGGTAGTTATTGATATGTATGGTCCTATTCCCATTTTCTTAATTGTTTTGGGTTCATTATTGTAGGTCTTTCCCTTCTCTGTGTTTCTTGCCTAAAGAAGTTCCTATAGCATTTGTTGTAAAGATGGTTTTGTGGTCCTGAACTCTCTCAGCTTTTGCTTATCTGTAAAGGTTTTTATTTCTCCATCAAATCTGAATGAGATCCTTGCTGGGCAGAGTAATCTTGATTGTAGATTTTTCTCCTTCTTCACTTTAAATTTGTCCTGCCACTCCCTTCTAGCTTGCAGAATTTCTGCTGAAAGATCAGCTGTTAACCTTCTTGGGATTCCCTTATGTGTTATGTGTTGTTTTTCCCTTGCTGCTTTTAATATATTTTCTTTGTATTTAATTTTTGATAGTTTGATTAATATGTGTCTTGGCATGTTTCTCATTGGATTTATCCTGTATGGGACTCTCTGTGCTTCCTAGACTTGATTAACTATTTCCTTTCCCATATTAGGGAAATTTTCAACTATAATCTCTTCAAATATTTTCTCAGTCCCTTTCTTGTTCTTTTCTTCTTCTGGGACCCATATAATTCGAATGATGTTTTGTTTAATGTTGTCCCAGGGGTCTCTGAAACTGTCCTCAGCTCTTTTCATTCTTTTTTCTTTATTCTGCTCTGCAGTAGTTATTTCCACTATTTTATCTTCCAGGTATCTTATCCTTTCTTCTCCCTCAGTTGTTCTGCTATTGATCCCTTCTTGAGTATTTTTAATTTTATTTATTGTGTTGTTCATCATTGTTTGTTTCCTCTTTAGTTCTCCTACGTCCTTGTTAAATGTTTATTGCATTTTCTTTATTCTATTTGCAAGATTTTGCATCAACTTTACTATCATTATTCTGAATTCTTTTCCAGGTAGACTGCCTATTTCCTCTTCATTTGTTAGGTCTGGTGGGTTTTTATCTTGCTCCTTCATCTGCTGTGTGTTTTTCTCTCTTCTCATTTGGCTTATCTTACTGTGTTTTCGGTCTCCTTTTTGCAGGCTGCATGTTCATAGTTTCTGTTGTTTTTGGTGTCTGTCTCCAGTGGCTAAAATTAGTTCCCTGGGTTGTGTAGACTTACTGGTGGAGGGGACTAGTGCCTGTGTTCTGGTGGGTGAGGCTGGATATTGTCTTTCTGGTGGGCAGGTCCACATCTGGTGGGTTTTTTGTGGTGTCTGTGACCTTTTTATTATTTTAGGCAGCCTCTCTGCTAATGGGTGGTATTGTGTTCCTGTCTTGCTAGTTGTTTGCATAGGGTGACCAGCACTGTAGCTTGCTCATCATTGAGTGAAGCTGGATCTTGGTGTTGAGCTGGGGATCTCTGGGAGATTTTCACCATTTGATATTACTTGGAGCTGGGGGGTCTCTTGTGGACCAGTGTCCTGAAGTTGGCTCTCCCACCTCAGAGGCACAGCACTGACTCCTGTCTGGAACACCAAGAGCCGTTCATCCACACGGTGCAAAATAAAAGGGAGAAAATGTAGACAGAAAGAAAGAAAGAAGGAGGATAATATAAAATAAAATAAAGATAAAATAAAATTATTAAACTAAAAAATAATTATTAAGAAAAAATATTTAAGTAAAAAATTACAGATGGACACAACCCTAGGACAAATTGTGAAAGCAAGTCTATACAGACAAAATCTGACACAGAAGCATACACATGCACACTCACAAAAAGGGGGAAAGTGGAAAAATAATATATCTTGCTCTCAAAATCCACCTCCTCAATTTGGGATGATTCCTTGTCTGTTCAAGTATTCTACAGATGCAGTGTGCATCAAGTTGATTGTGGAGATTTAATCCACTTCTCCTGAGGCTGCTGGGAGAAATTTCCCTTTCTCTTCTTTGTTCGCACAGCTCCCAGGGTTCAGCTTTGGATTTGACCCCGCCTCTGCATGTAAGACGCCTGAGGGCATTTGTTCTTCGCTCAGACCGGCTGGGGTTAAAGGAGCAGCTGATTCAGGGGCTCTGGCTCACTCAGGCTGGGGGGAGGGAGGGGCACGGAGTGTGGGGTGAGCCCGCGACAGCGGCACAGGCCTGCGTGCCTTTGCAGCCGCCTGAGGCACTCCATGCATTCTCCCGGGGAAGTTGTCCCTGGACCATGGGACCCTGACAGTGGCGGGCTGCACAGGCTCCCAGGAGGACAGGTGTGGAGAGTGACGTGAGCTCACACACAGGTTTCTTGTTGGCGGCAGCAGCAACCCTAGCGTCTCATGCCCGTCTCTGAGGTCCATGCTGTTAGCCATGGCTTGCGCCTGTCTCTGGAGTTCTGTTAAGCAGAAAAATTCTCCTGCCTCTTCAGCAGGTGCAGACTTTTTCCTGGATGCTCTCCCAGCTACCTGTGGTCCACTAATCCCTTCAGGCTCTGTTCGCCTCGTCAGTCCTCTCCCTGTGATCCGACCGAAGCCCAAGCCTCAGCTCCCAGCCCCCGCCTGCCCCGGTGGGTGAGCAGACAAGCCTCTTGGGCTGGTCAGCACCGATCCTCTGTGCGGGAATCTCTCCACTTTGCCCTCTGCACCCCTGTTGCTGTGCTCTCCTCCGTGGCTCCGAAGCTTCCCCCTGTGCCACCCACATTCTCCACCCGTGAAGGGGCTTCCTAGTGTGTGGAAACCTTTCCTCCTTCACAGCTCCCTCCCACTGGTGCAGGTCCCGTCCTTATTCTTTTTTCTCTGTTTTTTTCTTTTTTCTTTTGCCCTACCCAGGTACGTTGCAAATTTCTTGCCTTTTGGGAGGTCTGAGGTCTTTTGCCAGCATTCAGTGGGTGTTCTATAGGAGCAGTTCCACGTCTAGATGTATTTCTGATGTATCTGTGGGGAGGAAGGTGATCCCCGTGTCTTACTCTTCTGCCATCTTCAGAAAGTCAGAGAAACATCTATTTAGTTCCTGTGCCCACTTTTTAAATTGAATGGTATGCTTGTTTTTTGTTTGCTTGTTTATTGTGCTATTGAGTTTTATGAGTTCATTATATATTTTAGATATTAACCCCTTATCTGATATATGATTTGCAAAATTTTTTCCCATTCTGTAGGTTACCTTTTCATTTTGTTTATTGTTCCTTTTGCTGTACAGAAGTTTTAAGTTTGATGTAGTCCCTTGTTGGTGTTTTGTTTTGTCGTTTGTGCTTTGGTATCATGCCAAGGCCAATGTCAAAGACCTTCCCTACATTTTCTTCTAGGAGTTTTATGGTTTCAGGTCTTAGTTTAAGTATTTGATCCATTTCAAGTTAATTCTTGTGTGTGGTGAAAATAGTGGTCCAATTTCATTGTTCTGCATGTATTTATCTAGTTTTCTCAACACCACTTGTTGAACAAACTATCCCTTCCCCAATGGATAACTTTGCTCCCTTGTCAAATATTAGTTAATCGTATATGCAAGTGTTCAATTCTGGGCTCTTAATTTTGTTTCATTTGTCTATGTGTCTCTTTATGCCAGTACCTTAGCATTTTAATAATTATAGATTTTGTAGTGTAGTTTGAAAACAGGGGGAGTGATACCTCTGCCTTTGCTCACTTTTTTCTGAGGACTGTTTTGTCTATTCATGTTTTTTTGTGGCTTTATGTAAGTTTTAGGATTTTTTTCTATTTCTATGAAAACTTTCATTGGAATTTTGATAAGAATTGCATTGAATCTATGGCTTCAGATAGAATGGACATTTTAATAATATTAACTCCAGATTCATGAACATGGGATGTCTTTCCATTTGTTTGTATTTTCTTCAATTCCTTCCAATGAAGTCTTACAGTTTTTATGGTACAGATATTTCACTTCCTTGTTTAAACTTACTCCTAGAATTTTCTTTCTGTTACTGTGAATGAAATAATTTTCTCTATTTTTTCAGATATTTTATTTTTAGTGTGTATAAATTCAACTAACTTCTATATGTTGATTTTACATCCTGCAACTTTACTGAATTCCTTAATTAGTTCCAACAGATTTTTGGTTGAGTCTGTGGGATTTTGTATACATAAAATCATATCATTTTCAAGTATTGACAATTTTACTTCTTTCTTGCTGATTTGGATGCATTTCTTTGCCTTGCCTGATTTGGGAGGACTTTCAGTAATATATTGAATAAGTGGTGAGAATGGGCAACCTTGTCTTTTTTCTAATTTTATAGGAAAAGGTTTCAATTTGTCCCCTTTGAGTACACTGTTAGCTGTGGGTTTTTAGTATACGGCCTTTATCATGTTGTGGTATGTCCCTTCTATAACCAATAATTTGAGCGTTTTTATCACAGAAGGATGTTATATGTTATCAAATGATTTTTCTGCACCTATTGAGTAGATCACATGATTTTTATCTTTCATTCTGTTAGTTTGTTATTGTATTAAATTTATTGATTTGTCTTTATTGAACCATTCTAGCATCCCAGAGATAAATCTTTCTTGGTAATGTTGTATAATCCTTTTAGTGTGTTATTGAATTTGATTTGTTAATTTTTTTAACAACTTTATTGGAGTATAATTGCTTTACAATTGTGTGTTTCTTCTTTAAAACAAATTGAATCGGCTATACACATACATATATCCCCGTATCTTCTCCGTCTTGCATCTCGCTCCCACCCTCCCTATCCCACCCCTCTAGGTGGTCATAAAGCACTGAGCTGATCTCCCTGTAATCATCAGGAATAAGGGTATATAATGCTATTTTCTTGTAGTTTCCTTATCTGGCTTTGGTATCAGGGTAATGCTGGGCTTGTAAAATAATTATGGAAGTATTCCTTCCCCTTCAATATTTTGGAACATTTTGAGAAATATTGATGTTAATTCTTCTTTAAATATTAGATAGAATTTCCCAGTAAGACCTTCTGATCCTGGGGTTTTCTGTGTTTGAGGGTTTTGATTCTTCATTCCATAATTTTACTCATAATTGTCTCTTCGGATTTTTTTTGTATCTTCCTGATTCTGTTTTAGTAGGTTGTGTGTTTCTAGGAATTTAACTATTTCTTCTAGGTTATCTAATTTGTTGTCATATAATTGTTCATAGTAGTCTTTTATGATTCTATGCATTTCTGTGGTATCATTTGAAATGTCTTCTCTTTCATTTCTAATTATATCATTTGAGTCCTCTCTTTTTCATAGTCTCACTAAAGATTTGTCCATTCTATCATTTCAAAAAATCAGCTCTTAGTTTTGTTGATTCTTTTCATAGATTTTCTGTTTGCTATATCATTTATTTTCACTCTGAGCTTTATTATGTGCTTCCTTATGCTAACTTTGAGCTTAATTTGTTCTTTTCCTAGTTTACTAAGTTGTAAAGCTCAGTTGCTTTTTGAGATAATTCTAATTTCTTAATATACACACTTATCACATAAACATTTCTCTCAGAAGTACCTGTCCAGCATCCCATAGGATTTGATATATTTTATTTCCATTTTCACTTTTTTGAGATACATTTATTTTTTCTTATTTTAAGTTATTTATTTATTTTTATTTTATTGGAGTATAGTTGACTTACGATGTTGTGTTACTTTCAGGTGCACATCAAAGTGACTCAGTTATACAGGTACATATATTTATTCTTTTTTAGATTCTTTTCTCATGTATGTTATCACAGAATATTGAATAGAGTTCCTTGTGCTATACAGTAGGTCCTTGTTGGTAATCTATCTTATATATAGTAGTTTCTGTGTGTTTATCCTAAGTTTATTATTTATTCCTCCCCCCATGTTTCCCATTTGGTAACCATAAGTTTGTTTTCAATATCTGTAAGTCTATTTCCATTTGTAAATATGTTCGTTTGTTTCTTTTCTTTTTTTAAAAAAAATTAGATTCCACTTATGAGTGATATCATGATACTTGTCTTTGTCTGACTTACTTCACTTAGTATGATAATCTCTAGGTTCATCCATGTTGCTGCAAATGGCGTTATTTCATTCTTTTTTATGGCTGATTAGTATTCCATTGTATATATGGAATACTATATATAGTATAGCAACGTTTTTATCTATTCCTCTGTCAATGGACATTTAGGTTTCTTCCATGTCTTCATTATTGTAAATTTTGCTGCAATGAACATTGTGGTGCATGTATCTGTTTGAATTATGGTTTTCTCCGGATACATGCCAAAGAGTGGGATTGCTGGGATATATGGTAGTTCTATTTTAGTTTTTTTTTTAATTAGTTTATTTATTTATTTATTTATTTATTTATTTATTTATTTATGTCTGCATTGGGTCTTCATTGCTGCATGCAGGCTTTCTGTATTTGCAGTGAGTGGGGGTTACTCTTCATTGTGGTTCGTGAGCTTCTCATTGTGGTGGCTTCTCTTGTTGTGGAACACTGGCTCTAGGCATGTGGGCTTCAGTAGCTGTGGCACGCAGGCTCAGTAGTTGTGTCTCACAGGCTCTAGAGTGCAGGCTCAGTAGTTGTGGCACACGGGCTTAGTTGCTCCGCAGCATGTGGGATCTTCCCGGACCGGGGCTGGAACCCATGTCCCCTGCATTGGCAGGTGGATTCTTAACTTCTGTGCCACCAGGGAAGTCCTCTATTTTAGTTTTTTAATGAAACACCATACTGTTCTCCATCTTGATTGTACCAATTTACATTCCCTCCAACAGTGTAAGAAGGTTTCCTTTTCTGCGCACCCTCCCAAGCATTTACTGTTATAGACATTTTGCTGATGGCCATTCTGACTGGTGTACTTTGATTTTACTTTACTTGCATTGTACTTTTGATTTGCATTGCTCTGATAATTAGTGATGTCAAGCATCTTTTCATGTGCTTTTTGACCATCTGTATGTCTTTTTTAGAGAAACGTCTATTTAGATATTCTGCCCATGTTTTAATTAGGTGGCTTTTTTTTTTTGAACTGCATGTGCTATTTTTATCTTTTGGAGATTAATCCTTTGGTGGCCACTTTGTTTGCAAATATTTTCTCCCATTCTGTGGGTTGTCTTTTGTTTTGTTTATGGCTTCCTTTGCTGTGCAGAAGCTTTTGAGTTTAATTAGGTCCCATTTGTTTATTTTGTTTTTATTTTCATTAATCTAGGAGGTGGATCAAAAAAGATATTGCTGAAATTTATGTCAGAGAGTATTCTGCTTATGTTTTCCTCTAAGAGCTTTATAGCGTCTGACCTTGCATTTAGGTCTTTGACCCATTTCATGTTTATTTTTGTCTATGGTGTTAGACAGTGTCTAATTTCAGGGTTTTTTTGTTTGTTTGTTTGTTTTTTTGCTGCATTGAGTCTTCATTGCTGTGCATGGGCTTTCTCTAGTTGTGGCAAGTGGGGCCTACTCTTTGTTGTGGTGCACAGGCTTCTCCTTATGGTGGCTTCTCTTGTTGCGGGGCACAGGGTCTAAGCATGTGGGCTTCAGTAGTTGTAGCTCTCAAATGTGGTGACAGTGGACGTCCTTGCCTTATTCCTCATCCTAGATGGAATGCTTTCAAATTTTCACCATTCAGAATGATGTTAGCTGTGTTTTTTTTATATATGGCCTATATTATGATGAGGTAAGTTCCCTCTATGCCCACTTTCTGGAGAGATTTTACTTTAAAACGGTGTTGAATTTTGTCAAAACCCTTTTTTGTATCTATTGAGATGATCATATGGTTTTTATTTTTCTGTTTGATAATATAGTGTGTCACACTGATTGAGTTGTGGATATTAAAGAATTCTTGCTTTCCTGGGATAAACCCCACTTGATCATGGTGTATGGTCCTTTTAATGTGCTATTGGATTCTGTTTGCTAGTATTTTGCTGAGGATTTTCACATCTATGTTCATCAGTGATATTGGCCTATAGTTTTCTTTCTTGTGGTATCTTTTTCTGGTTTTGGTATCAGGGAGATTGTGGCCTCATAAAATGAGCTTGGGAGTGTTTCTTCCTCTGCAATTATTTGGAAGACTTTCAGAAAGATAGGTGTTAACTCTTCTCTAAATGTTTGAAAGACTTTGCCTGTGAAGCCATCTGGCCCTGGGATTTTGTTTGTTAGAAGTTTTTAAATCACGGTTTCAATTTCAGTACCTGTGATTGGTCTGTTCATATTTTCCATTTCTTCCTGATTCAGTCTTGGTAGGTTGCATCTTTGTAATAATTTGTCCATTTCTTCTAGGTTGTCTGTTTTATTGGCATATATTTTTTTGTAGTAGTCTCTTATCTTTTGGATTACTGTTGTGCCAGTTTTAATTTCTTCTTTTTCATTTCTACTTATTTTTTTGGATGGAGATTTTATTTGATGACTTTAAGGTCCTTTCATTCTTGAGAATTGAGGGATATTGTTTTCCCATTCCAAAATTAGTCACAACTGATGTTTGACATGTTATGGAATTTTCATGTGATATGTATTCTCCTCTTCATTGGTTGTCTCATCTCTTTCTTTTTTGAATCCAAACTTCTAGAACTAGTGTTCTCAACTATGTCCTCTAAGTTCCAGATTCCTAGCTTCACCTCAACTAAGAGAAATCAAGCTTTTGTGTTTATCATGTCACTGAAATGGCACTGGTTTTTCCTTCTCTTGTGTTTCCTGCCTAGAGAAGGTCCTTTAGCATTTGTTGCAGAGCTGGTTTGGTCGTGCTAAATTCTTTTACCTTTCTCTTGTGTGTAAATGCTTTAGTTTCTCTGTCGAATCTGAATAGATCTTTGCTGGGTAGAGTAATGTTGGTTGTAGGTTTTTCCCTTTCATCACTTTAAATATGTCCTGCCACTCCCTTCTAGCTTGCAGAGTTTCTGCTGAAAGATCAGCTGTTAACCTTATGGGGATTCCCTTGAATATTATTTGTTGTTTTACCCTTGCTGCTTTTAATATTTTTGTTTGTATTTAATTTTTAATAGTTTGATTAATATGTGTCTTGGCATGTTTCTCCTTCGACTTATCCTGTATGTGACTCTCTGTGCTTCCTAGACTTGATTGACTATTTCCTTTCCCATATTAGGGAAGTTTTCAACTATAATCTCCTCAAATATTTTCTCAGTCCCTTTCTTTTTGTCTTCGTCTTCTGGGACCCCTATAATTCGAATGTTGGTACATTTAATGTTGTCCCAGAGGTCTGAGACTATCCTCAATTATTTTCATTATTTTTTCTTTATTCTTCTCTGTGGTAGTGATTTCCACTATTTTATCTTACAGGTCACTTATCCGTTCTTCTGCCTCCGTTATTCTGCTATTGATTCCTTCTAGAGAATTTTGAATTTCATTTATTTTGTTGTTCATCATTGTTTGTTCTTCATTTAGTTATTCTAGGTCCTTGTTAAATGTTTCTTTTATTTTTTCCATTCTATTTCCAAGATTTTGGATCATCTTTACTATCATTACTCTGAATTCTTTTTCAGGTAAACTGCCTATTCCCTCCTCATTTGTTTGGTCTGGTGGGTTTTTACTTTGCTCTTTCATTTGCTGTGTGTTTCTCTGTCTTTTCATTTTGTTTAACTTACTGTATTTGGGGTCTCCTTTTCACAGCCTTCAGGATCATAGTTCCCATTGTTTTTGGTGTCTTCCCCCAGTGGGTACATTTGGTTCAGTGGGTTGTGTAGGCTTCCTGGTGGAGAGAACTGGTGCCTGTGTTCTGGGGGATGAGCCCAGATCATGTTTTTCTGATGCGTAGAACCACATTCAGCGATGTTTTTTTTGGGTGTTTTTGACCTTATTATGATTTGAGGCAGCCTCTGTACTAATGGGTGGGGTTGTGTTCCTGTCTTGTTGTTTGGCATGTGGTGTCCAGCACTGTAGTTTGCTGATCGTTGAGTGGATCTGGGTCTTAGCACTGAGATGGAGATCTCTGGGAGCGCTTTCGCTATTTGATGTTATGTGGAGCTGGGAGGTCTCTGGTGGACCAGTGTCCTGAACTCAGCTCTCCCACCTCATAGGCTCAGACATGACACCTGGCCAGAGCACGAAGACCCTGTCAGCCACATGGCTTAGAAGAAAAGGGAGAAAGAAAGGAAGAAAGAAAGAAAGGAAGAAAGAAGGAAAGAAGGAAAGAAAGAGAAAGAAAGGAAGAAAGAAGTAAAATAAAACAAAGTTATTCAAATAAAAAATATTATTAACAATAAAAAAATTAAAAAATAATTTAAAAAAGAAAGAAAGAAAGGAGAGCAACCAAACCAATAAACAAAGCCACCAATGATAACAAGCACTAAAAACTATATAAAGAAAAAAAAAAGACAGACAGAATCCTAGGACAAATGGTAAAAGCAAAGCTATACAGACAAAATCACAAAAAGAAGCATACACATACACACTCATAGAAAGAGAAAAAGGGAAAAAATATATATATAAAGGAAGAGAGCAACCAAATCAATAAAATCTACCAATGATAATAAGCTCTAAATACTATACTAAGATAAACATAAAACCAGAAACAAATTAGATGCAGAAAGCAAATGCCAAGTCTACAGTTGCTCTCAAAGTCCACTGCCTCAATTTTGGGATGATTTGTTGTCTCTTCAGGTATTCGACAGATGCAGGGTACATCAAGTTAATTGTGGAGATTTAATCCACTGCTCCTGAGGCTCCTGGGAGATATTTCCCTTTCCCTTCTTTGTTCGCACAGCTCCTGGAGTTCAGCTTTGGATTTATCTCCGCCTGTGCATGTAGGTTTCCTGAGGGCCTCTGTTCCCCACCCAGACACGAGGAGGTTAAAGTACAACCTGTTTAGGGGGCTCTGGCTCACTCAGGCTTGGGGGAGGGAGGGTTATGGAATGCAGGGTAAGCCTACAGCAGCAGAGGCCAGCATGACATTGCAGCAGCCTGAGGTGCGCCATGTGTTCTCCTGGGGAAGTTGTCCCTGGATCACGGCACCCTGGCACTGGTGTGCTGTGCAGGCTCCCAGGAAGGGAGGTGTGGATAGTTACCTGTGCTTTCACACAGGCTTCTTGGTGGCTGAAGCAGCAGCCTTAGCGTTTCATGCCCGTCTCTGGTGTCCACACCGATAGCCGTGGCTCGCGCCTGTCTCTGGCACTTGTTTGAGTGGTGCTCTGAATCACCTCTCCTTGCACACCCTGAAACAATGGTCTCTCGCCTCTTAGGCAGTTCCATGCTTTTTCCCAGGCTCCCTCCTGCCTAGCTGTGGTGCACTATCCCTCTTCAGGCTGTGTTCACACAGCCAACCCCAGTCCTCTCCCTGGGATCTGACCTCTGAAATCTGAGCCTCTTCTCCCAGCTCACGCATGCCCCAACAGGTGAACAGTCAAGCCTCTCAGGCTGGTGAGTGCTGGTCAGCACCTATCCTCTATGTGACAATCTCTCCTCTTTGTCCTCTGCACCCCTATTGCTGTGCTCTCTTCTGTGGCTCTGGAGCCTCCACCCCCCACCACCACCCCATGTCCACCAGTGAAGGGGCCTCCTAGTGTGTGGAAACATTTCCTCCTTCACAGCTCCCTCCCAGAGGTGCAGGTCCTGTCCCTATTCTTTGGTCTCTGTTTCTTCTTTTGCCCTACCCAGGTATGTGGGGAATTTCTTTCCTTTTGGGAAGTCTGAAGTCTTCTGCCAGCGTTCAGTAGGTGTTCTGTAGGAGTTGTTCCACATGTAGATGTATTTCTGATGTATTTGTGGTGAAGAAGTTGATCTCCACGTCTTACTCCTCTGCCATCTTGTAGATCCCCCCTCTACTGTTATTGATTTGAGTCCTCTCCCTTCTTTTGTTGGTGAGTCTGGCTAAAAATTTATCAATATTTTTTATCTTCTCAAAGAACCAGCTTTTAGTTTTGTTGACATTTTCTATAGTTTTCATTGTCTATTTTTCATTTATTTCTGCTCTGATCTTTATGATTTCTTTCCTTCTACTAACTTTGGGTTTTGTTTCTTCCTCTTTCTCTTGTTACATTAGGTGTAAGGTTTGGTTTTTTTACTTGAGATTTTTCTTGTTTCCTGAGGTAATATTGTATCCCTATAAACTTCTCTCTTTGAACTGGTTTTTCTGTGTCCCAAAGGTTTTGGATCATCGTGTTCTTGTTGTCATTTGTCTCTCTGTGTTTTTTGATTTCCTCTTCAATTTCTTCAGTGATCCATTGGTTGTTTAGTAACATATTGTTTTGCCTCCACATATTTGTGTTTTTCACACTTTATTTTCCTCTAATTTCTTTATAATCACATATCACTGTGGACCGAAAAGATGCTTGGTATGATTTCAATTTTTCTAAGTTTATCAAGGCTTGATTTGTTACCCAAGATGTGATCTATCCTGGAGAATGTTTCGTGTGCACTTGAGAAGAAAGTACATTCAGCTGCTTTTCGATTGAATGCTCTATAAATATCAATTGTGTCCATCTGGTCTAATGTTTCATTTAAGGCCTGTGTTTCCTAATTGATTTTCTGTCTGGATGATGTGTCCATTGATGAAAGTGGGGTATTAAAGTTCCCCACTAATATCATGTTACTGTCAATTTCTCCTTTTATGGCTGTTACCGTTTGCCTTATTTATTGAGGTGATCCTATGTTGAGTGTATATATATTTACAATTGTTATATCTTCTTGGATTGATCCTTTCATCATTATGTAGTGCCCTTCTTTGTTTCTTGTAACAGTCTTTATTTTAAAGTCTATTTTGTGTAATATGAATATTGCTACTCCTGCTTTTTAAAATTTCCATTTTCATGGAATATTTTTCCTTATTCTCACTTTCAGTCTGTATGTGTCCCTAGATCTGAAGTTGGTCTCCTCTAGACAGCATGTATATCGGTCTTTTTTTGTATCCATTCAGCCAGTCTGTGTCTTTTGGTAGGAGCATTTAATCCATTTACTTTTAAGGTAATTATCGATATGAATGTTCTTATTACCATTTTGTTAATTGTTTTGGATTTGTTTTTGAAGGTCTTTTTTCTTCCCTTCCTCTTTTGTTCTCTTCTCTCATGATTTAATGTCTATCTTTAGTGATATGTTTGGTTGCTTTTTCTTTTTTGTGTGTGTATCTATTGTATATTTTTGGTTTTCAGTTCTCATGTGGTTTTGTTATAACATTCTGTATATGAAAAAGATTATTTTAAGTTGCTGATGTCTTAATTTCAAATGCATTTCCAATATCTTGCATTTGTACTCTCCTCCTCTCACAATTGCTGGTTTTGATATTATGTTGTGTGTGGATTATTTTTTACCTTTACTTTGTGTTTGCCTTTACTATTGAGCTTCCTAATTCATAATTTTCTTGGTTTTAGTTGTGGCCTCTTCTTTTCTACCTAGAGAAGATCCTTTTAGGATTTATTGTAACTCTGGTTTGGTGGTACTGAGTTCTCTTAGATTTTGCTTGTCTGTAATACTTTTGATTATTCCATTGAATCTGAATGAGATCCTTTCTGGGTAGAGTTTTCTTGGTTGTAGGTTTTTCCCTTTCATCACTTTAAATATATCATGCCACTCCCTTCTGACCTGTAGATTTTCTTTTGAAAAATCCACTGATAACCTTAGGGTTCCATTGTATATTATTTGTTACTTTCCCCTTGTTGCTTTTAGTATTTTTTGCCTTTAACTTTTGTCAGTTTGATTAATATGTGTCTCAGTGTGTTTCTCCTTGCGTTTATGTTGTATGGGACTCTGCCCTTCCTGGACTTGAGTGACTCTTTTATTTCCCATGTTAGGTAAACTTAAGGTTATAATCTCTTCAAATATTTCTCAGGCCCTTTCTCTCTCTCTTCTCCTTCTGGGATCCCTATAACGTGAATGGTTTAATATTCTCCTTGATGTCTCTGAGACTTCCCTCATTTCTTTTCATTCCTTTTTCTTTGTTCTGTTCCGTGGCAGTGATTTCCAACATTCTGTCTTCCAGCTCACTTATTCATTCTTCTGCCTCAGTTATTCTTCTATTGATTTCTTCTGGTTTATTTTTCATTCCATTTATTGTATTTTTCATCTCTGTTTATTCTTTAAAACTTCAAGCTCTTTATTAAACATCTCTTGTAACTTCTCAGTCTGTGCTTCCATTCTTTTTCTGAGATCTTGAATCATCTTTACTATCATTACTCTGAATTATTTTTCAGTTAGTTTGCCTATCTACTCTTTATTTAGTTTTTCTTGTGGGTTTTTGTGTTGTTTCTTCATCTGAAACATATTTCTCTGCAGTCTCTTTTTATCTGACTTTCTGTGTTTGTGGATTCCTTTCTGCTGGCTGGAGGACTATAGCTCC
The DNA here is from genome assembly GCF_937001465.1 of Orcinus orca. Classification (NCBI taxonomy): domain Eukaryota; kingdom Metazoa; phylum Chordata; class Mammalia; order Artiodactyla; family Delphinidae; genus Orcinus; species Orcinus orca. The sequence continues at coordinate 55,471,347 of NC_064580.1, forward strand.
TCTTGCTTCTAGTGTCTTCCCTCTGGTGGGTTAGGTTAGTCATGAAGCTTGTGGTTGCTTCCTGATGGGAGGAAATTGTGCCTGCCCACTGGTTCGTCGAGCTGGGTCTTGTCCCTCTGGTGCGCAAGGCTGTGTCAAGAGGTGTGTCTATAAGTGGCTGTGAGCTCAATATGGCTTTAGGCACCCTGTATGGTGATGAGTGGGCCTGTGTTCTTATCTTGCTGGAGGTTTGGCCTGAGGTATTCCATCACTGGAGCCTGTAGGCTGCTTGGTAGGGCCAGGCCTTGATGCCAAAATTACAATCTCTGATAGAGCTCACACTGATCAATATTCTCTGGGGCTCCTGCCACTAGTGTCCTTGCCCCCACAGTGAACCACAGCTGACTCCTACCTCCCCAGGAGACCCTCCAAGGTCATAGGTAGGCCCACCCCTGGCTCCTATGGAGTTACTGCTTTGTGCTGGGTCTCAGTGTATGTGAAACTTTGTGCATGCCCTCCAAGAATCGAGTCTGTTTCTCCCAGTCCTATGGAACTCTTGCACTTAAGATCTGCTGGCTTTCAAAGCCAAATGCTTTGGGGATTTCTCCTCCCAATGACAGACCCTCAGGCTGGCGAGGGTGAAATGGGGCTCAGGACTCTCACTCTTGTGGGAGAACCTGTGTGATATAATTATTTTCCAGTTTGTGGGTTGCCCACCCACAATGTATGGGATTTGATTATGTCACAAAAGCTCCCCTCCTTCTATCTTGTTGTGGCTTGCTCTTTTTCTTTGAATGTAAAATATATATTTTTGTAGGTTCCAGTTATTTTTATTGAAGATTGTTCAGCAGTTAGTTGTGATTTTGGTGTTTTCCCGAGAGGAGGTGAGCTCAAGTCCTTCTATTCAGCATTCTTTGCTGGAATTGAGGAGCTGCTTTTAGTTTGGATGCTTGCTGCCTCCTTCTTTAGCATGTCCTGGCCATTATCTCCTGATATGGGGTGTTCAGGTAAAATGGCTCTTGCATGCTCCCAGGATACTGGGAGTAGGGTCTGACACCTGCTCAAGCATCTCCTATAGGCGGCTCTTCTCCACACTTTCTCAGGATAGCAGGGGCAAGGCCTGGCACCTGCTCACAGATTTCCTAGTGGAGACCACTATCTGCACCCTCCTGTGACAGCAGGGGCAGGGCCTGGCTCCTTCTTGCAGATTTCCTATGTGAAGATGCTATCCATGCCCTTTCAGGACAGTGGGGGCAGGGTCTGGCGCCTGCTCACTGATTTCCTAGGGGTGGGCACTATCTGCCCTCCCAGGACAGTGGGGGCAAGGCATGGGCCCTGCTTGAAGATTTCCTATAGACAGATGTTATCCGTGCCTTCCCGGGAAAGCAGAGGCAGGGCCTAGTGCCTGCTCCCAGGTCTCATAACAGTGCTGGTGCCCAGCTCTGGAGCCCATGATGACTCAGTGACTTGTGCCCACCCCCAGAGCTCATGTAGGTGGTGTCCTTTTGCCTGGGAGTGCTCACAGGGAAAGAAGCTCTTATGGTGGTCCCACCCCTCTCCTCATGCTCTCCCCAATAATGGCACCTTACCTCTCTGGCAGGCCCAGGCTTCTTCTAAGTACACCATCAGTTACCACAGCCCAGTCTCCTCAGGCTGTTTCCATGCAAGCCAACACTGATCCTCTCCCTGGATCTGGTCTCTGAAGCCTGAGCTTCAGCACCCAGCACTCAGCTGCACCAACAGATGAGTGTCTCAGTCTGGGGATCACAGGGAGGCGGTGCTGAACTTCTGTGCAGGGTACTTTCCATTTTGCCTTCCACTAACCAGTTGCTGTGCTCTCCTCCTAGGCTCTGAAGCTCCTCCTCCATCCAATCTCGTCTCCCCACCAGTGAGGAGACTTCCATGGGTGTGGGAGCCTTTCCTCCTTCACAGCTTCGTCCCTGTGGTGCAGGCACCATTCCAATTCCTTCTTTTTCTTTTCCCTTTACTCCTTACCCAGTTATGTAGTGGTTTTCTTTGTTTCTTTTTCTTTTTTTTTGGAAGTCTGAGGTCTTCTGTTGGCATTCAATAGCTGTTCTGTGTGAATCGTTCCACTTGTAGATGTACTGTTAATATTTTTGTGGGAGAAGATGAGCTCCATGTAATACTCCTCCACTATCTTGATCCCCCTCTCTGAGTTACTTTTTTTTTTTGGCTGTCATCCTTTGAATGGAGGGAGATACAAATGCATTAATGCCAAAGAATGCTTTACATACTCATTAGCATAGTGATTAATGTTAATTGAGGGATGCACAATGTGTTAAACCTCAAAAACTACAAAGTTTCCTGCAACATAAGATAATGGAAATGCTCCTTCTTAAGTTTCTCCCACCACCTTTACTTTTAAAGTTCTAAATGGTATCTTGGGAACTAAAAAATAATAGGCTAGTTTCAGCTGTGGTTCAAGAATTCTAGTGAAGCTGTATGGCAATGACACTGGGACTGTGAAATTTCCCCAAAAGGGCTTTCTAGATGACCACAAGTACAAACTTTAAAAGTATTTCCAGTAAGGGCTTCCCTGGTGGTGCAGTGGTTGAGAGTCTGCCAGCTGATGCAGGGGACACGGGTTCGTGCCCTGGTTCGGGAAGATCCCACATGCCGTGGAGCAGCTGGGCCCGTGAGCCATGACTGCTGAGCCTGCGTGTCCGGAGCCTGTGCTCTGCAACGGGAGAGGCCACAACAGTGAGAGGCCCATGTACCGCAAAAAAAAAAATAGTATTTCCAATAACACATAGGCAAGTTGAGTGGCTTAATAATTTAAATGCCTGGAAAGCAGCTAAGATGTCTCGTCTTAGAGAATTTTAAAACGTGGTATAAGTACCATTTGTGGCCTACAGAGAAACTTTTTAAAGCATGGACATAACTTTAAGGATACCAAGGAAACATCAATAGTTTTCATAAAGCTTCAATAAACACCCCAAGGCATAAGTGTTCAAAACAGCCTATTCACTAAAATGTCACTGCATTATACTTTTAGAGGTATAAGTATGCTATGCTTGCAGTGAGAGGACATTTAATTTATGCTTAGGTGTCAAATTCATCTTTCATTTACACAGGATGCACCAATAACACTTAGGATAGTGAATAGTTCAAGTACTACATTTCCAACATGTCTTGCCTTTTGCTTTTTGATTACTCAGCACTGGGACTCTTCTGCCTGTAGTTTTTCAGAATATTTTGAAAGAGACTAGGACTACCCTGAATATAGACTTCAAGTAATATTGAGCCCTTCTGAAAGAGCTGTCTAGATACTTTAATAATAATGTTTAGAGAAGGGAATAAAGACAAAACTTGCAGTAACTAAGTTTCTTTCAAAAGAAGAAAAATAACGTTGAACCTGGCATGTAAGCTAAAATGTTTTGTAATTAATGTCAAAATTTGCCAGGATTGTTAATACATATTTTGGTAAGAAAAAAACACTATATTGGCAAGGTTAATTATTTGTGTGCAATATATTGTATATTAATGAAACAGAAGAATTCACCAGTAATGGAAGAAAACCCACAGCAAGGGAAGCATCCAAAGAAGGGCAATCAAAAAGTTAGGTAAGTTTACTAGCTTTATAATACAAAACACATCTTAATTATAGAACTATTTCATTTTTAAAACTTCAGTTTTTTAATGTACTTCTAATAACAACCTCATCTAAGGAGCCATGGAGGCTTATGAAGAAGACCTAGCCACGAAGATGCTGTGTTTCTAGTGTAGGGGTGAATTAATGCTGCTATAAGAAGAAACTGAATCACATCAGCATCAACAAACAGCCTTTTTCTTTTACACAGTAACTCATAATTTGATGACATTATTTCTCTTCATTAGTTCAAAATTAGGCAGGAAAGGAACTACATCAGACCCAGAAACACAATGATTTGGCAAGCCACAGTCAATCAGCTCATGGATTTGTGATAATCTGCAGAAAATTTGCTTGACTCTAGTACTCCATTTTTTCACATCTGTAAAGGAGTTCGATACAATCTTTTTTTAAAATCAACTTTAAACTGCAAACAGGCAAAGAGATCACGAACTGCTGGGGGGGGGCGCTGTAAAGGGCAGGGGGAAAGTTGTATTCCTCCTGTAGGGACCAATTAAGTAACACTTCCTTGGCCTTCTTTTGAAGTAGCCACTTGTTTTCTCCTGAGGATAACTGGCTAAAATTTCCTGTCTTCTTCCCTGGCAAGACCCAGTCAGCTGTGTTAAAGCGAAACCAGGAAGTGGCCGAGAGGCTTGTGAGCTTTTGTTTGCAAGCTCTGTCCTTGGTAAGAGGCACTTCCTTGGGACATCCCTCTTTGCACGAGGGAGTAATGAGCCACTCTGACAAGGGACTGTTGTTTATGACTTAGAAGGAATAAGCAATTCTAGAAGAAGCCATTGCCTTTGGTGCCTTAGCTTGTTCTGTTGCCTCTTTTCTGAATGGACAGGGCCACATATTCAGGGAATCTTTATGTTTCTCAGGTTCAGGTTTTGGTTCCACAGGCATACCATTTTTATCCTTTCCTTCTTTCTTCAGAACCCATTTACACAGAGCTTCCTTCTCACAAGTTTCATCACACATGCACTCTGCAAAGCTTATACAGGGCTCATTGGCTTTGCAGACCTCCTCTACTTTATATGGGTCTTGATGGTTCTGAACAAGCCAATCCTCAGTAATCACACTGGGAGCAGACATGAGTTTATTGGACTTCAAGTGGTTATTCAGGCACTTCAGACTGACCAGATTTTCAGTCTCCACACCTTTGGGCAATTGGTACAGGAATCAGGCTTGACAAGCCAATCATACACACTATAGGACTCCTGGTAACACCCGGAACAAGAGCTTAAACTTCTCACTGGTTTCACATCTGCCATTGCCAGACTTCTCAAGCTTATGGGATTCCTGGGAAGTCACCAGCCAATCAGAAAGGTCCATCTCATCTTGATCAAGAAGCCCTAGATCTCCAACCTTTTCAATTTCAATGGAGTAAGAACTGGTAGTAGAATAGCTATTACACTTTTGGTAACTTGGTTTTTCAGAAACTTCTTATTGCTGACTCTTGTGGAGACAGTTTTCCAAGGCCTTTAGGTTGTCCCAGACATTATTGAAGAAATTGCAGGCTCTGGCAGAAGTCTGACTATTCTCTAAGGTCTGGTTTTTGGGTGATCCAGTCCTGGAGATTGGTGCTGGGTATGTAAGAAGCCTGGTGACAATTGGCAGGTTTGCTACCAAGGAGCCATTCGCTGATAATGACAGCTGTGGTGCTGGATGCTGAGTTCTGCTCTGACAATGGTATATAGGCTCTTTTCTCCAGGAAAGACCCAATATTTGATGAACTAGCATGAGCCATAAAGTGCTCAGGAATTTCAATGGTCTTGAGAGACCCAAATATGGTGATAGCCTGGCGCAGGGCAGTTATGTTGGCTTCAAAGAGTAGGACAGTGGAATCTTTAGGTTTGAGGGTCAAACTTCCCAGTCTGTCCAGGCACACGGAGACTTGATTGGCTAGATCTTTGTTTTGGGTGCAATCCAGTTGATGAATAAGACAACTGAACTGGCCCAGTAACCAGTTGAGCTGCTGGGCCTGCTGCTGAAGTGCCTTCTCTTTAAGCTGATAGATGAGATCTATCTTTTCATACACCCACACCTCACAGCTTTGAAGGCATTCCAGGTGATGACTTATGCAACTGTGAATCTGGGCTTTGACCTCTCACAAGTTATCTTTAATTTGCTGTTCAGCCCAGAGAACTCCACCAATAGCAAGCTCCAAGCCCCTCTGTACATCACAACACCTCAAAAGGTGTTCTCTATTACTGGAGCAGCCTCTCTGGTCCTGTGAGGTACTCATTCTTCTCCCTGTTCCATCTAACGCCAAGTAAGGCATTTCTAGTTCAAAAGCAACAGTGACTCATGCAACTTTCCAGGTTTCCCAACACTTCCTAGAAGCACAGTCACCCTAAGAAACCTGGGTCCCATCCTCCCTGGAAGCCACAGCCTACCATTCACTCTCCACTTCAGAGCAGGCAAGGGCACCACTCAGTACACATGCACACAGCCCTGGCTGCAGGACCCATTCTTGGCCCAGCAAGGCAAGCCCACCCCTTGGACTCCTGCTGTGGTGCTGAGCTGCCAGAGGTAACTCACAGGCCAGGTCCCTGCCATGCCAGCTTCCTGGCAAGCAGGAGGTTGCTTTATCCAGGACTGGGGTAAGGAAGGTCCCTGAGCCTGCAGGCTGTGCCCTGCCCCTCCCATGCACCTGGCAGTGGCCCATGGGCAGAATTAGGATACTTTTATATTTCCCTTTTGATTTCTTTTCTGACCCATTGGTTCTACAGAAGTGTCATTTTGTTTTCACATATGTGTAGATTTTCCACATTTCCTCCTGTTGATTTCTAGTTTTATATCATTGTGGTCAGAAAGGATTGTTGGTATGAGTTCCTTCTTCTTAAATTTCCTAAGACTTGTTTTGTGTCCTGTCACATGACCTATCCTAGAAAGTGTTCCATGTGCACTTGAGAAGAGTGCGTATTTTGATGCTGTTTTATGGAATAGTCTACATAGGTCTAAGTCCATTTTGTCTAAATTTATGGTTCAATTCCAACATTTCTTTGTAGATTTTCTGAGTGGAGACTCTATCAGTTGTTGATACTGGGTTATGAAGTCCCCTAGTATTATTGTATTGCTGTCTATTTCTCCCTTTAGATCTGTTAGTGTTTGTTTAACATAATTAGGTGTTCTGATGTTGGGTGCATGTATATTTATGATTGTTATGTCATCTTGATATATTGTCCCTTTATCATTATATAATTACCTTGTCTATTGTTACCATTTTTGGCTTAAAGTCCATTTTGTTTGATATGAGTATCTACATTTGTTTACACTTCCATGGAATATATCCTTTTATTACAGTAAGTCCCCTATGTATGAACCTTCAAGTTGTGAACTTTCAAAGATGCATACATGCCTTTGCATGTCAAATCACGTGTTAGTTAACATGTCTGGCATACACTGTCACATGTGTGCATTCTCTACAAGTGGTTGTGCTTTTGTGTACTTTACTGAACAGTACTGTATAGAGTATAGTAGTACAGTATCTTTATTTCAAGCCCAGGATGTCTGGAAGCAAGTGTAAAAGCAGCAGTGATGTAGCTGATACTGCTAAGGTGCACCAAACGATAATGGTGGAAACAAAAGTGAAAATAATTGAGAGAGTGGAGCAAGGCAAAAAGATAGTAGATGTCGCTTGTTTTTATAACATGAATCATTCAACCATCGGCACGATTCTAAAGAACAAGGACAAGATCATGGAACATGTGAAGTCTGCTGTGCCAATGATGTTGACAATAATACTGATGAAGCGTATAAAAGTGATGGAGGAAATGGAGAAACTTTTCAGAGTGTGGATGCAGGATCAGCATCAGCATCGAGTCTCGCTCAGCTTAATGCTGATTCAAGAGAAAGCTAAAAGGATTTATGAAGACTTGAAGAATAAACACGGTGAAGAATCAGAAGGCACATCTTTTAATGCCAGCCATGGCTGGTTTAATTGGTTCAAGGCTAGAGCCAACCTTCACAATGTAAAAGTAAGTGGCGAGGCAGTGAGTGCAGATACGGTAGCTGCCCAGGAATTTCCTAAAATGCTTCAAGAAATTATTGATGAAGGCATATATTTACCCAAGCAGGTTTTTAATGTGGATGAGACAGGACTGTACTGGAAGAGGATGCCATACCAAAGTTACATCAGTAAGGAGGAAAAGTTTTTGTCAGGCTATAAAGCAGCAAAGGATAGGCTAACTCTGTTGTTTTGTGGCAATGCTTCCGGTGATATAAAGCTAAAGCCTCTCTTAGTTAATCATTCAGAAAACCCAAGAGCCCTTGAAAACATAGCCAAGGACTCTCTTCCTGTCATGTGGAAGAGTAACCCCAAGGTCTGGGTTACACAGGCCATTTTCCAGGACTGGTTTTTCCACCACTTTATTCTGGAGGTAGAGAAATATTGCTTGGAGAAGAATGTCCCATTCAAAATTATTTTGCTGCTCGGCATTGCTCTGTGCCACCCCCCATTCATGGGCGACTTTCATCCCAACATCAAAGTAGTGCATCTGCCACCGAATACGACATTGCTTATCCAACCTATGGACCAGGGAGTTATAGCGACTTTCAAGAAATATCACTTACGTCACACTTTTCCTCAGGCAGTAAAGGCGAGTGACGAATCAGGAACAACTTTGTCACAATTTTGGAAGGACTATAACATCTACAAGGCCATAAAAACATTGACTTTGCTTGGAATAAGGTTATGGCTGTCACCATGAATGGAGTTTGGAAGAATCTTTGCCCGCAGTTTGTTCATGATTCTTGTGGATTTGAGATGGTGGATGCGGAGTCCAAAGAGGTTTTCATCAATTTAGTGACCTTCAGTGAGAAGCTGGAGATAGATGTGCAAGAGGACAACTTCATTGAACTCCTTGTTGTGCAGCATGAGGAGCTTACTACTGAAGACCTGATGTAATTGGAGGCCCAAGAGAAAGGATGAATAGGGACAAGAAGAAGAAGTAACTGAAGATACAAAGAGATTCACGACACAGGAAATGGCAAGGGGATCTTCTTTATTTGAGGAGGCACTGTTAGTTTCTCAGGCACAAGACCCAAATATAGAATGGTACACGAAGGTTGCAGCAGCTGTTCAGAATACAATCCACTGATACTGTGTCATCTATGATAAGAAAAAAAGAGTTACTACCCAGACATCACTGGATCATTTTTTCAAGAGGGTAGATAGAGTTGAATCCAGCAAGGAACCAGAAACTGTGCCATCAATGTCAGGCCTGAGTGAAATTGCAGCTTGCCCTCCGTCTCCTGTTGCTGACAATCCTTCAGTTCTACCATCTCCCAACTCCTCTCCCTCCTCCAGTCAGTAACTATTCTTGCCTGTTCACTCGATGTCAGTCCCTGTATGCCAGCTGTTGTGCTGTACTACTGTACTTTTCAAGGTACTGTACTGTAAGATTAAAAATGTTTTCTTTATTTTTTGTGTTTGTTTTTTATGTATTATTTGTGTGAAAAGTATTATAAACCTATTACAATACAGTACTATATAGCTGATTGTGTTAGTTGGGTACGTAGGCTAACTTTGTTGGACTTATGAACAAATTGCACTTATGAATGCACTCTCAGAACGGAACTCATGTGTATGTAGGGGACTTACTATACTTCACTTTGAGTCTATGTATGTCTTTAGAACTGAAGGGTGTCTCTTGTGGGCAGAATTTAGTTGGGTCCTGTTTTTCTTATCCATCTAGCCATTCTGTGTCTTTTGATTATTAATTCAATCCACTTACTTTTAGAGTGATTTTTGATATGTCAGGACTCACTTCTGCCCACTGATTGTTTCCTGGGCTTTTTAAATTTTCACTTTTTCCTATCTCTGCCTACCTTTGTCTTTAGTTGTAGAGTGGTGTAATTAAAAGTGGACTTGAAGGAAACATTAAGCTACAATGCTTAGCAAACTGACATAGGCCTCATCTCTACAGTATATTTTGCTATTAAATGGCTTGCCACAGCAGCATCAACAGCATTTTTCTTCATATTATGCCAAATTCAGAGCAGTAATGTGTATTTGAAATCAGACCCCGTATTTTACTTCGCTATTTTAGAAGATAGCTGAATCTTCTGCCTTGGGCCTACCTCAGTGTAAGATTCAGATAAGATTAACTCTCTGATTGGCTTTTCTATATATTTTATACTTTTGACCTCTTCTTTAAAATCTTTACTTAGCTTTTGAGTAATCACTCTTATGACTCACCTACTCTCAGTATTTTTGTAGGTCTTTCTTCTCCATCCACACGTAAAAGTTGTTTTTCTCCAGGGTATTGTTCTTGACCTTATTCTTTTATCTTCACAATATGAGTGTTTTAACTCACACTCACAGTTTCCACTATAAGTTACATACTAATAGACCCTAAATTTATATACAGGCATACCTCAGAAATATTTTGGGTTCAATTCCAGACCACCACAATAAAGCAAATATTGCAATAAAACGAGTCACATGAATTTTTTTGGTTTCCCAATGCATATAAAAGTTGTTTATACAATAATGTAGTCTAAGTGTGCAATTAAATATATGTTATTGCTAAAAAAATGCCAACAACCACCTGAGCCTTCAGTGAGTCAAAATAATAATATCAAAGGTCACTGATCACAGATCACCATAACAAATATAATAATAATGAAGAAGTTTGAAATATTGTGAGAATTACTAAAATGTGACACAAAGATATGAAGTGAGTAAATGCTGTTGGGAGAATGGTATCGATAGACTTGCTCAAAGCAGGTTTGCCACAAATGCCATGCTGCATTGTAAAAAATGCAATATCTGTGAAGTGCAATAAAGCAAAGCATAATAAAATGAGGTATGCCTGTATCTTGATCAGGTCTCCTGCGTGAAGTTAATTCAGTCAAATGCAAACCTAACTTTTTAATCTAAAAATTCATTAGGTTCTTTAAATTTAGTGTATATAAAGCTGAACTCATAATCTCTTTCAAAACTATTCATCCTCTTAAACACCTTTTCTTAGTTAATGGGATTATCACCTACCAAATTCCCAAAAGGAATCAGAAATCTGGGAGTCATAACCATCGCATCTGTAGTTTTTCTTCTCAAACTTCACATTTAATTGGTCATAAGAGCTAAGAATCTACTACTATATATATATATATATATATATATATATATATATAGAGAGAGAGAGAGAGAGAGAGAGAGAGAGAGAGAGAGAGAAAGAGAGAGTTACATAGATATATATATATATATATATCTTTTTTTTAAAACTTCCCCATTGACACTTTTTTACCCCTTTAATTTAGGTTCTCTGTATTTCTTGCCTGGATGATTGCAGTAGTCATCTAATTATTCTGGATGTAAACTCTCCACAACTTTCCCATACTCTTTAATCTTTCCTTCATACTGATTCCAGAGTGATGTATCTAAAATAAAAATCTGATTTATTCTCATGCTTCAGTGAATCATTTCCTACAGAATAAAAATTGAATTTTTTTACAGAATAGAAATTGAATTATTTTATCATAGTCATTGCTCCATCCATACCATGGTATTTATAGTTCCCCAGAATTCACCATACAGTTTCAAGCCACAATGATTTGTGAATAGTTGCCTCTGTGAGTATTCATTCATACTCTTCTATATGCCTATCTGCTTGCATGATTTTGTACCCATGTTTCAAAATCTACTTGGTATAGCTTCTTTTGTGAAATCTTGACTGCCTTCAGTGAGTCTCTACTTTCAAGTACACATTTGACTTGACTTTAAAGAATATTTTGAAGTTGAAAAAAGACAAATTTTAGAGATATTGTGAATGAAGCATGGTGGAAAGTAGTTAATACAACGCTGTACTAAGACTTAAGAAATCCATTCTTAGTTCTAGGTCTGCCAGAGAATATATATATATATATATATATATATATAAACTTAAGTCATTTAATATCTGACTTATTTTTCCTATCTGAAAAATATTAGTGTTGAACTAAATGGCCTTAAAAGCTCTTGCAATTTTAGCATCATTGATTTTGTAGGTCCTGTTGGAAATGGGGTGTAGGTAACTTAAGTTGAAACTGTAGAGAACTACAAGGATCTGAAGAGGTTTCAACTTTAGTGTTTAGCTGAGTACTCATCAGCATAAGAGAGAGAGAAAACTATACAAGATTATGGAAAGAACTACCTACAAAGATAGAATAGTGATTGTAGTTTACATGGTTTATGGAAGTGTTCATTCTGTCCCCAGCTAGAGTGGAATTCCTTGTGACATACATGACAATCTTTAGAAAAATCAGTCTTGGTGAAACTAATGACAGACTAAATGCTGCTCTAGTCCTTCCTAACAAATTAAAATTAAGACCTGAAAATATAACTCTTTCCAAGTAACATAAAAGCATTATTGAATAAAGATGAAGATTATTTACAAAGAGAGTGACGTCAGCATCATGGAAGCATGAGACACTCTTTTTTCTCTCCCCATCAATCTACAACCAACAAAAGTGTCTCTGCCCAACACACAAGTATTCTGGAGAATTCCCCACATCTGTACATCTAAAAGTGGGTGTACTGGAACACATAGAGGAGGTGGGACCAAGGGAGATAGCAGAGATGGTACCTGTGATGGTGGACCCCTGGCTATGATAGCTGAGCCCACAGCCCTAGAGAACACAGTAGCAGCAGGGGATAGACAGAGTGGCACACACAACTCCAGCCTCCCAGCTGCAGCATCACCTGTGGCCACAAGGAACAGAGCAGCAGCAGCAGCTGGGCCTGCAATCTGTCTATCTAACTAAAGAGGTGCCCATGACTCTGCTCTCCTATCCCCATCATAGCAGTGGCACCCATGAACCTGACAATACAAGGTATGGCAAAGATACCCATGAGCCCAGCTCCCCCTCAATCATCCCTCTCCCCCTGCAGCTGTGGAGTTGTGACACAGGAGATCCTAGATGCAGGAAACTGGCCATCCTTGTGCCCAAGGCAGCAAAGCCAGCAACAACAGCAGTGACACTGGCAAAAAGTCACCAGCAACCTTAGAAGCACAAGCAGTAAAGAGACCACCAGACAACACCTCTGAAAGAGGAGCTAGAGGATCCACTTTCTAGGGGGAGATCAAGGTGATAAAGTGGGATGACACTGAACTCACTCTCTCCAAAAACACATCAGAAATACATCTACATGTGGAGAAACTCTTGCTGAAAACAAGCTGGAGGCTGGCAGAAAGGCTATTCTATAACCAGGACTGTAAAGAAAGATACACAAAGAGTCAGGTAGGAAAGGAGAAGTGATCAGGTCAGGACCTGTGCCCCTAGCTGGGAACACAGAAGAGGAGGGGGCTATCTCAGGCTTGGGAGTCCTCACTGGGGAGTAAAAGGTTTGAGACACATAATGGTCACCCCAGACCTGGGGTCCGACACTGGCAAGACCAGTCCCCTTAGCTGGTTTGCAAGCCAGTGAGGCTTACTAGAAGGCTGTAAGGAACTGAGAGTCTGCTCATGAACAGAACATGCACAGGCTTGCTTATTCCCAGGAATGAGGAAGAGGAAATAGACTAAAAATGGCCTGGGGCTCTGGCTGGTTTCACAGGACCAGCCCAGCATGCACCCTAACCCACACTGAGTGTCTGCTCTAGTCCCTCTTGCTCCAGTTCAACTCTCTATCAGAGCAAAGGCTGCCATTGCCAAGGAGATTTTACACTGGGGGGAACAGAGCTAGCTCAGACCTGGCCCTGCCTCTGAACAGGGCAATGATGGCCATTGCCAGGGAACATTCAGAATCAGCAGATTGGGAGCTACCTGAGACTCTGACTGGCCTGCTGGGACCATCCCAGCACCCTGGCCTGCACTGAGCACATCCTCCAGTACCTCTTCCTCTGGCTTTGCTCTCTGCTGGAGTGAATGTGCCATTGCTTGGGGAGGGGGTACATGCACTTGGAGGAAACAGAGAAAGCTCAGACCTGGCCCTGCCTCTAAGTGGGGTGAGGGCAGCTGTTGACAGTGATACACAGAGGCAGAAGATTGTAAACTACCTAGGGCTCTGAATGGCTTGCTGGGACTATCCCAGCATGCACCCCAGCCCACAACAGGTGTGCACTCGAGCCCCTCTTGCTCCAGCACTACTGTCCACTAGGGAAGTAGTGCCCTTGCCAAGGGGAGAAGGAATAGAACCAGCTCAGAACTATACCTCATGACTTCTGATCCAACATTTGAGGCCAGACTCCACCCCTGATAGGGCAGTGACAACCATTTCACAGAGGAGAAGTCCTAGCTCACACATGGCTCGGGTTTTAACCCTTCCATTTCCAGCCCTACCTCCTACCAAGGTGGTAGCTGCCAGCACACCACAAAGAACGATGTGACCCATGCTCACTTTAGATCCAGCTCTCCCAACAAAGGCACTGGACAAATGCAGACTTCATAGGGACACTTCCACTCAAAGACAGCCCTTTAAGACTGAGATAGGTAACTGTTTATTTTCATAGAGACAGAGAAAGTTAAACCCAATGAGAATATGGGATTTTGTTTCAAATGAAAGAACAAGGGGGAGTTCCCTGGTGGTCTAGTGGTTAGGATTTGGCACTTTCACTGCCATGGCCCAGGTTCAATCCCTGGTCAGGAAAATGAGGTGCCACAAGCCATGCAGTGTGAGGAGGAAAAAAAAAATCAAGGAAAAAAAACACTAACAAACAGAGATAAATAATTTAACTGAGGGCTTCCCTGGTAGTGCAGTGGTTAAGAATCCACCTGCCAGTGCAGGGGACACAGGTTCAAGCCCTGGTCCAGGAAGATCCCACATGCCACGGAGCAACTAAGTCCATGTGCCACAACTACTGAGCCTGCACTCTAAAGCCCATGATCCACAACTACTGAGCCAACGTGCCACAACGACTGAAGCCCACATGCCTAGAACCTGTGCTCCACAACAAGAGAAACCACCGCAATGAGAAGTCTGCACACTGCAACAAAAGAGTAACCCCCACTCCCTGCAACTAGAGAAAGACCATGCACAGCAATGAAGACCCAACACAGCCAAAAATAAATAAATAAATTATTTTTTTTAAAAAAAATAATTTACCTGATAAAGATTTCAAAGCATTAGTAATACATATGCTAACTGAACTTAGGGAAAAAATAGATGAACTAAATGAGAATTTTAAGAAGAATCTAGAAAATATAAAAAGAACCAGTCAGAAATGAAGAATACAGTGAAATGAAAAACGCACTACAAAGAATTAGCAGACTAGGTGACATAGCAGCATTGTTCTTAATAGCAAAGATATGAAAGCAACCTAAGTGTCCATCAACAGATGACTGAATAAGGAAACTGTGGTTTATATCATATATAAACATATATGACCCAGCAATAAAAAAAGAATGAAATTCTGCCATTTAAAACAACATGGATGGACCTGGAGTGTATTATACTTAGTGAAATAAATCAGACAAAGGCAATTACTGTATGTTATCACTTACATGTGAAATCTTAAAAATAAATCAAGCTACTACATAAGAACAGAAACTCCCAGACACTGAGAACAAACCTGTGATTCACAATGGGAAAAGGTATAGGAGAGGGACAAGATAGAGGTAGGGGATTAAGAGGTACAAACTACTATATATAAAAGAAATAAGAAGAGGGAGTCAGATAAAGGTAGTGAAATGGGAGGACATGGAGCTCACCTCGCCCCCCATATACACATCAAAAACACATGTACATGTGGAACAATTATCATGGGGAAAGAAAAAAAGATGAAAATGACATAATTCCTATATACCCAAAGCTGCAAGAAAGATTTCCATGCAACTGGGTAGGATGGAAAAAAGACATAGGGTTGGTTCTTCTGCCCTTGGGAAAGATCTGAAAGGAAGAGAAAGTACACATGGGCAGACCATTAGGGAGTGAGTAGGTTGAGCCAAAGACTGCATGCCCCTGTCCTGGGGTGCTATGCGAAGGAGACAAGACCCTTGGCTGCTAGAAGTGCTTAGACGGTTATAAGTGAGGGAAAAGGATAGACTCCACTTGCAAATAGAATGTAAGCACTGACCTGACAATAAATAGGGTGTAGAAAACTTTGTACTAGTGGTTGACATATCACCTCACTCCCCAATCAAAGGGGTGAACACCTTGGGGCTGCTATTTCCACACTGAAGCTTGGCATGCGTTCTGGGCTACCCAGGCCCTGGAAAAAAGACTTGGTCTAGCTACACATGGACAGACCAGAGACCTGGTGTGTGGTCAAGTGGATCAGTGCTGGCCATTGTTGGCACTTACTCAAGTGGTGCCTCAGGAAACTCTGTGACTTCCACACATTGCTCACTGCTCCCATATGAGAAACAGCTCTGATCCCACCCACTCTAAGCCACAGATTGGTACTGGATCTGGGGAAGACAGGTCCTTGGAAAAGGTGGGCTCTAGGGACAGAGAGGAGGCTGGGGTCCTGGGTTGTTGTGTGGGTGAGGTGACAGCAACCAATGTTGGCACTGACTCAATCAGCACCACAGAAGCAGCTCAGATCTCAGAGAGCAGTGCAGCCAATTCAGTTCCTGCTACCACAAGGCCCTGAACACAAGCCCAAGCCTAGCAAATGCTCCAACTCTATCCACTCCATACCACAGCATTGCACCATATCTGGGAGGCCCAGAACAGGGAGAGGGACACAACATTGGGCTGCATCTGAGTGGAGTCATGGAGACTTACACAGACAATGCATCAGACCTCTGTGAGCACACAAGCCTCACTTAACATCAGCACTCCCCTCTTTGGAGAAGCACATGCACTCAGAGGAAACAGAACCTGCTCAATCCCAACACTCAGGGCTTCTGCTATAGCAACTGTGGAGTGGACCCCACCCCAACTGAGAGGGTGGAAACAGCCATGGAGCAAAGAGGAAGTCCTGCCTCATACCCTGCACAGACTTTAGATCCTCCCACACCAGCCACACTCCCTATCAAGGTGATAGTGCTCAGCACATCCTGAGGAAAGACATGGCTGGCGTTCACATCAAAACCAGCCTTCACACAAAGATATTGGACACATGCAGTCTACACAGGGACACTCGCACATGAAAACATGCCTTCAAGACCACAATAGATAACTGTTTCACCTAAATTCATTGAGGCAGAGAAAGTTTAGTAAAATAAAAAGGCACAGGAACAACCCCCAATTAAAAGAGCAAGAGGAAAACCCTGAGAGACTAAATAAAGAAACAGAGATCATCAGTCTACCAGACATTGAGTTCCAAAAAGAGGTGATAAAAACGTTAACTGAATTAAGAAATGTGACCAATATAAACACAGATCATTATAACAAGACACTATTAACTATAAACATGACCCAATCAAAAATAGATAATTCAATTTCTGAGATAAAAAGTAATCTACAAGCAATGAATAGCTGGTCAAAAGATGCAGAAGAATGAATAAGTGATCAGGAAGGCAGAAAAAATGAAAATCACACAATGAAAAGAGCAGACAGAAAAACAAATGAAAAAAGCGTGAAAGCAAGATACAAGATCTATGGGATAATATAAAATGTACCAGAAGGAGGAGAGAGAGAGAAGGGGATTAAAAATGTATTTGAAGAAATTATGGCTGAAAAATTCTGAAACCTAACTCCTGAGGAAACAGATATTGAGGTACAGGAAGCACAGAGGCTCCCAAACAAAATGAAACCAAACAGACCCACACCAAGACATATTATAATTAAAATGGCAAAAAGTTGAAGATAAAGAGAATATTCTAAATGCAGCAAGAGAAGTGCAAAGAGTCATATACAAGGGAACCTCTATAAGGCTATCAGCTTATTTCTCTGCAGAAAAGTTGCAGGACAGAAGGGTGTGGCATGATATATTCAAAGTCCTGAAAGGGAAACCCTGCAACCTAGGATAGTCTACCCAGCAAGATTATCATTTAGAACAGAAGGAGAGATAAACAACTTCTCAGACAAGCAAAAAATAAAAGACGTCATCAATAATAAACCTTCCCTAAAAGAAATGTTGAAGGGTCTTCTCTAAATGGAAAACAAGCTGGAATCTATAGAAAAAGGAAAATCCCAATAGGACAGGCAAATATATAGTAAGGCTTGAAGATCACTTGAACAAGGCAGTACATAGATTAAAAAACAACAAAAAATTTGTAGGAGATATTATAACTACAAGAAACAGTAAAAGGATAAGCATGAAGATGTAAAATAGAACATGAAAGACACAAAATGTAGGGGCGGGCTGTAAAAAATGTGGATCATTTAGAATGTGTTTGAGATTAAGTGATTACTAGTTTAAAGCAAGTAGATATAGTTACAGGCCAACATACATAAATGCCATTGTAACCACAAACCAAAAACCTACAATAGATACACACAAACAAGAGAGAAAGGAACACAAGCATTCTACTCAAGAAAATCATCAAACCACATGGGAAGAAACTAAAAGAAGAAGAAAAGAACAGAGAAGCACTACAAAAACAAAACAGAAAACAAGTAACAAAATGGAAATGCATTCATACCTGTCAGTAATCACCTTAAGTGTCAATGAACTAATGCTACATCAAATGATATAGAGTGGCTGATTGGATAATAAAACAATACCTGCTAATTATGAGGCCTCCAAGAGTTTTACTTCAGAGTGAAAAACACACACAGACTGAAAGTGAGGGGATGGAAAACGATATTTGATGCAAATGGAAATGAGAAGAAAGTGGGGGTAGCAATATTCATATCAGACAAAATAGACTTTAAAAGAAATGATATAATGAAACACAAAGAAGGACATTGTATAATGATGAAGGGATCAATAAAAAAGAGGATGTTACACTCGTTAACATACACACACCCAATACAGGAGCACTTAAATACATAAATCAAATGCTGACAGACATAAAGGGAGAAACTGACAATAAGACAATAATAGGAAGAGATTTTCATAGCCCGTTGATGATATAGCAATGGACATATCGTCCAGACAGAAAATCAATAGGGCAACAGAGGTCCTAAATGACACAACAGACCAGTTGGACGTAATTGCTATCTACAGGACACAACATCCAAGAAAAGCAGAATACACACTTTTCTCAAGTGCACATGGAACATTCTCCAGGGTAGAGAACATACTAGGTCACAAAACAAGCCTCAGCAAATTTAAGAGGAAAGAAATTATATCAAGCATAATTTCTGAACACAACTGAATGAAACCAGAAATCAACTACAGAAAGAGAAATGGAAAAAGAACAAACACGTGGGGACTAAAAAAATTTTCTGCTACAAAACCAATGTAAACAATGAAATCAAACAAGAAATCAGAAAATACCTCAAGAAAAACAAAAATGAAAACACATTATAAAACCTATGGGATGGAGCAAAAGCAGTTCCAAGAGGGAAGTTCTTAGGGACACAGGATTTGCTCAAGAAACAAGTAACATCTCAACTAAACAACCTAACCTACACCTTTAAAAGAATCAGGAAGAGAAGAACAAACAAAGCCCAAGGTCAGAAGAAGGAAAGGCATAATAAAGATCAGAGAAGAAATAAAATAGAAACCAAAAAAAAAAAATAGAAAACTCAATGAACCTAAGAGATTTTTTAAGAAACATAAGCAAAATTGACAAAACTTTAGCCAGGCTCACCAAGAAGAAAAGAGAGGTCCCAAAAAACAAAATAAGAAATGAAAGTGAAGAAATAACAACTGATACTACAAACAAAAGAATAATAAGAAAATATTATGAACAGTATGTGACAAGAAAATTGGACAACCTAGAGAAATGGGCAAATTTCTAGAAACATTCAGCCTGCCAAGACTGAGTCAGAAAGATACAGACAATTTGAACAGACTGATCACTAGAAGTGAAATAGAATCTGTAATAAAAATAAATTCCCTGGAAACAAAAGTCCATGACCAGACAGCTTCACTGTGGAATTCTACCAAACTTATAATGGAAGAACTCACACCTATCCTTCTCAAACTATTCCAAAAAAATGAAGAGGGAACACTCCTAAATGCATTCTACAAGACAACCATTATCCTGAAAATGAAACCAGAGAAAGACACTGCAAAAAAAAAAGAAAGAAATTTACAAGCCAATATCTCTGAAGAATATAGATACAAAAATCCTCAACAAAACATTGGCAAACCTAAATCAACAATGTATAAAAAGGATCATACACCATGGTCAAGTGGGATTTATTCCAGGGATGCAAGCATGGTTCAATATCCACAAATCTATCAATGTGATACATCACAGTAACAAAAGGAAGGATAAAAATCACATGATCATCTTAATTGATGCAGAAAAAGGATTGGAGAAAATTCAACATCATTCACATTAAAAACTCTCTTCCAACTGGTTATAGAGGGAACATATCTCAACATAATAAAGGCCACATACAACAAGCCCCCAGCCAACTCAATACTCAATGGTGAAAAGCTGAAAGCCTTCCTGCTGGATTTAAGAACACAGTACATATGCTCACTCTCACTACTTCTATTTAACACAGTATTGGAAGCCTGAGCCACAGCAATAAAAAAAGAATAAGAAATTAAAACGGTCCAAATTGGAAGGCAATAGATAAAATTGTCACTATTTGCAGATGACATGATACTCTGTGTAGAGATCCCTAAAGTTTATACCCAAATATTTTAGAACTACTAAATGAATTGAGCAAGGGTGCAGGATATACGATTAGTATACAGAAATTTTTGCATTTATATACACTAATAATGAACTATTTGAAAGGGAATTTCTTAAAAAATTAGTTTTTAAATTACATCAAAAATATACCTAGGAATAAACTTACCCAAGGAGGTGAACATCCTATACCCTGAAATCTATAAAACATTGACAAAAGAAACGGCAGATGAGTCATTGAAATGAAAATATATCCTGTATTCTTGGACTGGAAGAATCAGTATTAGTTAAGTGGACATACTATCCAAAGAAATCTACAGACCTAATTCAATTCCTATCAAAATACCCAGGACATTTTTCAGAGCACTAGAAAAACTATTGCTAAAATTTATATGGGACCACAAGAGACCCCAGATTGCCAAAGAAATCCTGAGAAAATTAGAACAAAGTTGGATCTATGTCTCCCAGACTTCATAATTTACTACAAAGCTACAATTATCAAAAATGTGTGGTACCTGCAGAAATACAGACACCTAAATAAATGGAACAGAAAAGAGAGCCCAGAAAACAGCACATACAGTTATATCAATTAATCTGTGACAAAAGAAGCAAGAATATTCAATGGGGAAAAGACAGTCTTTTCAGCAAATGGTATTGGAAAAACTACATAGCCACAGGTAGAAGAATGAAATTAGAACATTCTCTAACACCTCACACAAAAATAAACTCAAAATGCATTAGAAATCTAAATGTAAGACTGGATACTATAAAACTCCTAGAGGAAAACAGGCAGAACACACTCTGACATAAATTGCGGCAATACTTTTTTTGGATCTGTCTTCTAGAGTTGTGGAAATAAAAGCAAAAGTAAACAAATGGGACCAAATTTAACTTAAAAGCATTGGCACAGCAGAGGAAACCATAGACAAAATGGAAAGCCAACCTATGGAATGGAAGCAAATATTTGCAAATGATGAAATTGACAAGGAGTTAATATACAAAATATACAAACAGCTCATACAGATCAATATCAAAAAAGAAACAACGCAATCAAAAAATGGACAGAAGACCTGAATAGACATTTCTCCAAAGAAAACATACAGATAGCCAGCAGGAACATGAAAAGCTGCTCAATATCACTTATTACAGAAACACAATTCAAACTCAATGAGGTATAACCTAACATCAGTCAGAATGGCGTTCATCAAAACGTCTACAAATAATAAATGCTGTAGAGGATGTGGAGAAAGGGGAACACTTGTATGCTGTTCATGGGAATGTAAATTGATGCAGCATCCATGGAAAAAAGTATGGAAACTCCTTAAGAAACTAAAAATAGGACTACCGTATGATCCAGCAACTCCACTCCTGTGTATACATCCAGAAAAAATAAATACACTAATTCAAAAATACAATTGCACACCAATGTTCATAGTAACACTATTTACAATGGCCAAGATATGGAAGCAACCCAAGTGCCCATCAACAGATGATAGGACTAAATACATTAATAATGTAATATTATATATTATGTATTATATTATATATATACACTAATGTATATATTAGAGTATATATATATATATATTTATATACAAGGAACTATCACTCATCTATGAAAAACACTGAACACTGAAATACTGCCATTTGCAAGAATGTGAATGGACCTAGAGAATATTATGCTTAGTGAAATAAGTCAGATAATGACAAATACTATATGATATAACTTATATGTGGAATCTAAAAAATAATACAAATGAATATACATACAAAACAGAAACAGACTCACAAAAAATGAAAACAATTTTGTGGTTATCAAAGGGGTAGGGAATAGTGGAGGGACAAATTAGGGGTATGGTATTAACAAATACAAACTACTATAAATAAAATATATAAGCACCAACCTGTATTGGAAGAGAATTTGGAAAAGAATAGATACATGTACGTGTATAACTGGATCACTTTGTTTTATACCTGAAACTAACACAACATTGTTAATTAACTATACTCCAATATAAAATAATTTTTAAATAGATAAGCACAAGGGATTTAATGTATAGCACACAGAACTATACCCATTATCTTTTAATAACCTATAATGGAATATAATCTGCAAAAATACTGAATCACTATGCTGTGCACTTGAAACTAACAGAATACTGTAAGTCAACTCTAATTCAATTAAAAAATACAAAAATGAAAAAAAATAAGAAATTCACAGATAAATCAAAACTTGGGTTTGGGGCATTGTTCATTACTCATAGACCTAACATACACAATACTATATGGAGGCAATGAGGTTAGAATGAAAGGATAATACAGAGTAACTAAAATAAAATGATGAAATAAAGAAAAACAGTAAAGGTAGATACAATGGTACATATAAAAGCGAATAGTATTTTATTTTTAGTTTGTAACTTCTCTTTTTGTTCCTATATAATGTAAAAAACAAATACATAGAAAGGGAGAGGGGGAAGATGGAGATGCAAGATCACCTTCCTCCCCACAGATACATCAGAAATACATCTACACGTGGAACAACTCCTACAAAACACCTACTGAACACTGGCAGAAGACCTCAGACCTCCCAAAAGGCAAGAAACTACCCACGTACCTGGGGAGGACAAAAGAAAGAAGAATAAACAGAGGCAAAAGAATAGGGATGGGACCTGCACCAGTGAGAGGGAGCTGTGAAGGAGGAAGGGTTTCCACACACCAGGAAGACCCTTTGTGGGCGGAGACTGTGGGTGGTGGAGGGCGGAAGCTTCGGAGCCACAGAGGAGAGTGCAGCAACAGGGGTGCAGAGGGCAAAGCGGAGAGACTCCCGCACAGAGGATAGATGCCAAACAGCACTCACCAGCCCGAGAGGCTTGTCTGCTCACCCGCCGGGGTGGGTGGGACTGGGAGCTGAGGCTCATGCTTCCATAGGAGCACAGGGAGAGGACTAGGGTTGGCAGCATGAGCACAGCCTGCAGGGTGATAGTGCACCACGGCTAGCTGGTAGGGAGTCTGGGTAAAAGTCTGGACCTGCCAAAGAGGCAAGAGACTTTTTCTTCCCTCTTTGTTTCCTGGTGTGCGAGGAGAGGGGATTAAGAGTGCAGCTTAAAGGAGCTCCAGAGACAGATGTGAGCCGCGGCTAACACCACAGACCCCAGAGACTGGCATGAGATGCTAAGGCTGCGGCTGCTGCCACCAAGAAGCCTGTGTGCGAGCACAGGTCACTATCCACACCTCCCTCCCAGGAGCCTGTGCAGCCCGCCACTGCCAGAGTCCCGGGATCCAGGTAGAACTTCCCTGGAAGAACGCACGGTGAGCCTCAGGCTGGTGCAATGCCCCACCAGCCTCTGTCTCTGCAGGCTTGCCTCACATCATGCCCCTCCCTCCCCTCGGCCTGAGGGAGCCAGAGCCCCCGAATCAGTTGCTCCTTTAACCCCTCCTGTCTGAAGGAAGAACAGACGCCCTCCGGTGACCTATATGCAGACGTGGGGCCAAATCCAAAGCTGAACCCCGGGAGATGTGTTAAAATGAAGAAAAATGGAAATTTCTCCCACCAGCCTCAGTAGAAGCATATTAAATCTCCACAATCAACTAGATGTACCCTGCATCTGTGGAATACATGAATAGACAACAAATCATCCCAAATTGAGGAGGTGGACATTGGGATCAATGATATATATATATTTTTTTTTCCCTTTTCCTCTTTTTGTGGGTGTATGTGTATGCTTCTGTGTGAGATTTTGTCTGTATAGCTTTGCTTTCACCATTTGTCCTAGGGTTCTATCTGTCCATTTTTTTTTAACTTAAAATTTTTTATCTCTTAATAATTACTTTTTAATAACTTTATTTTATATTACTTTATTTTATTTCCTTTTATCCTCTTTCTTTCTGTCTTTCTACTTTTTCTCCCTTTTATTCTCAGCTGTGTGGATGAAGGGCTCTTGGTGATGCAGCCAGTAGTCAGTGCTGTGCCTCTGAGGTGGGAGAGCCAACTTCAGAACACTGGTCCACAAGAGACCTCCGAGTTCCATGTAATATCAAATGGGAAAAATCTCCCAGAAATCTCCATCTCAACACCAACCCACAGCTTCACTCAACAACAAGCAAGCTACAGTGCTGGACACCCTATTCCAAACAAAAAGCAAGACAGGAGCACAACCCCACCCATTAGTGGAGATGCTGCCTAAAATAATAATAAGTCCACAGACACCCCAAAACACATCTCCAGACATGGAATTGTCCACCAGAAAGACAAGATCCAACCTCATCCACCAGAACACAGACACTAGTCCCCTCACCAGGAAGCCTACACAACCCACTGAACCAACATTAGCCACTGTTGATAGACACCAAAAACAACGGGAACTATGAACGTGCAGCCTGCAAAAAGAAGACCCCAAACACAGTAAGATAAGCAAAATGAGAAGACGAAAAAACACACAGCAGATGAAGGAGCAAGAAAAAACTCCACCAGACCTAATGAAGAGGAAATAGGCAGTCTACCTGGAAAAGAATTCAGAATAATGATAGTAAAGATGATCCAAAATCTTGGAAAGAGAATAGAGAAAATGCAAATAACATTTAACAATGACCTAGAAGGACTAAAGATGAAACAAGCAATGACAAACAACACAACAAATGAAATAAAAAATGTACTAGAAGGGATCAATAGCAGAATAACTGAGGCAAAAGAACGGATAAGTGACCTGGAAGATAAAATAGTGGAAATAACTACTGCAGAGCAGAATAAAGAAAAAAAAATGAAAAGAACTGAAGACAGTCTCAGAGACCTCTGCGACAACATTAAATGCACCAAAATTCGAATTATAGGGGTTCCAGAAGAAGAAGAGAAAAAGAAAGGGACTGAGAAAATATTTGAAGAGATTATAGTTGAAAACTTCCCTAATATGGGAAAGGAAATAATTAATCAAGTCCAGGCAGCACAGAGAGTCCCATACAGGATAAATCCAAGGAGACACACGCCAAGACAAATATTAATCAAACTATCAAAAATTAAATAGGAAGAAAACATGTTAAAAGCAGCAAGGGAAAATAACACACAAGGGAATCCCCATAAGGTTAACAGCTGATTTTTCATCAGAAACTCTGCAAGCCAGAAGCGACAGGCAGGACATATTTAAAGTGATGAAGGAGTAAAACCTACAACCAAGATTACTCTACCGAGCAAGGATCTCATTCAGAATTGATGGATAAATTAAAAGTTTTACAGACAAGCAAAAGCCAAGAGAATTCAGCACCACCAAACAACTTTTACAAGAAATGCTAAAGGAATTTCTCTAGGCAAGAAACACAAGAGAAGGAAAAGACATACAATAATAAACCAAAAAGAATCCATAAAATGGTAATAGGAGCATACATATCTATAATTACCTTAAATGTAAATGGATGAAATACTCCAACCAAAAGACAAAGACTGGCTTAATGTATACAAAAACAAGACCCATATATATGCTGTCTACAAGAGACCGACTTCAGACCTAGAGACACATAGAGACTGAAAGTGAGGGGATGGAAAAACGATATTCCATGCAAATGGAAACCAAAAGAAAGCTGGAATAGCAATTCCCATATCAGACAAAATAAACTTTAATATAAAGACTATTAGAACAGACAAAGAAGGACACTACATAATGATCAAGGGATCGATCCAAGAAGAAGATATAACAACTGTAAATATTTATGCACCCAACATAGGAGCACCTCAATACATTAGGACAATACTAACAGCCATAAAAAGGGAAATTGACAGTAACACATTCATAGCAGGGCACTTTAACACCCCACTTTCACCAATGGACCGATCATCCAAAATGAAAATAAAGAAGGAAACACACGCTTTAAATGATAAATTAAGCAAGATGGACTTAATTGATATTTGTAGGACATTCCATTCAAAAACAACAGAATACACATTTTTCTCAAGTGCTCATGGAACATTCTCCAAGATAGATCGTACCTTGGGTCACAAATCAAGCCTTGGTAAATTTAAGAAAATTGAAATTGTATCAAGTATCTTTTTCGACCACAACACTATGAGACTAGATATCAATTACAGGAAAAGTTCTGTAAAACATACAAACAAATGGAGGCTTAACAATACACTACTTAATAACGAAGTGATCACTGAAGAAATCAAAGAGGAAATCAAAAAATACCTAGAAACAAATGGCAATGGAGACACGATGACCCAAAACCTATGGGATGCAACAAAAGCAGTTCTAAGAGGGAAGTTTAGAGCAATACAATCCTACCTTAAGAAACAGAAAACATGTCAAATAAATAACCTAACCTTGCTCCTAAAGCAATTAGAGAAAGAAGAACAAAAAATACCCAAAGTTAGCAGAAGGAAAGAAATCATAAAGATCAGATCAGAAATAAATGAAAAAGTAATGAAGGAAACGATAGCAAAGATCAATAAAACTAAAAGCCAGTTCTTTGAGAAGATAAACAAAATAGATAAACCTTTAGCCAGACTCATCAAGAAAAAAAGGGAGAAGGCTCAAATCAATAGAATTAGAAACAAAAAAGGAGAGGTAACAACTGACACTGCAGAGATAAAAGAGATCATGAGAGATTACTACAAGCAACTCTATGCCAATAAAATGGACAACCTGGAAGAAATGGACAAATTCTTAGAAATGCACAACCTGCCAAGACTGAATCTGGAAGAAATAGAAAACATGAACAGACCAATCACAAGCTCTGAAATTGAAACTGTGATTAAAAATCTTTCAACAAACAAAAGCCCAGGACCAGATGGCTTCACAGGCGAATTCTATCAAACATTTGGAGAAGAGCTAACACCTATCCTTCTCAAACTCTTCCAAAATATAGCAGAGGGAGGAACACTCCCAAACTCATTCTATGAGGCCACCATCACCCTGATACCAAAACCAGACAAGGATGTCACAAAGAAAGAAAACTACAGGCCAATATCACTGATGAACATAGATGCAAAAATCCTCAACAAAATACTAGCAAACAGAATCCAACAACACATTTAAATAATCATACACCATGATAAAGTGGGGTTTATTCCAGGAAGCAAGGATTCTTCAATATACGCAAATAAATCAACATGCTACACCTTATTAACAAATTGAAAGAGAAAAATCATATGGTCATCTCAATAGATGCAGAGAAAGCTTTTGACAAAATTCAACACCCATTTATGATAAAAACCCTCTGGAATGTAGGCATAGTGGGAACTTTCCTCAATATAATAAAGGCCATATATGACAAACCCACAGCCAACATTGTCCTCAATCATGAAAAACTGAAGCATTTCCACTAAGGTCAGGAACAAGACAAGGTTTCCCATTCTCACCACTCTTATTCAACATAGTTTTGGAAGTTTTAGCCACAGCAATCACAGAAGCAAAGGAAGTAAAAGGAATCCAATTCAGCAAAGAAGTAAAGCTGTCACTGTTTACAGATGACATGATGCTATACATAAAGAATCCTACAAATGCTACCAGAAAACTACTAGAGCTAATCAATGAATTTGGTAAAGTAGCAGGATACAAAATTAATGCACAGAAATCTCTGGCATTCCTATATACTAATGATGAAAAATCTGAAAGTGAAATCAAGAAAACACTCCCATTTACCACTGCAACAAAAAGAATAAAATATCTAGGAATATATCTACCTAAGGAGACAAAAGACCTGTATGCAGAAAATTATAAGACACTGATGAAAGCAATTAAAGATGAAACATATAGATGGTGAGATATACCATGTTCTTGGATTGGAAGAATTAACATTGTGAAAATGACTCTACTACCCAAAGCAATCTACAGATTCAGTGCAATCCCCATCAAACTACCACTGGCATTTTTCACAGAACTAGAAAAAAAATTTCTATGGAAACACAAAAGACCCAGAATAGCCAAAGCAATCATGATAAAAAAAAATGGGGCTGGAGGAATCAGGCTCCCTGACTTCACACTATACTACAAAGCTACAGTAATCAAGACAGTATGGTTCTGGCACAAAAACAGAAATATAGATCAATGGAACAGGATAGAAATCCCAGAGATAAATCCACGCACATATGGTCTCCTTATCTTTGATAAAGGAGGCAGGAATGTATAGTGGACAAAGGACAGCCTCTTCAATAAGTGGTGCTTGGAAAAGTGGACAGGTACATATAAAAGTATGAGATTAGAACACTCCCTAACACCATACACAAAGATAAGCTCAAAATTGATTAAAGACCTAAATGTAAGGCCAGAAACGAATAAACTCTTAGTGGAAAACGTAAGCAGAACCTTCTATGCCATAAATCATAGCAAGATTCTTTTTGACCCACCTCCTAGAGAAATGGAAATAAAAACAAATATAAACAAATGGGACCTAATGAAACTTAAAAGCTTTTCCACAGCAAAGGAAACCATAAAGAAGACCAAAAGACAACCCTCAGAATGGGAGAAAATATTTGCAAATGAGGCAGCTGACAAACGATTAATCTCCAAAATTTACAAGCAGCACTTGCAGTTCAATATGAAAAAAACAAACAACCCAATCCAAAAATGGGCAGAAGACCTAAATAGACATTTCTCCAAAGAAGATATACAGATTGCCAACAAACACATGAAAGAATGCTCAACATCATTAATCATTAGAGAAATTCAAAACAAAACTACAACAAGATATCATCTCTCACCAGTCAGAATGGCCATCAGCAAAAAATCTAGAAACAATAAATGCTGGATAGCGTGTGGAGAAAAGGGAACACTCTTGCACTGCTGGCGGGAATGTGAATTGGTACGGCCACTATGGAGAACAGTATGGAGACTCTTTGAAAAACTACAAGTAGAACTACCATATGACCCAGCAATCCCACTACTGGGCATATACCCTGAGAAAACCATAATTCAAAAAGAGTCATATACCAAAATGTTCATTTAAGCTCTATTTACAGTAGCCTGGAGATGGAAGCAACCTAAGTGTCCATCATCAGATGAATGGATAAAGAAGATGTGGCACATATATACAATGGAATACTACTAAGCCATAAAACGAAATGAAATTGAGTTATCTGTAGTGAGGTGGATGGACCTTGAGTCTGTCATACAGAGCAAAGTAAGTCAGAAAGAGAAAGACAAATACCCTATGCTAACACGTATATATGGAATCTAAGGGAAAAAATGTCATGAAGAACCTAGGGGTAAGACAGGAATAAAGACAGAGACCTACTAGAGAATGGAATTGAGTATATTGGGGGGTGGAAGGGTAAGCTGTGACAAGGTGAGAGAGTGGCATGAACATATATACACTACCAAACATAAAATAGATAGCTAGTGGGAAGCAGGTGCATAGCACAGGGAGATCAGCTCGGTGCTTTGTGACCACCTAGAGGAGTGGGAAACGGAGGATGGGAGGGAGGGAGATGCAAGAGGGAAGAGATATGGGAACATATGTATATGTATAACTGATTCAATTTGTTATAAAACAGAAACTAACACACCATTTTTAAGCAATTATACTCCAATAAAGATGTAAAAAAAAAATAGCTGGGCCAAGCATTTGGAAATATTATAGGCCTGAATTGTTCCACTGAAGTCTTATGTCCTTGTGGCCAAGGAACTGCCTCCCAGCTCTCTGGAATTATCTGATCAATTTGACATTCACTAGATTTTATTTTGCTAACAATGTTTTGGCCAGCATTTTCTTTCCAATTATTGCTTTATCAAAGTTTTGCAAGGTTCTTGAAATAGGAACAAATTTGATTTATGTAGTGGAATGTAACATCAGCAGTTGATTTAGTTATGGGGCAGAAATGCATATGGAAATATTTTAAAGAAATCTCCATTGTCAATTAGTTTTTGAAAACAAAGAAAATTCAAATTTTTAAATATAAAAAGATTCACAGTAAACTATGAAATGTATTTTTGGAACAACAATATTTAATTTATTTCCTTTTTTACTGGTACTCCCTCCCCCACCTTCTACGAAAACATTGTTACTAAAATGTGTCAAAAAATGAAATACATAAAACAATAATTATAAAACTATATTAATGTGCACACAACAGATAACCATGTAATTTGGGACAATAACAACATAAAGTGGAGAAAGATGGACATGTATAGAAATATGTATTTTGTATTCAGTTTTAGAAAAGTTGGTATTAATTTAAGGTACATTTTTATAATGTTAAGATGTTATTTTTAATTTGGAGGTAAACACTAAGAAAAACCTAAAATACATACAAAATTGGAAATAAAAGGATAAAACAATACAATTGAAAATATTAAGCAGAAAGCAAGGCAGTAATAGAAAAATTGAGGAGAAAAAGTTATTAGAATGTTAGAAAACAAAGTAAAATGACAGAATTCTTGCATGTCAATAGTTACTTTAAATTGCAATGAATGAAACTCACCAATTAAATGGCTCAGATTGACAGAATGAAGAAAAAAATATGATCCAACTAAATTCTGTCTATAAGAACATCACTTTAGATTCTAAGACATAAATACATTGAAATTTAAGGAGTGGACAAAGATATTCTGTGCAAATCATAACCAAAATAGTGCTAGAGTAGCTATCATATTATAAGAAAAAATAGGTTGTAAGACAAAAATTGGTATGAGAAAAAAATGACATCATATATTGTTTAAAGGGTCAATAACTCAATAAGATATAACAATTATAAACATACATGCACCTAGGAAGAGAGTCGCCAAAATATATCAGTCAAACCCAAAAAGAATTATAGAGAGAACTAGAAGCTATAACATAATATTTGTAGACTTCAATAGCTCACTCTCACTAATAAATAGAAGTAGACAGATGACCAAAAAGAAAATAGTGGACTTGAACAACACTATAAATTAACTAGACCTAACAAACATATATTAAACCTTCCACCAAAGAACAGCAGAATAGATATTCTTCTCATGTGTACATGGAACATTCTCCTGGATAGATAATATATTAAGCCACAAAACAAGCCTCAATAAACCAAATTTAAAAGTTTGAAATCATACAACGTATCTTTTCAGACCACAACTGAAAATTTCACAAATATATGGAAATTAAACAGTACACTATTAAATAACCAATGTGTCAAAGAAGAAATGAAAAAAGAAATTAGAAAACACTTTGAGAGGAGTGAAGACTAAAATTTAGCATAACAAAACTATGGAACACAGTGAAAGCAGTTCTCAGAGGAAACTTATAAGTGCATTCCCCTATATTTAAAAAAGAGAAAAGATGTCAAATTAATAACCTTAATTTATTCCTAAGGAACTAGAAAAATTATAGCAAACTAAACGTTATCTAGCAGTAGAAAGTAAATAATAAACGTTAGAACAGTGAGAAACAAGATAAATAATAGAAAAATATAGAATCAATGCAACCAAGAATTGGTTCTTTGAAAAAGTAAAAAAAAAGTGTGACAAACTTTTAGCTACATTGCGAAAGAAAAGAACAAAAGATTTGAATTACTAAAATCAGAAATTAAAGTGGGGACATTAGTACTGAGCAGATACAATACAAAAGAACAAGAGAATTATACGAACAATTGTACACCAACTAATTTGATAATTTTAATGAAATCAACAAATTGCTAGAAACATACG
This sequence comes from Orcinus orca, assembly GCF_937001465.1. Lineage (NCBI taxonomy): Eukaryota > Metazoa > Chordata > Mammalia > Artiodactyla > Delphinidae > Orcinus > Orcinus orca. Next base: position 55,503,117 of record NC_064580.1, read on the forward strand.
AACCACCTAAACTGACTCAAGAAGAAATAGAAAATATAAACAGATCTACAGCAAAGAGATTGAATCAGTAATCAAAAACTTCCCAACGATGAAAACCTTAGGACTAGATGGGTTCACTATTGAATTCCGCCAAATCTTTAAAGAAGGATTAATACCAATCTTTCCCAAACTCTTCCAAAAAAAAAAAAAAAGAAAATTAGGCAACACTTCCTAACTCATTCTATGAGACAAGGATTACCCTGATATAAGAGATAGACATAGACTTCACAAGAAAGGAGACTATACAATGATATCCCTTACAAATATAGGTGCAAAAATGCTCAAAAAAATACTAGCAAACTGAAGTCAGCAGTATACTAAATGGATTATACACCATGACTGAGAGTTCTCCTAGGAGTGCAAGAGTTCTTCAACATAAAAAATCAATCAAAATAATAAACCACATTAATAGAATGAAGGGGAAAAAACACAAAATCATCTTGACACAGAAAAGCCATTTGACAAAAACCAACACCATTTCATATTAAAAACACTCAGAAAACTAAAATAAAAGGGAACTTCCTTAATATGATAAACAGCATTTATGAAAAAACCCATAGGTAAAATGATGCTCAAAGATGAAAGACTGAAAGCTTTTAAGATCAGGAGCAAGCCTAGGATGCCATTTCTATTCCACATTGTATTGGGGGTCCAAATCAGAGCAATTAGTCAAGAAAAAGAAATAAATAACATTCAAATTGAAAAGGAAGTAAAATTATAAACGTTTTCATATGACATGATCTTACATATAAGAAACCCTAAAGAATCCACACACACACACACTAACCCGATAGATCTAATTAAAGAATTCAGCAATGTTGTAGGACACAAATTAAAACACAAAGTCAATTGTGTTTCCATACACCAGCAATGAACAATCCAAAAGTATATTAAGGAAATAATTCCATTTACAATACACCAAAAAGTATATATACTTAGGAATGTACTTGACCAAGACATCACAAAACTTGTATGCTGAAAACGCTAAAATATGTTGGACAGAATTTAGAGAAGCTTCAAATAAATAGAAATACATCTTGTATTCTTGTGTTAGAAGACTTAATACTGTAAAGATGTCAATACTGCCCTGGAAATCTACAGATTCCATGCAATCCCTAGCAAATTTCAATGGGTTTAGAAAAATGCATTCTAAAATTTATGTAGAAACTCAAGGGACCATGCATAGCCAAAACAAATTTGAAAATGATGAATAAAGTTGTAGGTCTCACATTTCCTGATTTCAAAACTTATTACAAATCTACAGTCATCCAAATTCTGTGTTACTGGCAAAAAGACAGACATATAGGCCAGTGTAATAGAATAGAAAGCCCAGAAAAAAACCCTTGCACAAATGTTCAAATGATTTTTGACAAGAAAACATAGGCCATTCAATGAGGAAAAGAGAGTCTTCTCAAGAAATGGTGCTACCTTATCTTTGATAAAGGAGGCAAGAATATACAGTGGAGAAAAGACAGCCTCTTCAGTAAGTGGTGCTGGGAAAACCGGACAGGTACACGTAAAAGTATGAGATTAGAACACTCCCTAACACCATACACAAAAATAAGCTCAAAATGGATTAAAGACCTAAATGTAAGGCCAGAAACTATCAAACTCTTAGAGGAAAACATAGGCAGAACACTCTATGACATAAATCACAGCAAGATCCTTTTTGATCCACCTCCTAGAGAAATGGAAATTAAAAAAAAATAAACAAATGGGACCTAATGCAACTTCAAAACTTTTCCACAGCAAAGGAAACCATAAACAAGGCCAATAGACAACCCTCAAAATGGGAGAAAATATTTGCAAATGAAGCAACTGACAGGATTAATCTCCAAAATTTACAAGCAGCTTGATAACAAAAAAAACAAAAAACCCAATCCAAAAATGGGCAGAAGACGTAAATAGACATTTCTCCAAAGAAGATATACAGATTGCCAACAAACACATGAAAGAATGCTCAACATCATTAATCATTAGAGAAATGTAAATCAAAACTACAATGAGATATCATCACACACCGGCCATCATCAAAAAATCTAGAAACAATAAATGCTGGAGAGGGTGTGGAGAAAAGGGAACATTCTTGCACTGCTGGTGTGAATGTGAATTGGTACAGCCACTATGGAGAACAGTATGGAGGTTCCTTAAAAAGCTACACATAGAACTACCATATGACCCAGCAACCCCACTACTTGGCATATACCCTGAGAAAACCATAATTCAAAAAGAGTCATGTACCACAATGTTCACTGCAGCTCTATTTACAATAGCTGGGACATGGAAGCAACCTAAGTGTCCATAAACAGATGAATGGATAAAGAAGATATGGCACATATATACAATGGAATATTACTCAGCCATAAAACAAAATAAAATTGAGTTTTTTGTAGTGAGACTTAGAGTCTGTCATACAGAGTGAAGTAAGTCAGAAAGAGAAAAACAAATACCGTATGCTAACACATATATATGGAATCTAAGAAAAAAGGAAAAACAGTCATGAAGAACCTATGGGTAAGATGGGAATAAAGACACAGACCCACTAGAGCATGGACTTGAGGATATGTGGAGGGGGAAGGGTAAGCTGTGAGAAAGTGAGAGAGTGTCATGGACATATATACAATACCAAACATAAAATAGATAGCTAGTGGGAAGCAGCCACATAGCACAGGGAGATCAGCTTGGTGCTTTGTGACCACCTAGAGGGGTGGGATAGGGAGGGTGGGAGGGAGGGAGTCACAAGCTGGAAGAGGTATGGGAACATATGTGTAACTGCTTCACTTTGTTATAAAGCAGAGACTAACACACTACCGTAAAGCCATTATACTCCAGTAAAGATGTTTAAAAAAAAGAAATGGTGCATAAAAATTTGAATATCTATATGAAAATAACAAAGGTTGATGCTTGCCTCACATGGTATACAAACTTTAACTCAAAACAGATCAAAGACCTAAAACTATAAAACTCTTGGAAAGAACCATAGTGGGGAAATGTCATGACATTGGATTTGGCAATAATTTCTTGAATATGACACTAAAATCTCAGCAACAAAAGAAAAAAAGATAAATTGAATTTCATCCAAATTGTGTATCAAGCAGCACTATCAAAAGAGTGAAAAGGCAACCCTCAAAGTGGGAGAAAATATTTGCAAATCACATATCTGATAAGGGATTAATATCCAGAAAATATAGAGAACTCTTATAATACAACAACATAGAAATCAAACAACCCAGATAAAAAATTTCCAAAGAAGATGTACAAATGGCCAATAAGCAAATGAAAAGATGCACAACCTCACTAATTGTTAAGAAAATGAAAATCAAACCAACATTTAGATAACACTTCACACCCATTAGGATGGCTATGCTGAAAAACCAAAACAAAAAAGAAAATAACTAGTGTTGGTGAGGATGTGGAAAAATTAAAACACTTGTACACTACTGGTGGCAATGTAAAATGATACATTGTGGAAAATGGTAAGGTAGTTCCCCCTAAAATTAAATAAATAATAACTATATTATTCAGAAAGCAAGGACTCAGATACTTGTACACCAATGTTCATAACAGTGCTATTCCCAGTAGCCAAAAGATGGATGCATTCTGTGTCAATTGATGAATGGATAAACAAAACGTTATAGAAATATTATTCAACCTTAAAAAGGAGTGAAATTCTGATACATGCTACAACATACATCCACTTTGAAGACAGTAAACTAAGTGGAATCAGCTAGACAATAAAAGCCAAATGCTGTATAATTCCACTTATATGATATACCTAAAGTAGTCAAATTCATAGGGACAGAGAGTAGAACACTGGTTACCTAAGTTGGGGGGAGAGAGGAATGGAGAGTTATTATTTATTGTGTACAGAGTTTCAATAGTGAATGATAAAAAATTCTGAAAATAGATAGCGTTGGTAGTTGCACAACAATATGAATATGCTTAATACTGCTGAACTATATGCTTAAAATGGTGAAAATGGTAGATTTTATGTTATGTATGTTTTGCCACAATATTTAAAATTAAAAAATATAATGGAATAGATGAGAAATTCCATTTTGAGTATGTACAATCTGTGTTGTCCATGAGACATCCAGAAAGTTACCCATCAGGAAATTGGAAATACAGGATTTAAACTGTTCTGGGACTTGTGAGAAAGGTCAGAGCTAATGAATGTCTTCACATATATATGGTTGTTAAAGTCATGGAATAAAAAATATTGCTAAAGAAGAAAGGAGAAAGAAAAAAAATTGGAAAATTGCCCTGGTTCTTACTCATTTCTGTATTCCCAATAGTTACCATAACACATGGCATAGGTGCTTAGTAGATGGATGGAAACACAGAGCTTTATTCAGTATATAGAAAGAGAAAAAGAGAAAGTATGATCAGAGATGAAGGAGAATGTGGCATTAATTTCCATATCCATTAGTTTCCTTGATGTTAAATTCTAGTTAATTTTCTCAAATTTTGACTTATGAGCAGCTTTGAAAATGTTTATATGGCTTTTTTTCAATTAATGAAAATTCCAGGGGACAAAAGTACTATTTTTCTAATGATCTCTATTTTCTGTCTGCCACTTACAGAACAAATGCCATGATATATACATGCAGTCATTATCTGAGACCTTATATGCCTATGAGAACAAGCTGCCTCATTATTGTGTTGCCTTTTATGTTTATACATGAAACACAAATTCTTTAGAACAAAATGTAATTGCACTGCAGTGTGCTTTTAAAAAAACTATTTATATATTTATTTGGTTGCACTGGGTCTTAGTTGTGGCAGGCAGGCTCCTTAGTTGCAGCACGTGAGCTCCTTAGTTGTGGCGTGTGAACTCTTAGTTGTGGCATGCATGTGGGATTTAGTTCCCTGACCAGGGATCAAACCCGGGCCCCCTGCATTAGGAGCATGGAATCTTATCCACTGCACCACAAGGGAAGTCCCTGCAGTGTGCTTTTAAATCTCACCTATTTTTGTTAATGAAGTCATCCATAACTTTAGAAGAGTTTTTTTAAAAGCAGCAGTTTCTAAACAAAAAATGCTTTGCTATTGTATCAGCTTCTTGTATTGGAGTGTCATTGTGTTACTACTGAAATACAAGTGGATGTTATTTTTTCTTCCAGTTTTTTGGGGGGGCAGATACAATTAACTCACAGCACTGTATAATTTTAAGGTGTACAGTTAATGATTTGACATACATACATAATGAAATGATTACCACAATAAGTTTAGTGAACATCCATCATCTAAGTACAAAATAAAAGAAAAACTATTTTCCTTTTGATGAGAATGCTTAGGATTTACTCTTTTAACTTTCATATAAAACATACAGCAATGTTAATTATATTCATCATACTGTACATTACATCCCCAGTATTTATTTATCTTATAACTGGAAGTTTGTACCTTTTGACCACCTTTGTCTCCATTCAAAGATATATTATTTACTACATTACCCACACTACATTTCATCCCTGTGACTCATTTATTTTGTAACTGGAAGTATGTACCTCTTAATTTCCCTCACTATTTCATTCATCCGCCCCCCAGAACACCCTGGCAACCAGCTGTTTGTTCTCTGTATCTATGACTCTGTTTTGGTTTTGTTATATTTGTTCATTTATCTTGCTTTTTTAGATTCCACATATAAGTGAAATCATACAATATTTTATATTTGTCTTTCACTGTCTGACATTTTATTTAACATAACACCTTCTAGGTCTATTTGTGTTGTTGCAAATGGCAAGCTTCCATTCTTTATATGGCTGAGTAATATTCCATTGTATGTATACATGACATCTTGTTTATCCATTCATCTATTGATGAACATTTAGGTTGCTTCCATACCTTGGCTATTGAGAATAACACTGCAATGAACATAGAGGTGCACACATCTTTTTGAAAGACTTTTGTTGCTTTCTTGTTTTCTTTGGGAAATTGCACAGAAGTGGAATTGCTGGATTAAATGGTAGTTGTATTTTTAAGTTTTTTAGGAACCTCCATACAAGTGGTTGTTATTTAAATGAGAAAATTCATGCACTATCATAAGATATAACCTGATTTGGGGGTAAAAATTGATTATATTCCTAGGCTACCAATATAATCTATTTATTTTTATTATATTTTATTTACTATAGTGATCACTCATCTCATCTCTTAAACCCCATCCACCTTAGAAGTCAGTTATACATTTTAAAAAGGTAAATGTATTTCCACTATACAAGGAAATCTCCAAATGAAAACATTATTATTTAAAATATCTTTAAATTAAAAAAATTATTTCAAATTCAGTGTTCTCAATATGGATAGAGCAAATGTATTAGACATAGAACAAGACTAGTAAAAATATCTCCTTAAACTTGCCTATATTTTTATCTATTTGTGATAAAGCTTAGGTAAATACTTAGGGTTTTATTAAACAATAATGAGGCAACGTTATATTTTGCAATGGGAAATAAATTCAGATATGTAGTTCCAGCATATTAAAAACCAAACTTATTTTTACTTAAAATAAGAGGAGTTGCTTCACTTATACCCAGCCTTTTCTGAAATTCTCCTACTCAATGCAATAATATTAATCTTATTATAACATCATGTTTTTAAGTGAGGTAAAAATCATGTAACCTAAAATTCACCATTTAAATTATTTTAAAGTATACAATTCACTTGCTCTTTTTTTCTTTTTTTAAACTTAAGTATAGTTGATTTAAAATGTGTTGCTTTCATGTATACAACAGTGATATATATATATGTGATTTATAATATATATATTTATATATAATGATTTATTATATATAGTTATTATATATATATATATTTCTTTTCCAGATTCATTCCCTTATGGGTTATTTAAAAAAATATTGAGTATAATTCCCTGTGCTATACAGTAGCTCCTTGTTGGTTATCTATTTTATATATAGTAGTGTGTGTATGTTATACCAAACTCCTAATTTATCCCTCCCCCATTCCCTTTGGTAACCACAAGCTGTTTCTATGTCTGTGGGTCTATTTCTGTTTTTTTAATATAAGTTCATTTGTATCATTGTTTTTTAGATTCCACATACATATGATATCATATCATATTAGTCTTTGAGTTACTTCATTTCATATGATAATATGTAGGTCCATCCATGTTGCTGAAAATGGCATGATTTCACTCTTTTTTATGGCTGAGTAATATTCCATTGTATATATATACCACATCTTCTTTTTATATTTTTTATTTTTTTATTGGGGTATAGTTCTTTACAATGTTGTGTTAGTTTCTACTGTAGAGCAAAGTGAAGTTCCCTGTGCTATACAGCAAGTTTTCATTAGTTACCTATTTTATATATAGTACTGTGTATATGTGAATCCCCATCTCCCAATTCATCTCACCCCGCTTTCCCACCTTGGTGTCCATATGTTTGTTCTCTATATCTCTGTCTCTATTTCTGCCTTGCAAACAGATTGATCTGTACCATTTTCTAGATTCCATATATATGCATTAATAAACAATATTTGTTTTTTTCTCTTTCTGACTTACTTCACTCTGTATGACAGTCTCTAGGTCCATCCATGTCTCTACAAATGCCTCCATTTCATTCTTTTTATGGCTGAGTAGTATTCCATTGTATATATGTACATATCTTCTTTATCCATTCATCTTTCAATGGGCATTTATGTTACTTCCATGCCCTGGCTATTGTAAACAGTGCCACAATGAACATTGGGGTGCATGTGTCTTATTGAGTTATGGTTTTATCTGGATATATACTCATATTGGGATTGCTGGGTCATATGGTATTTCTATTTTCATTTTTTAAGGAACTTCCATACTGTTCTCCATAGTGGCTGTATCAATTTACATTCCCACCAACAGTGCAAGAGGGATCCAGTTTCTCCACACCCACTCCAGCATTTATTGTTTGTAGATTTTTCAATGATAGCCATTCTGACTGGTATGAAGTGATACCTCATTGTAGTTTTGATTTGCATCTCTGTAATAATTACTGATGTTGAGCATCTTTTCATGTGACTCTTGGCCAACTGTATTTATTCTTTGGGGAAATGCCTATTTAGGTCTTCTGTCCATTTTTTGATTGGGTTGTTTGTTTTTGTTGTTGAGCTGTATAAACTGTTTATATAGTTTGGAAATTAATCCTTTGTCCATTGATTCATTTGCAAATATTTTCTTCCATTCGAGTTTTGCCTTTTCATCTTTTTTATGATTTTGTTTGCTGTGCAAAAGCTCTGAAGTTTCATTAGGTCCCATATGTTTATTTTTGTTTTTATTTCCATTATTCCAGAAGGTGGGACAAAAAAGATCTTGCTGTGATTTATGTCAAAGAGTGTTCTTCCTTTGTTGTCCTCTAAGACATTTATAGTGTTCAGTCTTACATTTAGGTCTTTAATCCATTTTGAGTATAGTTTTGTGTATGGTGTTAGGGAGTGTTTTAATTTCATTCTTTCACATGTAGCTGTCCAGTTTTCCAAGCACCACTTATTGAAGAGACCGTCTTTTCTCCATTGTATAGTCTTGCCTCCTTTTTCATAGATGAGTTGACCATAGGTGTGTGGGTTTATCTTGGTGCTTTCTATCCTGCTCCATTGATCTATATTTCTGTTTCTCTGGCAGTGCCATACTGTCTTGATTACTGTAGCTTTGTAGTATAGTCTGAAGTCAGGGAGCCTGATTCCTCCAGCTCCGTTTTTTTTTTTTTTCCTCAAGATTGCTTTGGCTATTTGAGTTCTTTTTTGTCTCCATACAAATTTTAAGATTTTTTATTCTAGTTCCATAAAAAATGTCATTGGATATATGATAGGGATTGCACTGAACCTGCAGATTGCTTTCGATAGTATAGTTATTTTCCCAATTTTGATTCTTCCAATCCAAGAACATGGTATATCTCTTCATCAGTTTGTGTCATATTTAATTTCTTTCATCAGTGTTTCATAGTTTTCTGCATACAGGTCTTTTGTCTCCCCAGGTAGGTCTATTCCTAGGTATCTTATGCTTTTCGTTGCAATGGGGAATGGGATTGTTTCTTTAATTTCTCTTTCTGATCTTTCCTTCTTAATGTATAGGAGTGCAAGTAATTTCTGTGCATAATTTTGTATCCTGCAACTTTACCAAATTCATTGATTAGCTCTAGTAGCTTTCTGGTGGCATCTTTAGAATTTTCTATGTATAGTATCATGTCATCTGGAAACAGTGACAGCTTTACTTCTTTTCCAATTTGTATTCCTTTTATTTCTTTTTCTTCTCTGATTGCCATGGCTAGGAATTCCAAAACTATGTTGAATAATAGTGGCAAGAGTGGACATCCTTGTCTTGTTCCTGATCGTAGAGGAAACGTTTTCAGGTTTTCACCATTGAGAATGATGTTTGCTGTGGGTTTGTCATATATGGTCTTTATTATGTTGAGGTAGGTTCCATCTATGCCCACTTTCTGGAGACTTTTTATCATAAATCGGTGTTAAATTTTGTCAAAACTTTTTCTGCATCTTTTGAGATGGTCATATGATCTTTAGTCTTCAATTTGTTAATGTGTATCACATTGATTGATTTGCATATTTTGAAGAATCCTTGCATACCTGGGATAAATCCCATGGTTCATGGTGTATGATCCTTTTAATTTGTTGTTGGATTCTGTTTCCTATTATTTTGTTGAGGATTTTTGCATCTATATTCATGACTGATATTGGTCTCTATTTTTTTTTTCTAATATCTTTGTCTTGTTTTTGTATCAGGGTGATGGTAGCCTCATAGAATGAGTTTGGGAGTGTTTCTTCCTCTGCAATATTTTGGAAGAGTCTGAGAATGATGTGTGTTAACTCCTCTAAATGTTTGATAGAATTCATCTGTGAAGCCATCTGGTCCTAGACTTTTGTTTGTTGGAATATTTTTAATCACAGTTTCAATTTCATTACCTGTGAATGGTCTGTTTGTATTTTCTATTTATTCATGGTTTAGTCTTGTAAGGTTATACCTTTCTACGAATTTGTCCGTTTCTTTCAGGTTGTCCATTTTTTTGGCATATAGTTGCTTGTAGTAGTCTCTTATGATCCTTTGTATTTCCGCTGTGTCTATTGTAACTTCTCCTGTTTCATTTCTAATTTTATTGATTTGAGTCCTCTCCCTCTTTCTCTTGATGAGTCTGGCTAAAGGTTTATAAACTTTGTTTATCTTCTCAAAGAACCAACTTTTAGTTTTATTTATCTTTGCTATTTTTTCTTTGTTTCTATATTATTTATTTCTGCTCTGATCTTTATGATTTCTTTCCTTCTACTAACTTAGGGAGTATTTTTGTTCTTTCTCTAGCCCCTTGAGGTGTAAGGTTTGATTGTTTATTTGAGATTTTTCTTGTTTCTTGAGGTAGGATTGTATTGCTATAAACTTCCCTCTTAGAACTCCTTTTGCTGCATCCCATAGGTTTTGGGTTATCATGTTTTCATTGTCATTTGTCTCTAGGTATTTTTTGATTAGTTCTTTGTTTTCTTCAGTGATCTCTTGGTTATTTAGTAGTGTATTGTTTAGCCTCCATGTGTTTTTGTTTTTTACAGTTTTTTTCCTGTAACTGATTTCTAATCTCAGAGCACTGTGGTCAAAAAAGATGCTTGATATGATTTCAATTTTCTTAAATATACTGAGGCTTGATTTGTGACCAAAGATGTGATCTATCCTGGAGAATATTCCATGTCACTTGAGAACAAAGTTTATTCTTCTGCTTTCAGGTGGAATGTCCTATAAATGTTAGTTAAATATATCTGGTCTATTGTGTCACTTAAAGCTTGTGTTTCATTATTCATTTTATTTCTGGATGATCTGTCCATTGGTGTAAATGGGGTGTTAAAATCTGTCACTATTATTGTGTTACTGTCACTTTCCCCTTTTATGGCTGTTAGCATTTGCCTTATGTATTGAGGTGCTCCTATGTTGGGTGCATAGATATTTATAATTGTTATATATTCTTAGATTGATCCCTTGATCATTATGTATTGTCCTTTCTATCTCTTATAACAGTCTTTTTTTTTAATCTGTTTTTTCTGGTATGAGTATTGCTACTCCACCTTTCTTGTGTTTTCCATTTGCATGGAATATCTTTTTCCATCCCCTCACTTTCAGTCTGTGTGTGTCCCTAGGTCTGAAGTGGGTCTCTTGTAGACAACATATATGTGGGTCTTGTTTTGGTATCCATTTAGCCAGTCTGTTTGTTTTGGTTGGAGCATTTAAATCATTTCCATTTAGGGTAGCTATCTATATGTATGTTCCTATTACCATTTTCTTAATTGGTTTGGGTTTGTTTTTGTAGGTCTTTTCCTTCTCTTGTGTTTCCCACTTAGAGAAGTTCCTTTAGCATTTGTTGTAGAGCTGGTTTGGTGATGCTGATTTCTCTTAGGTTTTGCTTCTCTGTAAAGCTTTTGATTTCTCCATCGAATCTGAATGAGATCCTTCCTGGGTAGAGTAATCTTGGTTCTAGGTTTTCCCCTTTCATCACTTTAAATATATCCTGCCACTCCCTTCTGGCCTGCAGTGTTTCTGCTAAAAGATCAGCTGATGACCTGATGGGGATTCCCTTGTATGTTATTTGTTGCTTTCCACTTGATTCTTTTAATATTTTACTTTGTATTTTGTTTTTGATAGTTTGATTAATATGTGTCTTGGCGTGTTTGTCCTTGGGTTTATCCTCTATGGGACTCTCTGTGCTTCCTTGACTTGATTGACTATTTCCTTTCCCATGTTAGGGAAGTTTTGGAATCTAATCTCTTCAAATAGTTTCTCAGACCCTTTCTCTTTCTCTTCTTCTGGGTCACCAATAATTCAAATGTTGGTATGCTTAATATTGTTCCAGTCATCTCCGAGCCTGCCCTCAATTCTTTTCATTTTTTTTTCTCTATTCTGCTCTGCAGTAGTGATTTCCACCATTCTATCTTCCAGCTCACTTATCCATTCTAGTGCCTCAGTTATTCTGCTCTCGATTCCTTCTAGTGTATTTTCCATTTCAGTTATTGTGTTGTTCCTCACTGTTTCTGTTTTCTTTAGTTCTTCTAGGTCCTTTTTAAATGTTTCTTGCATTTTCTCCATTCTATTTCCGAGACTTTGTATCATCTTTACCATCATTACTCTGAATTCTTTTTCAGGTAGACTGCCTATTTTCTCTTCATTTGTTTGTCTTCTGTGTTTTTACCTTGCTCCTTCATCTGCAGCATTTTTCTCTGTCTTCTCATTTTGTATAATTTATTGTGTTTGGGACCTCCTTTCCTCAGGCTGCAGGGTTGTAGTTCCTCTTACTTCTGGTGTCTGCTCCCAGTGGATGAGTTTGGTCCAGTGGCTTGTCTAGGATTCCTGGTGGGGGGACTAGTGCCTGCCTTCTGGTGGGTGGAGCTGAATCTTGTCCCTCTGATGGGGAGGGCCATAGCCAGTTATGTGTTTTGTGGTGTCTGTGAACTTACTGTGACTTTAGGCAGTGTATTTCCTAACTGGTGAGTGTGTGTTCCTCTCTTGCTAGTTTGGTGTGAGGCATACATTACTGGAGCTTGGTAGCTCTTGTGTGGAGCTGGGCCATTGTGTTGAGATGGAGACCTCTGGGAGAGCTCTTGCCAATTAATATTCCCTGTGTCTGGGAGTTCTCTGACAGTTCAACCTCCTGGAGTCAGCTCTCCCACCTCAGAGGCTCAGGCCCAACTCTTGTCCAGAGCATCAAGAAGCCGCAATCTGCACAGCATGGAAGAACAGGAAAGAAAGAACACAAACAGACAAACAAAACTCCAAGACATATGGTAAAAGCAAAAGCAAAGAAAAACAAAGAAACACACACACACAAACACACACACACACACACACATGCCAAAAATAATAAATAAAAATAAATTTTAAAAAGGAGAAAACAAAAAAGGGAGCAACCAAACAAAAACTAAAATAGAGAAAAAACAAATCAAAAGCAGAAAGCAAATTCTATGTAGGTCTCTGGACCTGCTGTGTGCACTGTAGGGCCACTCAGAATCTGACCTGGCCCAACTCCTGTGTATACTTGCCCCCAAAGTCCGCAGTTGCCTCCAAAATCTGCAACCTCAGTTGTGGGAATACTCTTTGTCTATTACGATATTCCACAGATGCAGGGTTTTCCAAGCCAACTGTAGGGATTTAATCCATTGCTCCTGCAGCTGCATGGAGCGATTTCACTTTCTCTTCTTTAGTTTCACAGCTCCTGGAGTTCAGCTTTGGTTTTGGCCCCACCTCTGCATGTGTGCCACCCTCAGGCGTCTGTTCCCTGCCCAGGCAAGAGTGGGTGAAAGTAACAACTGATTAGGGCTCACTTGCTCACTCAGGCCAGGGACAGTGAGGGATACAGCAGTCACAATTCGGATGCGTGTGTTGTGTGTGCAGTGCCTGTGATGGCAGAGGCCAGCAGGAAGTTGCAACAGATTGAGCCATGCTGTTCCTGGGAATGTGGCCCTGGATTGTTGGACCCTCGGCAGTGGACGGCTGCACAGGCTCCCAGGAAGGTGTAGACAGTGACCTGTGCTTGCTCACAGGAATCTTAGTGGCAGTGGTGGCAGCAGTAGCCATTGCACCCACCTCTGGGGTCTGAGATAACAGCCGAGTCTCACACCAGCCCCAGGAACTTGTGTAGGTGGTGCCCTGCTGTCTGTGAGAGCACGGAGAAAGAAGATCCTATGACAGGCCTGCCTCTCTTTTTGTGCACCTTGCAACAATGGTCCCTTGCCTCTCTGGTAGGCCCAGGTTTCTTCCTGGTCACCCGCATCTGTGGCACACTAGCTCCTCAGGCTGTCTTCCTGCAGCCATCCTCAGTCCCCTCCCTGGGGTCTGACTTCCTAAGTCTGAACCTCAGCACTCAGCCACCACCACGCTGGTGGGCAGGCAAGCATCTCAGGCTGGAGAGTGCTGGTTGGCACTGATCCTCTGGGTGGGATTCTCTCCATTTTGCCCTCCACACACATGTTGCTGCACTCTACTCTGAGGCTCTAAAGCTACCTTCTCTCCCTGCCAGTGATGGGACTTCATAGTGTGTGCAAACATTTCCTCCTTCACAGCTCCCTCCCAGAGGTGAAGTTGCCATACCAATACCTTTGTCTCTTTTTTTCCTTTTTTATTCTGCCTTACCCAGTTATGTAGAGATTTTCTTGCCTTTTTGGAAGTCTGACGTCTTCTGCTATCATTCAGTAGGTGATCTGTGGTAGTTGTTCCACATGTAGAAGTATTTTTGTTGTATCTGTGGGGAAGAAGGTGATCTCCACATCATATTCCTCTGCCATCTTCCCTACATCTGTACCACATCTTCTTTATCCATTCCCCTGTTGATGGACATTTAGGTTGTTTCCATGTCTTGGATATTGTAAATAGTGCTGCAATGAACACTGAGGTGCATGGATATTTTCAAATTACCATTTTCTCCAGACATATGCCCAGTAGTAAGATTGCAGGATCTTATGGTAGCTCTACTTTTAGTTTTAAAAACAACTTCCATACCATTCTTCATACTGGCTGTAACAATTTACATTCCAAACAACAGAGTAAAAGGGATCCTTTTTCCCCATACACTCTCCAGCATTTATTATTTGTAGACATTTTGATAATGGCCATTCTGACTGATGTGAGATAATACCACATTGTACTATTTCTTTACATTTCTCTAATAATTAGTGACGTTGAGCATCTTTTCATGTGCCTTTTGGCCATCTGTATCTCTTTGGAGAAAAGTCTATTTAGATCTTCTGCCCATTTTATGATTGGGTTGTTTGTTTGTTTTGTTTTTTGATATTGAACTTCATAAGCTGCTTGTATATTTTGGAGACTAATCCCTTGTCAGAATCATTTGCAAATATTTTCTCCCATTCTGTAGGTTGTCCTTTCATTTTTTGAATTTTATTTTATTTATTTTTTTATACAGCAGGTCCTTATTAGTCATCAATTTTATACACATCAGTGTATACATGTCAATCCCAATTGCCCAATTCATCACACCCCCACCCCAACCCCCAGCTGCTTTCCTGCCTTGCTGTCCATATGTTTGTTCTCTACATCTGTGTCTCAGTTTCTGCCCTGCAAACCACTTCATCTGTACCATTTTTCTAGGTTCCATATATGTGTTAACACACGATATTTGTTTTTCTCTTTCTGACTTACTTCACTCTGTATGACAGTCTCTAGATCCATCCATGCCTCAACAAATGACCCAATTTCGTTCCTTTTTATGGCTAAGTAATATTCCATTGTATATACGTACCACATCTTCTTTATCCATTCGTCTGTCTATGGGCATTTATGTTGCTTCCATGACCTGGCTATTATAAACAGTGCTGCAACTAACACTGGGGTGCATGCGTCTTTTGGAAATATGGTTTTCTCAGGGTATATGCCCAGTAGTGGGATTGCTGTGTCGTATGGTAGTTCTATTTTTAGTTTTCTAAGGAACCACCATATTGTTCTCCATAGTGGCTGTATCACTTTATAGTCCCACCAGAAGTTCAAGAGTGTTCCCTTTTCTCCACACCCTCTCCAGCATTTGTTGTTTGTAGATTGTCTGATGATGCCCATTCTAACTGGTGTGAAGTGATACCTCACTGTAGATTTCATTTACATTTCTCTCATAATCAGTGATGTTGAGTAGCTTTTCGTGTGTTTCTTGGCCATCTGTATGTCTTCTCTGGAGAAGTGTCTATTTAGGTCTCCTGCCCATTTTGGGGTTGGTTTGTTTGTTTTGTTAATACTGAGCTGCATGAGCTGTTTATATATTTTGGAGATTAATCCTTTGTCTGTTGATTCATTTGCAAATATTTTCTCCCATTCTGAGGGTTGTCTTTTGGTCTTGTTTATGGTTTCCTTTGCTGTGCAAAAGCTTTGACGTTTCATTAGGTCCCATTTGTTTATTTTTGTTTTTATTTCCATTACTCTAGGAAGTGGATCAAAAAAGATCTTGCTGTGATTTATGTCAAAGAGTGTTCTTCCTTTGTTTCCCTCTAAGAATTTTACAGTGTCTGGTCTTACATGTAGATCTCTAATCCATTTTGAGTTTATTTTTGTGTACGGTGTTAGGGAGTGTTCTAATTTCATTCTTTTACATGTAACTGTCCAGTTTTCCGAGCACCACTTATTGAAGAGACTGTACTTTCTCCTTTGTATATCCTTGCCTCCTTTGTCATAGATTACTTGACCATAGGTGCGTGGGTTTATCTCTGGGCCTTCTATCTTGTTCCATTGCTCTCTGGTTCTGTTTTTGTGCCAGTATCATATTATCTTGATGACTGTAGCTTTGTAGTATAGTATGAAGTCAGGGAGTCTGATTTCTCCAGCTCCATTTTTTTCCCTAGAGACTGTTTATGCTCTTCGGGGTCTTTTGTATCTCCATACAAATTTTAAGACTTTTTTGTTCTAGTTCCGTAAAAAATGTCATTGGGTATTTGATAGGGATTCCATTGAATCTGTAGATTGCTTTGGGTAGTAGAGTCATTTTCACAATATTGATTTTTCCAATCCAAGAACATGGTATATCTCTCCATCTGTTGGTATCATCTTTAATTTCTTTCATCAGTGTCTTCTAGTTTTCTGCATACAGGTCTTTTGTCTCCCTAGGTAGGTTTATTCCTAGGTATTTTATTCTTTTCTTTGCAATGGTAAATGGGAGTGTTTCCTAAATTTCTCTTTCAGGTTTTTCATCATTAGTGTATAGGAATTCAAGAGATTTTTGTGCATTAATGTTGTATCCTGCAACTTTACCAAATTCATTGATTAGATCTAGTAGTTTCCTGGTAGCATCTTTAGGATTCTCTATGTAGAGTATCGTATCTTCTGCAAACAGTGACAGTTTTATTTCTTCTTTTTCAATTTGTATTCCTTTTATTTCTTTTTCTTCTATGATTGCCATGGCTAGGACTTCCAAAACTATGTTGAATAGTAGTGGTGAGAGTGGACATCCTTGTCTTGTTCCTGATCTTAGAGGAAATGCTTTCAGTTTTTCACCATTGAGAATGATGTTTGCTGTGGGTTTCTCGTATATGGCTTTTATTATGTTGAGGTAGGTTCCCTCTATGCCCAGCATTCTGGAGAGTTTTTATCATCAATCAGTGTTGAATTTTGTCAAAAGATTTTTCTGCATCTATTGAGATGATCATATGGTTTTTATTCTTCAATTTGTGAATATGGTTTATCACATTGATTGATTTACATATATTGAAGAATCCTTGCATTCCTGGGATAAATCCCACTTGACCATGGTGTATGATCCTTTTAATGTGCTGTTGGATTCTGTTTGGTAGTATTTTGTTGAGGATTTTTGCATCTACCTTCAACAGTGATATTGGTCTGTAATTTTCTTTTTTTGTATTATCTTTGTCTGGTTTTGGTATCACAGTGATGGTAGCCTCAGAGAATGAGTTTGGGAGTGTTCCTTCCTCCAAAAATTTTTGGAAGAGTTTGAGAAGGATGGGTGTTAACTCTTCTCTAAATGCTTGATAGAATTCACCTGTGAAGCCATCTGGTCCTGGACTTTTGTTTGTTGGAAAGTTTTTAATCACAGTTTCAATTTCATTACTTGTGATTTGCCTGTTCACATTTTCTATTTCTTCCTCTTTCCGTCTTGAAAGGTTATACATTTCTAAGAATTTGTCCATTTCTCCCAGGTTGTCCATTTTATTGGCCTAGAGTTTCTTTTACTAGTCTCTTAGGATGCTTTATATTTCTGTGGTGTCTGTTGTAACTTCTCCTTTTTCATTTCTAATTTTATTGATTTGAGTGCTCTCCCTCTTTTCCTTGATGAGTCTGGCTAATGGTTTATCAATTTTGTTTATCTTCTCAAAGGACCAACTTTTAGTTTTATTGATCTATGCTATTGTTTTCTTTGTTTCTATTTTATTTATTTCTGCTCTGATCTTTATGATTTCTTTCCTTCTGCTAACTTTAGGTTTTGTTTGTTCTTCTTTCTCTATTTCACTTAGGTGTGAGTTTAGATTGTTTACCTGAGATTTTTCTTCTTTCTTGAGTTAGGCTTGTACAGCTATAAACTTCCCTCTTAAAACTGCTTTGGTGCATCCCATATGTTTTGATCATCGTGTTTTCATTGTCATTTGTCTCTAGGTATTTTTTGATTTCCTCTTTCATTTCCTCAGTGTTCTCTTGGTTATTTAGTAACATATTGTTTAGGCTCCATGTGTTTGTGTTTTTTTTTAATGTTTTTTGCCCTGTAATTCATTTCTAATCTCATAGCATTGTGGTTAGAAAAGGTACCTGATATGATGTGAACTTTCTTAAACTTACTGTGGCTTGATTTGTGACCCAAGATGTGATCTATCCTGGAGAATGTACAGTGTGCACTTTAGAAGAGAGTGTAATCTGCTGTTTCTGGGTGGAATGTCCTATAAATATCAATTAAATCTATCTGATCTACTGTGTCATTTACAGCTTCTGTTTGCTTATTTTTTTCATTTTGGATGATCTGTCCATTGGTGTAAGTGAGGTGTTAAAGTCCTCCACTGTTATTGTGTTACTGTCAATTTCCTCTTTTATAGCTGTTAGCAGTTGCCTTATGTATTGAGGTGCACCTATGTTGAGTGCATATATATTCATAATTGTTATATCTTCTTCTTGGATTGACCCCTTAGTCATTATGTAGTGCCCTTCCTTGTCTCTTGTAACAATCTTTATTTTCCAGTTTTTTTAAATCTGATATGAGTATTGCTACTCCAGCTTTATTTTCATTTCTCTTTGCATGGAATATCTTTTTCCATCCCCTCACTTTCAGTCTGTATGTGTCCCTAGGTCTGAAGTGTGTCTCTTGTAGACAGCATATATATGGGTGTTGTTTTTGTATCCATTCAGCAAGCCTGTGTCTTTTGGTTGAAGCATTTAATCCATTCACATTTAAGGTAATTATCGATATGTATATTCTTGTGATCATTTTCTTAATTGTTTTCGGTTTGTTTGTGTAGGTCCTTTGCTTCTCTTGTGTTTCACACTTAGAGAAGTTCCTTTAGCATTTGTTGTAGAGCCGGTTTTGTGGTGCTGAATTCTCTTAGCTTTTGCTTGCCTGTAAAGCTTTTATCTCTCCATCAAATCTGAATGAGATCCTTGCCGGGTAGAGTAATCTTGGTTGTAGGTTCTTCCCTTTCCTCGCTTTAAGTATATCATGCCACTCCCTTTTGGCTTGTAGAGTTTCTGTTGAGAAATCAGTTGTTAACCTTATGGGAGTTCACTTGTATGTTATTTGTCGTTTTTCCCTTGCTGCTTTCAGTAATTTTTCTTTGTCTTTAATTTTTGCCAGTTTGATTACTGTGTGTCTCAGCGTGTTTCTCTTTGGCTTTATCCTGTATGGATATCCTGTATGGAAGGAAGGAAGGACTTGGGTAGCTATTTCCTTTCCCATGTTAGGGAAGTTTTCAACTCTAATCTCTTTAACTATGTTCTTGGGTTCTTTATCTCTCTCTTCTCCTTCTGGGACCCAACAATGTGAATGTTGTTGCATTTAATGTTGTCTCAGAGGTCTCTTAGGCTGTCTTCATTTCTTTTCATTTTTTTTCTTTATTCTGTTCCTCAGCAGTGAATTCTGCCATTCTGTCTTCCAAGTCACTTATCCGTTCTTCTGCCTCATTTATTCTGCTATTGATTCCTTCTTGTGTAGTTTTCATTTCAGTTATTTTATTGTTCATGTCTGTTTTTTTGTTCTTTAATTCTTCTAGGTCTTTGTTAAGCATTTCTTGCATCTTCTCAATCTTTGCCACCATTCTTTTTCCGAGGTCCTGGATCATCTTCATTATCATGATTCTGAATTCTTTTTCTAGAATGTTGCCTATCTCCACTTCATTTAATTGTTTTTCTGGGGTTTTATCTTGTTCCTTCATCTGGTACATAGCCCTCTGCCTTTTCATCTTGTCTATCTTTCTGTGAATGTGGTTTTTGTTCCACAGGCTGCAGGATTGTAGTTCTTCTTGCTTCTGCCCTCTGCCTTCTGGTGTATTTGTTTTCTTTTAAACTATTATCCTTTATGCCTGCACAGTCCAAATCCCATCTCTGGACCCTGGTTGGAGTTGTAACAGACAGTGCTGGCAATGGATTGGATCCTGTGGCTGATGAGCTGGCAGAAAACCGAGAAAACAGCTTTCTGGGCCAGTTGAGAAGTTCTGAAGCCTGGGAAGTCCAAGATCAAGATGCTGGCTGATTGGTCTCTAGCGAGAGCACCCTTCCTAGCTTGCAGACAGCTGCCTCCTTGCTAGGTTCTTACTGTCTTTTCATTTTTATTAAGGTTTCCTTTACTGTGAAAAATCTTTTTAGCTTAATTAGGTCGCATTTATTTAGTTGTCTTTATTGCCATTACTGTAGAAGTTGAATCCAAAAAGATATTGGTGTGATTTACATCAAAGAGTGTCCTGCCTATGTTTTTCTCTAGGAGTTTTATAGTATCTGGTTTTACATTTGGCCTTTAATCCATTTTGAGTTGATTTTTGTGTATGGTGTTATGGGGTGCTCTAATTTCATTCATTTACATGAAGCTCTCCAGTTTTACCAGCACCACTTACTGAAAAGGACTGTCTTTCCATTGTATATTCTTACCACCTTTGTCCTAAATTAATTAACCATAGGTGCATGGGTTTATTTCTGGGCTTTCTATCATGTTCTATTGATCTATATTCCTGTTTTTGTGCCAGTACCATACTGTTTTGATGACTGTAGCTTTGTACTATAGTCTGAAATCAGGGAGCCTGATTCCTGTATCTCCAGTTTTCTTTCTCAAGATTGCTTTGGCAATTCAGGTTCTGTTGTGTTTCCATACACATTTTCTTTAAATTTTTGTTCTAGTTCTGTGAAAAATGCCTTTGGTAATTTGTTAGGAATTGCATTGATCTATTGATTGCCTTCAGTAGTACAGTTATTTTTTTTTAACATCTTTATTGGAGTATAATTGCTTTACAATGGTATGTTAGTTTCAGCTTCACAACAAAATGAATCAGTTATATATATACATATATTCCCATATCTCTTCCCGCTTGCGTCTCCCTCCCTCCCACCCTCCCTATCCCACCCCTCCAGGCGGTCACAAAGCACCGAGCTGATCTCCCTGTGCTATGCGGCTGCTTCCCACTAGCTATCTACCTTACGTTTGGTAGTGTATATATGTCCATGCCTCTTTATCGCTTTGTCACCGTTTACCCTTCCCCCTCCCCATAGCCTCAAGTCCATTCTCTAGTAAGTCTGTGTCCTTATTCCTGTTTCACCCCTAGGTTTTTCATGACATTTTTTTTCTTAAATTCCATATATATGTGTTAGCATACGGTATTTGTCTCTCTCTTTCTGACTTACTTCACTCTGTATGACAGACTCTAGGTCTATCCACCTCATTACAAATAGCTCAATTTCGTCTCTTTTTATGGCTGAGTAATATTCCATTGTATATATGTGCCACATCTTCTTTATCCATTCATCCGATGATGGACACTTAGGTTGTTTCCATCTCTGGGCTATTGTAAATAGAGCTGCAATGAACATTTTGGTACATGACTCTTTTTGAATTATTCTTTCAATCCAATAGCACAGTATTTCTTTCTCTCTGTTTGTGTCATCTTTAATTTCATTAATCAGTGTCTTATAGTGTTCAGAGTACAAGTTTTTGCCTCCTTAGGTAGGTTTATTCCTAAGCTTTTTATTCTTTTTGATGTGATGGTAAATGGGATTGTTTTTTAATTTCTCTTTCTGATTTTATGTTGTCAGTGTATAGACATGCGCAGTATTTCTGTGTATTAATTATATATCCTACAACTTTACCTGATTCATTGAGTAGCTCTAGTAGTTTTCCAGTAGCACTTTTAGGATTTTAAATGTATTGTATCATGTCACCTGCAAACAGTGACAGTTTTACTTCTTCTTTTCCAATTCGAATCCCCTTTTTTATTTCTTCTCTGATTGCTATGGCCAGGACTTTCAAAACTATGTTGAATTAAGGTGGCGAGAGTGGGCATACTTATCTTGTGCCTCATCTTTCAGGAAATGCTTTCAGTTTGTCACCATTGAGAATGATGTTTGCTGTAGGTTTTTCATATATGGCCTTCATTGTATTGATGTAGATTCCCTCTATGCCCACATTCTGGAGAGTTCTTACCATAAATGGATGTTGAATTTTATGAGAAGATTTTTTTGTCTATTGAGATGATCATATCATTTTTATTCTTCAGTTTGTCAATGTGGACTATCACATTGATTGATTTGCAGATATTGAAATATCTTTGCATCCCTTGGATAAGTCCCACTTAATCATGGCGTGTCATCCTTTTAATGAATTGTTGGAGTCGGTTTGCTAATATTTTGTTGAGGATTTTTGCTTCTACCTTTACCAGTCATATTTGCCTGTAATATTCTTTTCTGTTGTCTGGTTTTGGTATCAGGGTGATTGCCTCCTGATAGAATGAGTTTGGAAGTGTTCATTTCTCTGCAATTTTTTGGAATAGTTTCAGAAGGATAAGGTTGGCTCCTTTCTAAATGTATGGTAGATTTTCCCTGGGAATCCACCTGGTGTTGGACTTTTGTTTGTTGGGAGTTTTTTTCATCAGAGGTTCTATCGGAACTTGTAATGGGTGTGTTCATATTTTTTTATTTCTTCCTGGTTCAGTCTTGGGAGATTGTACTTTTCTAAGATTTTGGCCATTTCTTCTAGGTTGTTCATTTTATTGGCATATAGTTGATTGTAGTAGTCTCTTATGGTCCTTTGTATTTCTGTGGTGTCAGTTGTAACTTCTTTTTCACTTCTAATTTTATTGATTTGCAAAGCCCTCTCCCTTTTATTCTTGTTGAGTCTGGCTAACGTTTTTTTTTGTTTGTTTGTTTGTTTTTTTGCGGTATGCGGGCATCTCACTTTTGTGGCCTCTCCCGTTGCGGAGCACAGGCTCCGGACGTGCAGGCTCAGTGGCCATGGCTCATGGGCCCAGCCACTCCGCAGCATGTGGGATCTTCCCGGACTGGGGCATGAACCCATGTCCGCTGCATTGGCAGGCGGACTCTCAACCACTGCACCACCAGGGAAGCTCTGGCTAACGTTTTATCAATTTTCTTTATCTTTTCAAATAACCAACTTTTAGTTTCATCATCTTCTCTCCTGTTTTCTTAATCTCTATTTCATTTATCTCTGCTCTGATTTTTATGATTTCTTTCTTTCTACTAAATTTTGGTTTTGTTTGTTCTTCTTTCTCTAGTTGCTTTCAGTGTAAGGTTAAGTGGTTTAGTTGAGATTTTTCTTTTCTCCTGAGGTAGGATTGTATTGCTATAAACTTCCCTCTTTGAACTGCTTTTGCTGTGTCCCATAGGTTTTGGATTGTCATGTTTTAGTTTTCCTTTGTCTCTAAGTATGTTTATTTCCTCTTTGATTCCTTCAGTGATCTGTCAGTTGTTTAGTGGCATATTGTTTAGCCTCCACATGTTTTTGTTTCTTTTTTTTTCTTGTACTTGATTTGTAATCTCATAGCATTGTGTTAAGAAAAGATGCTTGAGGGGCTTCCCTGGTGTCACAGTGGCTAAGAATCTGCCTGCCAATGCAGGGGACATGCGTTCAACCCCTGGTCCTGGAAGATCCCACATACCACAGAGCAACTAAGCCCATGTGCCACAACTACTGAACATGTGTTCTACAGCCCATGAGCCACAACTACTGAAGCCCACATGCCACAACTACTGAAGCCCACACACCTAGAGCCTGTGCACCACAATAAGGGAAGCCAGGACAATAAGAAGCCTGTGCACCACAATGAAGAGAAGCCCTCACTCGCTGCAACTAGAGAAAGCCCCCACACAGCAACAAAGACCCAAGACAGCCAAAAAAATAAAAAGTTCTAAAAGGAAAAGATGCTTCATATGATTTCTTAAATTTACTGAGGCTATCTTTGTGGTCCTGCATGTGGCCTATTTTGGAAAATGTTTGATTTTGTCTGATATGACTATTGCTACTCCATCTTTCTTTTTTTTTTTTTTTTTTTGTGGTACGCAGGCCTCTCACTGTTGTGGCCTCTCCTGTTGTGGAGCACACGCTCTGGACACGCAGGCTCAGTGGCCATGGTTCACGGGCCCAGCCACTCCACGGCATGTGAGATCTTCCTGGACCGGGGCATGAACCCACGTCCCTTACATTGGCAGGTGGACTCTCAACCACTGCGCCACCAGCGAAGCCCTGTTAATTTTTTTTTTTTTTGGTTTGTGTTTGTAGATCTTTTTCTTCCTTTCCTGTTTCGTTCTCTTTTTTTATGATTTGTTGACTTTCTTTAGTGTTGTGTTTGGTTTGTTTTTGGTATGTGTGTGTGTGTATATCTATTATATAATAGATTTTTGGTTTGTGGTTTACATGAAGTTTTGATATAACAAGTCTATACATAATTTTTTAAAGTTGCTGAGCTCTTAATTTCAAATGGATCTCCAATATTTTGCATTTGTACATGCCTTTTCTCATGATTACTGGTTAAGATATCATATTTGTGGGTGGATGATTTCCTACCTTTACTATATGTTTGCTTTTACTGGTGATCTTTCCCATTTTCTAATTATTTTTTGTTTCTATTTGTGGCCATTTCTTTTCTGCCTAGAGAAGCTCCTTTAGCATTTGTTGTAAAGCTGAATTCTTTTAGCTTTTGCTTGTCTGTAATACTTTTGATTTCTCTGTCAATCCGAACAAGAGCCTTGCTGGGTAGTGTATTCTTTGTTGTATGTTTTCCCCTTTCATCACTTAACGTATATCATGCCATTCCCTTCTGTACTTCAGAGTTTCTGCTGAAAGATCAGCTGATAACCTTATGGAGATTCTCTTGAATGTTATTTGTTGCTTTTCCCTTGTTGCTTTTTATATTTTCTTTATATCTTTAATCTTTATCAATTTGATTACAATATGTCTTGGTGTGTTCCTCCTTGGGTTAATCCTATATGGGACTCTCTGTACTTCCTGGATTTGGGTGACTGCTTCCTTTCCTATGTTAGGATAGTTTTCAGCTATTATCTCTTGAAATATTTTCTCAGGCCCTTTATTTCTCTCTTCTTCTTCTGGGGCCTCTGTAATGTGAATGCTGGTGCATTTGATGTTGTCCCAGAGGTATTTTAAACTGTCCTCATTTTTTTCATTCTTTTTCTTTATTCTGTTCCATGGCAGTGATTTCCACCACTCTGTCTTCCAGCTCACTGATTTGTTCTTCGGCTTCATTTATTCTGCTATTGCTTCCTTCTATTATATTTTTCATTTCAGTTATTGCATTATTGAACTCTATTTGGTTGTTCTTTTTATTTTCTAACTCTGTTAAAAACTTCTAGCAACTTCTTGCTCTGTGCATCCATTCTTCTCTCAAGCTCTTGGATCATCTTTATGATCATTATTCTGATCATTTCTTGGGTAGATTGCCTACCTCCACATCAACTTAGCTGTTCTTCTGGGGTTTTATCTCCTTCATTCGTCTGGAACATATTCTTCTTCTATCTCACTTTGTCTAAATTTCTATTTGTATTTTTATGTATGTAGAAAGTTATTTGTGCTTCTCAAACTTGGAGATATGACCCTCTGTAAGGGATGTTCTATGTGTCCCAGCTGTACACTTCCCCCTCATCATGTAAGGGCAAGGGAGCAGCTACTCCCAATGTAAGCTCTGACCTGCATTTGTGGACATGGCTTTGCAGGCTGCAGGGTTATAGTTTTCTTGCTTCTGGTTTCTACCCCCTGGTTGGTGAGGCAGGTCTACAGACTTGTGCAGGCTTCCTGCTGGGAGGGACCAGTGCCTTCCCACTTGTGGGTGGAGCTGTGTCTTGGCCCTCTGGTGGGTAGGGTCATGTAAAGGGGTATGTGTGGAGGTGGCTTCAGGTTCATGAACTCCTAAGGTAGCTTGTCTGTTGATGAGTGGGCTTGTGTTCCCACCTTGTTGGTTGTTTGGCCTGAGGCATCCTAGCACTAGAGCATACAGCTGTTGGCTTGGGCCAGGTCTTGGTGCTAATTACCCAAGCAAGATGTATGCCTCCATCAAGAGGTCGAGTAGATGAACATTCCCTGATATTTCCACCACCAGCTTTTGTGACTACAGAGAGAGAGTAATAGCCACCCCCTGCCTCCTCAGGAGACCATCTATAACCAGCAGGTAGGTCTGGCCCAGACTCCAATGAAGTCACTGCTTCTGCCTTAGGTTCCAGTGCACAGGAGACCTTGTGTGCACCCTCCAAGAGTGGAGTCTCTGCTTCCCCTAGTCCTGTGGAGCTCCTGCAATTGAGCCCTGCTGGGCTTCAAAGCCAAACACTCTGGGCTCTTCTCCCAATGCCAGCACCCCAGACTGGGGAGGCTGAAATAGGGCTCAGATATCTCACTCCTATGGGAGAATTTCTGTGATATAATTATTCTGCAGTTTTTGGATCACACCCTTGGGGGGTATGTGATTTGGCTCTATTGCAAGTGCTCCCCTCCTACCATCCCGTTGGATTTCTTCTTTATGTTTTTGGATGTAGACTATCTCTTTTAGTAGATTCCAGTCTTTTTTATCAATGGTTGTTCATCAGTTAGTTGTGATTTTGGTTTTCTTGTGAGAGGAGGTGAGCTCAAGGTCCTTCTACTCTGCCATTGTTGTTTCCAATCCTCCAGTTTCTTTTTTTAAAAACAAATTTTTATTGAAGTATAGTTGATTTACAATGTTGTGTTAATTTCAGATGCACAGCAAAGTGATTTAGCTATATATATTTTTTTAGTTGCTTTTAATACATATATAATGTTGTGCGACTATACCACCATCTAATGTGACAACAGTTTACCTACTAAAAATGCAATCCCATATCCATTAAGCAATCACTCCTGATTGCCGTGTCCTACCAGCCCTTAGTTATCACTTTCTGTCTCTATGTATTGGCCTATTCTAGAATTATTATAAAAAATGGTATCATACCCAACCTTTTGTGTCTGGCTTCTTTCATTTAACATAAGGTTTTTAAGGTTTATACCTAGAGCAGCATGTATCAGTACTTTATTCCTTTTTCAATGGCTGACTAGTATTCCACTGTATTAATAGACTAAATTTTGTTATCAGTTCATTCATTGATGGATCCACTGATGGGAAAACTCAGTCTAAAAAAGAATAAAACATGCAGAACTGATACTACTTAACCTCAACACTTACTATAAAACTACAGTGATCAGGGCAATGTAGTATCAGCAAAGAACTGACAAATAGATCAAGGGAACACAGTAGAAGGCCTAAAAGTTGAACCACACAAATATAGTTCACAGGTCATTGACAAAAGAGCAAAGGTAATTCAATGAAGGAAGGAAATGTCGATGGAAAAGTCTGTTTAACAAGTTGTACTGGAACAACTAGACATCTACAAGCAAAGAAACGAATTGAGACAAAGACGTTATACCTTTCACAAAAATCAACTCAAACTGCATCATAGATGTAAATGTAAAAAACGAAAGTACCCAACTTCTAGAAGGTAACATAGGAGAAAATCTAGGTGACCATGAACTTTGCAATGACTTCTTATACATAGCAACAAAAGTGTGATCTATGAAAGAGAAAATTAATAAGTTAGATTTCAATAAAATTACAAAATTCTGCTCTGTGATAGATACTGTTGAAAGAAAGGAAAGAGAAGCCACACATTGTAAAAAGATTTTGCAACCCACATATCTGATAAAAGACACATATATTCAAAATATAAAAATAACTCAAAACTAATCAATTAAAAAACAACCTAATTACAAAATGGTCAAAAGATCTCAACAGACGCTGCACCAAGAAGATACACTCACAGATGGCAAATAAGCATATGAAGATGGTCACCATTATGTATCAGTAGGAAACTGCAAATTGAAACAATAATAAGGCTTATTAGAATATACACTTATTAGAATATCTAAACCCCAAAACACTACCAAAAACAAATGCTAGCAAGTATGTGAACCAAAAGTAAATCTCATTCATTGCAGCTGGGAATGCAAGATGGTATATCCAATTTTAGAGGACTGTCTGGCAGTTTCTAACAATACCATACATATGATCCAGCAATTCCACTCCTAGGTATTCACTCAAATGAGTTGAAAACTTATGTCTACACAAAAATTTGTATACAAGTATTAACTTTATTTTATAATTGCCAAAATTTGGAAGCAACTAAGATGTATTTCAACAGGTGAATGTATTAAAAAAACTGTGGTACATCCATAAAATGGAGTATTATTCACTGATATAAAGGAGTAAGGAACAAAAAGAGATGGAAGAAACAAAGTGTAGATGGGAAAAAGATCAGAGACTGCCAGGGATTCAGGAGAAGGTGGGTGATGAATAGTTGGGCACAGAATTATTTTGGACAGTCAAACTCTTCTGCATGATACTGTATTGGTAGATACATGACATTTCTCAAAACACCTGGAATTGCATAACACAAAGAGAGAATCCACATGTAAAATAAGGACTTTAGAGTTGGTAATTATGTATCAATATCTGTTAATTATCACATTAATGTACCAAATAATGTACCATAATGCAAGATGTTAAAAATAGGAATAATTCTCTACAGGGTCAAGGAGAGTAGTCATATGAGAACTCTGTACTTATTTTACACAATTTTTCTGAAATCCTAAAACTGCTTGTTAAATAGTCAATTCAAAAACACTCCTGTTAAACACAAAAGACCCCAAATAGCCAAAGCAATCTTGAGAACGAAAAACGGAGCTGGAGGAATCAGGCTCCCTGACTTCAGACTATATTACAAAGCTGCAGTAATCGAGACAGTATGGTACTGGCACAAAAACAGAAAGATAGATCAATGGAACAGGATAGAAAGCCCAGAGATAAACCCATGTACATATGGTCACCTTATTTTTGTTAAAGGAGGGAAGAATATACAATGGAGAAAAGACAATAAATGGTGCTGAGAAAACTGTACAGCTACATGTAAATGAGTGAAATTAGAACACTTCCTAACACCATACACAAAAATACCCTCAAAATGCAGTAAAGACCTAAATGTAAGGCCAGACACTATAAAACTCTTAGAGGAAAACATAGGCAGAATGCTCTTTGGCATAAATCACAACAAGATCCTTTTTCACCCACCTCCCTAGAGCAATGGAAATAAAATAAAAAATAAACAAATGGGACCTAATGAAATTAAAAGCTTTTGCACAGCAAAGGAAACCATAAACAAGATGAAAAGACAATCCTCAGAATGGGAGAAAATATTTGCAAATGAAGTAATTGACAAAGGAGTAATCTCCAAAATATACAAGGAGTTCAATCAGCTCAATATCAAAAAAACAAAAAACCCAATCCATAAATGTATGGAAGACCTAAATAGACATTTCTCCAAAGAAGATATACAGATTGCCAACAAACACATGAAAAGATGCTCAATATCACTAATCATTAGAGAAATACAAATCAAAAGCCCAATGAGGTATCACCTCACACTGGTCAGAATGGCCATCATGAAAAATCTACAAGCAGTAAATGCTGGAGAGGGTGTGGAGAAAAGGCAACCCTCCTGCACTGTTGGTGGGAATGTAAATTGATACAGCCACTATGTAGAACATTATGAAGTTTCCTTAAAACACTAAAAATAGGACTACCATATGACCCAGCAATCCCACTCCTGGGCATATGCCCTGAGAAAACCATAATTCAAAAAGATACATGCACCACTATGTTCATTGCAGCACTATTCACAATAACCTGGACATGGAAGAAACCTAAATGTCCATTGACAGATGAATGGATAAAGAAGATGTGGCACATATATACAATGGAATATTACTCAGCCATAAAAAGGAACAAAATTGAGTTATTCTTAATGAGCTGGATGTACCTAGAGCCTGTCTTACGGAGTGCAGTAAGTTAGAAAGAGAAAAACAAATACCGTATGCTAACGCACATATATGGAATCTAAAAAAACGGTACTGATGAACCTAGTGGCAGGGCAGGAATAAAGACGCAGATGTAGAGAAAGGATTTGAGGGCACAGAGGGGGTAGGGGAAGCTGGGATGAAGTGCGATAGTAGCATTGACATATATACATTACCAAATGTAAAATCAATGGCTAGTGGGAAGCTGCTGCATAGCACAGGGAGATCAGCTTGGTGCTTTGTGATCACCTCGAGAGGTGGGATAGGGAGGGTGGAAGGAAGGGTCAAGAGGGAGGGGATATGGTGATATATGTATACATATAGCTGAATCACTTTGTTGTACAGCAGAAACTAACACAACATTGTGAAGCAATTATACTCCAATAAAGATATACAAAAAATAAAGTGGGGTAAAACTCAAAAAAAAATTCCTGTTTTTTGCATTACATTGCTCTGAAAATGAAGTAAAAATCCACAAATTGGGGGAAAATATTTTCGGAACTCATAGCTCACAAATGACTTGTACCTAGGATATATAAAGAACCCTCAAGATGCAGTAATAAGAAAACAGAACAGCATTGAAAAATCTTTGGAAGGGTTGAACAACTTACCAAAGATATACAAATGGAAATTAAGCACATGAAAAGATATTCAACATCATTTGTATTTAAGGAAATGCAAATTAAACACACAGTGAGATCCTACTACATTCCTACCCGAATGGCTAACATCAAAAGCACTGACATAATCAGAGTTTGGCAAGGATGCACTATAGCTGGAACTCTAATATATTGCTATTGGAAATATGAAATGGTCAAAATATTGGAACAGACACCTCACCAAGAGGATACACAGATGGCAAATAAGCAGGTTATAGTTCAGCCACTTTGGAAAACAGTGGGTATTTTTTTATTAAGTTCAACATACCCTTACCATAAAACCCAGCAATCCTACTCCTAGATATTTACCTAAGAGAAATGAAGACTTAAGCCCCTGCCAAAACCTGTATGTGGATGTTTACAACAGCTTTATCAAACTAGTGGTCACCAGTGGAGACAGTGAAGGTGTGGGGCAAGATACGGGAAGGAGATTGAGACAACCAAACTATTATGTATAAAATAGATAAGCTATAAGTATAATATATAGTACATAGCACAGGGAATATAGACAATGTTTATAACTTTAAATGGAGTAAAATCTATAAAAATTTTAAATCACTATGTTGTACATATGAAACTAATATAATATTGTAAATCAGCTATACTTCATTAAAACAACAACAAAAATAAAGCCTTTGGTACCTATACTTCAGTGTTTATTCCCCTCACTGTTCTCCCATTCACTCTCTTGGGAATATGGCATCAACCTTATTCACTTTTTATCTTGCTCTAAATGATATATAGTAAAATTCAATAAATATTTCATTAATTAAAAAAGAAGAAGTCAGACTCAAGAGTCTACCTCTGTATGCTTCCATTTATATGACATTCTGGAAAAGGGAAAACTGTAGTATTGGAGAACAGATCAGTAGTTGCTAAGGGATGGGAGTGAAAAGGTGAGATGAATATAAGGTTCTATGAGGAAACTGTTGGATGTGACATAACAAACTTACATCTTGATTATGATGGTCATTGCACAACTTTATGAATTTTCATATTTTGTATAACTGTATACCTAAAAAGGGTGAATTTCAGTTTATGTAAATTATATCTCAATAAAACAAAAATTTTTGATTGCAAAACAAGTGCAGCAAATACTGTTAATAGAATTTTAAACAGCAAAATAAAATGCTATATATTTTTCATAATATGTAAATAAATATACAAAGGAGAATACACATGGGTGTGTGTGCTCAAAAGGGAGGTGGGAAAGGTGAATAGGACAGGAGGTGAAAAATAAAAGGGATATGCACAGATATGCACAAAATGAGAAATAGTGTTTGAATCTACAAGGACAATTAATCATATCAGTTGAACTATATTCATCTGAGATATAAAAGGAAAAAAAGAGGCTATAGTCCAAAAACACAAAAAGGAGTAGATGTGAATACTGATTAACTTTATGCCGTGTAAGAAGTGTAAAAGTGCATTCCTATGACTCAACAATTTCACTTTATGATATCTACCTTAGGGAAACATTTAAACATATGAAAAAGCCATCCTGTACAAGGATGCTGGCTGTAGCATTATTTGAAATTGGGAAAAATTACAAACTAATTGTCCACAATGGGAAATGGCAAAATCAACTATGGTGTATCCATGTTACGAAAAATTGAGTAACAGTTTAAAAATAATTAGGTAAAATTATCTGTGGTGTCATATAAAATTAAGACATTTTGCTAAGTAAAAGACAAAATGCAAAACAACATGCTCAGTATCACCTTACTCATATATTTATAATGCATAAAAGTATAATATACATTTTTACAGGTATAGATGCATTTAAAAATTCATGGGTAAAGGTCTGAAAGATCTGCATCAAATTATTAACTGTGGTTTCTTCTGGGGAAGTAACTAGAATTGTGGGTGATGGTCTGGGGAACTTTAGCTTTACTGTTAATGCCTGAATTTTTACGAGTGCATTTTTGCATTCCTTTGGAATTAAAACTTCATGAAACTTAAACATAAATAAATTCTAAGTTTTACTGATACATTTAAGACTCAAAAGTAAAACTGTAGTAGATAAACTTTATTCATTTTAATGTCAATTTTTAACCATGACTTGATTTGCAATTGTGGTAGAGTTTTAGTTGGCCTCAGATTTCTGCACACTCTGCTGTACATGCCAAGTATAATACCCTCCTTTTGAGTGTGGACAGGTCCTGTAAATATGATTTATGTCCCTCCCATGATGAGATTATATTATAAGGCAAAAGTTAAGGGATTTCTTTTCAAATATAATTAAAGTCCCTAATCAGTTGATCTCGGGTTAATTAAAAGAGAGACATCCTGGGTGTACCTGATATAATCAGGTGTCCTTTAAAATAGGATCTGAGGTCAGAGCTCTTTCCTGCTGACTTTGAAGATACAAGCTACAATGAGTTCTACAGCTGCAATAAATTAATTCTGCTTAACAATTACATGAGCTTATAAGAGGATGCCAAGCCTCAGAGGAGACCCCAGACCTAGCAGACAACTTGTTTGCAGCATTGTGAGACCCTGAGCAGAGCATCAAGCTAACCTCTGCCCAGACTCCTGACCCATGGAAACTATGAGATACTAAACGTGCGTTGTTTTAAGTTGCTATATTTGTGCTAATTTCTTATACAGCAATATAAAATTAATCATAACTCTACAGTTATTTATGTGTCTATCTCCCCTCTAAGTTGCAAATGTTGAGTTTGTATTTAGAATGAAGCAGTGTCTTATTCATCTTTTATTCCTGGCATTTAGTATCATTCTGATACATGTTTGCTGAATGAATATTTTTATGTAATAAATTAAGTAGTTTAAAATTGAGTGTATATTTTCTCAGCTATTTAACCTCTCAAATACAGAATTTTTTAGAAAATTAATAAAACGTTCACACTTTTTTTAACATCTTTATTGGAGTATAATTGCTTTACAATCGTGTGTTATTTTCTGCTTTACAACAAAATGAATCAGTTATATATATACATATGTTCCCATATCTCTTCCCGCTTGCGTCTCCCTACCTCCCACCCTCCCTATCCCACCCCTCCAGGCGGTGACAAAGCACCGACCTGATCTCCCTGTGCTATGCGGCTGCTTCCCACTAGCTATCTACCTTACGTTTGGTAATGTATATATGTCCATGACTCTCTCTCGCTTTGTCATAGCTTACACATCCCCCTCCCCATGTCCTCAAGTCCATTCTCTAGTAGGTCTGTGCCTTTATTCCTGTCTTATCCCTAGGTTCTTCATGACATTTTTTTTCTTAAATTCCATATATATGTGTTAGCATACGGTATTTGTCTCTCTCTTTCTGACTTACTTCATTCCGTATGACAGACTCTAGGTCTAGCCACCTCATTACAAATAGCTCAATTTCGTTTCTTTTTATGGCTGAGTAACATTCCATTGTATATAAGTGCCATATCTTCTTTATCCATTCATCCGATGATGGACACTTAGGTTGTTTCCATCTCCTGGCTATTGTAAATAGAGCTGCAATGAACATTTTGGTACATGACTCTTTTTGAATTATGGTTTTCTCAGGGTATATGCCCAGTAGTGGGATTGTTGGCACTTCTTAATTCACGACTACTATTTAGAGATAGCATCTGTGTTGTGTCAAGCATGTTAGACTAGACTTTAGGAGACCTATATTCTAGTCCCAGATCTGCAATAAATAGCTATGTCATCAAGGAAATGACTTCTCCAGCTTCCTCATGTATAATAGAAAAAGGCCACACTAGGAGATCTTAAAGTCCCTAACAATCTATGATTCTAAATAGTTTAAACCCTCTAAGGTTCTGATCTCTCAGGTAACAAAAAGACGTCAGAAAAATTGTCCTATCTTCCTTAGGTGGTTGTAAGATTGAAATAAAATTAGATAATGAATATGGACATGTTATAAAAAGGGAAAGCATTGTTATGACAATCTTACAATTCCAGAAAACTTATTCCTGAAGTGACAGAAAGGTGAAGACAGAATTTTTAAACATACGTGTACCAATGTACATACATAAGGGAGATGGCGAGTATATTCACAAAGCTCCACTAAATAATTCCTGAAGCTAACACAATTTGTATCCATAAAATTTTTGTACTTCATAATCAAATGTCATTGAAAAAATATTTCTGCTGATTCAAATTTAAATTCAACCTTTGAAACACATGTTCATCCTGTCAAATTATGATTTTGGTTGTGTTGCATTATTATTAAAATTTAAATAATGAAAGATGTACCTTATAACTTTAAGAGTTGAAGTTGTTGATCCTCACTGCTTAGCAATCAGGCCTTCTTGTCCAAACACCTCTTTTCAGAAGAGTCACAACTGAATGATAGGAGAGGAAACATAATTCAGAAGAGAGCAAGTGTTGAAAATACCTATATTTGTCCTTTAGGGTCTGACTGATTTCCCTTAGCTTATTTTCTTCCAAGTTTATTCATCTTGTAATGTATCAGGATTTCATTTCCTTTTTAAAAATATTTCTTTAAAATAAATGTGTATATATATAAAGTATACAACATGATTATTTGATAATCTATGTTGAAATGATCACTACACTCCAGTTAATAAACATATCATCTACTCACCTAGTTACCATAGTTACATTTTTGTGGTGAGATAACCTGGAATATACTCTCTTAGTGCATTTCCAGCATTCATTATAGTATTATTAACTATAGTCATCATTCCTGCACATTAGTTTGCTATATTTATTGATCCTACATAACTACAACTTTGTACCCTTTGGCCAAAGGTCTCCATTTCTCCCACACTCCCAGTCCCTTGTAACCATCATTCTAAACTTTGCTTCTATGAGTTAAAAGTTAAAACATTTTTAATAGATTCTACATATAAATGAGATTATACAGTACTTGACTCTCTGTCTTATTTTGCTTAGCGTAATATCCTTCACATAATATACTCCAGGTTCATTCATGTTATCACAAATGCAAATGGCAATATTTCCTTCTTTCTCATGGCTGAATAATATTCTATTATATATAAATATATATATATGTGTGTGTGTATATATACATATATATACATATATGTATATTTATAGATACCAAATCTTTATCCATTTATCTGTCAATGGACACTTCAGTTGTTTGTATCTCAGGTGAGGTGCATGGAGGTAATGTGAAACTGTCATTCCTACACTGTTTAATGTGTATTTTCTTATTTCTGTGCTCCACCCAGGTGCTGTAATTTCTCATCTGGAATCTTAGTTCTTGTGAAAGTATTTCCGTGTGTGGTTAGTTGTTAAAATTTATGTTTCTGCCAGAAGATGAGCACTGAAATTCTTACATCACGATCCTGCTGGCATCATTCCATGATTTCATTCCTTTTTATTGCTGAATAATATTCCATTGTATGTATATATCACATTCGGTTTATCAATATCTCTGTTGATGCAGACTTGGATTGAATCCACATTTTGGCTATTGTGTATAGTGCTGCTTAAAACAAGGACGTACAAGTGTCTTTTGAGTTCCTCATTTCAATTTTTTTGAGTATATATCTAGGAGTAGAATTGTTGAATAATATAGTAATTCTATATTTAATTCTTTGGGGGAAATTGCCATACCATTTTCCATAACTTACCATTTTCGATTCCCATCAGCAGTTCACAGAGATTACAATTTATCCACAGCCTCACTATTTGTTACTTTCTTTTTTTTTCTGTTTTCTGTTTCATAATAGCCATCCTAATGGGTGTGAAGTTGTATCATACTATGGTTTTGATTTGCATTGCCCTAATGATTAGTGACATTGAAGAACTTTTCACATACTAATTAGGCCATATGTATTTCATCGTTGGAGAAATGTCTACTCAAGACTTTTGCCCATTTTTAAAATTTATTTATTTATTAACATCTTTATTAGTGTATAATTGCTTTACAATGGTGTGTCAGTTTCTGCTTTATAAAAAAGTGAATCAGTTATACATATACATATGTCCGCATATCTCTTCCCTCTTGCATCTCCCTCCCTCCCACCCTCCCTATCCCACCCCTCTAGGTGGTCACAAAGCACCGAATTGATCTCCCTGTGCTATGTGGCTGCTTCCCACTAGCTATCTATTTTACGTTTGGTAGTGTATATATGTCCATGCCACTCTCTCACTTTGTCATAGCTTACCCTTCCCCCTCCCCATATCCTCAAGACCATTCTCTAGTAGGTCTGTCTTTATTCCCGTCTTACCCCTAAGTTCTTCATGACACTTTTTCCTCCTTAGATTCTATATATATATGTGTCAGCATACGGTGTTTGTTTTTCTCTTTCTGTCTTACTTCACTCTGTGTGACAATCTATAGGTCCATCCAACTTACTACAAATAACTCAGTTTTTTTCCTTCTTATGGCTGCATAATATTCCATTGTATATATGTGCCATATCTTCTTTATCCGTTCATCTGTTGATGGACACTTAGGTTACATCCATGTCCTGGCTATTG
Organism: Orcinus orca; assembly: GCF_937001465.1. NCBI lineage: Eukaryota > Metazoa > Chordata > Mammalia > Artiodactyla > Delphinidae > Orcinus > Orcinus orca. Next base: position 55,540,075 of record NC_064580.1, read on the forward strand.
TAAATAGAGCTGAAATGAACATTTTGGTACATGACTCTTTATGAATTATGGTTTTCTCAAGGTATACGCCCAGTAGTGGGATTGCTGGGTCATATGGTAGTTCTATTTGTAGTTGTTAAGGAACCTCTATACTGTTCTCCATAGTGGCTGTATCAATTTACATTCCCACCAACAGTGCAAGAGGGTTACCTTTTCTCCACACCCTCTCCAGCATTTATTGTTTGCAGATATTTTGATGATGGCCATGCTGACCAGTGTGAGATGATATCTCATTGTAGTTTTGATTTGCATTTCTCTAATGATTAATGATGTTGAGCATTCTTTCATGTGTTTGTTGGCAATCTGTATATCTTCTTCGGAGAAATGTCTATTTAGGTCTTCTGCACATTTTTGGATTGGGTTTTTTGATTTTTTGATACTGAGCTGCATGAGTTGCTTGTATGTTTTGGAGATTAATCCTTTGTCATTTCCTTCAATTGCAACTATATTCTCCCATTCTGACGGTTGTCTTTTCATCTTATTTATGGTTTCCTTTGCTGTGCAAAAGCTTTTAAGTTTCATTAGGTCCCATTTGTTTATTTTTGTTTTTATTTCCATTTCTCTAGGAGGTAGGTCAAGAAGGATCTTACCGTGATTTATGTCATAGAGTGTTCTGCCTATGTTTTCCTCTAAGAGATTGATGGTGTCTGGCCTTACATTTAGTTCTTTAATCCATTTTGAGTTTTTTTTGTGTATGGGGTTAGGGAGTATTCTAATTTCATGCTTTTACATGTAGCTGTCTAGTTTTTCCAGCACCACTTCTTGAAGAGGCTGTCTTTTTTCCATGGTATATTCTTGCATCCTTTATCAAAGATAAGGTGACCATATATGTGCGGGTTTATCTATGGGCTTCTATCCTGTTACATTGATCTATATTTCTGTATTTGTGCCAGGACCATACTCTTTTGATTACTGTAACTTTGTAACATAGTCTGAAGTCAGGGAGTCTGTTTCCTACAGCTCCATTTTTCTTTCTCAAGATTGCTTTGACTATTCAGGGTCTTTTGTGTTTCCATACAAATTTTGACTTTTTTTGTTCTAGTTCTGTGAAAGAGGCAGGTGGTAATTTCATAGGGATTGCATTGAATCTGTAGATTGCTTCGGGTAGTAGAGTCATTTTCACAATGCTGATTCTTCCAATGCAAGAACATGTTATATCTCTCCATCTATTTTTATCATCTTTAATTTCTTTCATCAGTGTCTTATAATTTTCTGCATACAGGTCTTTGTCTCCTTAGGAAGGTTTATTCCTAGATATTTTATTATTTTTGTTGCAGTGGCAAATGGGAGTGTTTTCTTAACTGCATTATCAGATTTTTCATCATTAGTGTATAGGAATGCAAGAGATTTCTGTGCATTAATTTTGTATCCTGCTACTTTACCAAATTCATTGATTAACTCTAGTGTTTTTCTGGTAGCATCTTTAGGATTCTCTATGTATAGTATCATGTCATCTGCAAACAGCGACAGCTTTACTACTTCTTTTCCCATTTGGATTACTTTTATTTCTTTTCTTCTCTGATTGCTGTGGCTAAAACTTCCAAAACTCTGTTGAATACTAGTGGTGAGAGTGGGCAACCTTGTCTTCTTCCTGATCTTAGTAGAAATGGTTTCAGTTTTTCACCAATGAGGACGATATTGGCTGTGGGTTTGTCATATATGGACTTTATTATGTTGAGGAAACTTCCCTCTTTCTGCAGGGTTTTTATCATAAATGGGTGTTAAATTTTGTCAAAAGCTTTCTCTGCATCTATTGAGATGATCATATGGTTTTTCTCCTTCAATTTGTTAATATGGTGTATCACATTGACTGATTTGCGTATATTGAAGAATTCTTGCATTCCTGAAATAAACCCCATTTTATCATGGTGTATGATCTTTTTAATGTGCTGTTGGATTCTGTTTGATAGTATTTTGTTGAGGATTTTTGCATCTATGTTCATCAGTGATATTGGACTGTAGTTATCTTTCTTTGTGACATCTTTGTCTGGTTTTGGTATCAGGGTGATGGTGGCCTCATAGAATGAGTTTGGGAGTGTTCCTCCCTCTGCTATATTTTGGAAGAATTTGAGAAGGACAGGTGTTAGCTCTTCTCTCAATGTTTGATAGAATTCTCCTGTGAAGCCATCTGGTCCTGGGATATTTTTTTGTTGGAAGATTTTAAATCACAGTTTCAATTTCAGTGCTTGTGGATGGTCTGTTCATATTTTCTATTTCTACCTGAATCAGTGTCTGCAGGTTTTGCATTTATAAGACTTTGTCCATTTCTTCCAGGTTGTCCATTTTATTGGCATACAGTTGCTTGTAGTAATATCTCATTATCCTCTGTATTTCTGCAGTGTCAGTTTTTACTTCCTTTTCATTTCTAATTCTATTGATTTGAGTCTTCTTTTTTTGCTTGATGAGTCTGGCTAATGATTTATCAATTTTTTTATCTTCTCAAAGAACCAGCTTTTAGTTTTATTGATCTTTCCTCTCATTTCCTTCATTTTTTTTCAATTTCTGATCTGATCTTTATGATTTCAGTCCTTCTGCTAACTTTGGGGTTTTTTTGTTCTTCTCTTTCTAATTGCTTTAGGTGCAAGATTTGTTTGTTTGTTTGTGATGTTTCTTTTTTCTTAATGTATGCTTCTATAACTATAAACTTCCCTCTTAGAACTGCTTTTGCTGCATCCCATAGGTTTTGGCTCATTGTGTTTTCATTGTCATTTGTTTCTAGGTATTTTTTGATTTCTTCTTTGATTTCTTCAGTGATCTCTTTGTTATTAAGTAGTGTGTTGGTTAACTTCCATGTGTTTGTATTTCTTACAGATTTTTTCTGTAATTGATATCTCATCTCAAAGCGTTGTGGTCGGGAAAGATACTTGATACAATTAAAAGTTTCTTAAATTTACCAAGGCTTGTTTTGTGACCCAAGATATGATCTATCCTGGAGAATGTTCCATGAGCACTTGTGAAGAATGTTTATTCTGTTGTTTCTGGATGGAATGTCCTATAAGTATCAATTAAGTCCATCTTGTTTAATGTATCATTTAAAGCTTGTGATTTCCTTATTTATTTTCATTTTGGATGATGTTTCCATTGGTGGAAGTGGGGTGGTGAAGTCCCCTACTATGAATGTGTTACTGTCGATTTTCCCTTTTATGGCTGTTAGTGTTTGTCCTATGTATTGAGGTGCTCCTATGTTGGGTGCATAAGTGTTTACAATTGTTATATCTTCTTCTTGGATTGATCCATTGATCATTACGTAGTGTCCTTCTTTGTTTCTTGTAATAGTCTTTGTTTTAAAGTCTATTTTGTCTGATATGAGAATTGTTACTCTAGCTTTCTTTTGATTTCCTTTGCATGGAATATCTTTTTCCATCCCCTCACTCTCAGTCTCTATGTGTCCCTAGGTCTGAAGTGGGTCTCTTGTAGACAGCATATATACGGGTCTTGTTTTTGTATCCATTCAGCCAGTCTGTGTCTTTTGTTGGAGCATTTAGTGCATTTACATTTAAGGTAATTATCGATATGTATGTTCATATTACCATTTTCTGATTCTTTTGGTTTTATTATTGTAGGTCTTTCCCTGTGTTTCCTTGTGTTTCCTGCCTAGAGAAGTTCCTTTAGCATTTGTTGTAAAACTGGTTTGGTGGTGCTGAATTCTCTTAGCTTTTGCTTATCTGTAAAACTTTTAATTTATCCATCAATTCTGAATGAGATCCTTGCTGGGTAGAGTAATCTTGGCTGTAGGTTTTCTGTTTCATCACTTTAAATATGTCCTGCCAGTCCCTCTGGCTTGCATAGTTTCTGCTGAAAGGTCAGCTGTTAACTTTATGAGCATTCTATTATGTGTTACTTGTTGTCTTTCCCTTGCTGCTTTTAATATTTGTTCTTTGTATTTAATTTTTGATAGTTTGATTAATATGTGTCTTGGCATGTTTCTCCTTGTGTTTATCCTGTATGGGACTCTCTGTTCTTCCTGGACTTCATTAAATATTTCTTTTCCCATATTAGGGAAGTTTTCAACTATTATCTCTTCAAATATTTTCTCTGTCCATTTCGTTTTCTCTTCTTCTTCTGGGACACCTATAATTCGAATGCTGGTGCATTTAATGTTGTCCCAGAGGTCTCTGAGACTGTCCTCAATTTATTTCATTCTTTCTTCATTATTCTGCTCTGCAGTAGTTATTTCCACTATTTTTTCTTCCAGGTCACTTATCCGTTCTTCTCCCTCCATTATTCTGCTATTGATCCCTGCTAGGGAATTTTAAATTTCATTTATTGTGTTTTTCATCTCCGTTTGTTTGCTCTTTTTTTCTTCTAGGTTCTTGTTAAACGTTTCTTGTATTTTCTGCATTCTATTTCCAAGACTTTAGATCATCTTTACTAACATTATTCTGAATTCTTTTTCAGCTGGATTGCCTATTTCCTCTTCATTCATTAGGTCTGGTGGGTTTTTGCCTTGCTCCTTCATCTGCTGTGTGTTTCTCTGTCTTCTCATTTTGCTTAACTTACCATGTTTGGGGTCTCCTTTTCGCAAGCTGCAGGTTCATAGTTTACATTGTTTTTGGTGTCTGTGCCCAGTGGCTAAGGTTGGCTCAATGGGTTGTGTAGGTTTTTGGTGAAGGGGAATAGTGCCTGTGTTCTGATGGATAAGGCTGGATCTTGTCTTTCTGGTGGGCAGGTCCACGTCTGGTGGTGTGTTTTGTGATGTCTGTGGCCTTATCATGATTTCAGGCAGCCTCTGTGCTAATGGATGGCGTTGTGTTCCTGTCTTGCTAGCTGTTTGGCATAGGGTGTCCTGCACTGTAGCTTGCTTGTCATTGAGTGGAGCTGGGTCTTGGTATTGAGCTAGAGATCTCTGGGAGATTTTCACTATTTCATATTAAGTGGAGCTGGGAGGTCTCTTATGGACCAGAGTCCTGAACTTGTCTCTCCCACCTCAGTGGCACAGCCCTGATGCCTGTGTGGAGCACCAAGAGCCTGTCCTCCACACGGCTCAGAATAAAAGGGAGAAAAAGAAAGAAAGAAAGAAGATAAAGTAAAATAAAGCTATTAAATAAAAAATAATTATTAAGCAAAAAAATTTTAAGTAAGAAAACAAAAACGGGGGCTTCCCTGGTAGCACAGTGGTTGAGAGTCCGTCTGCCCATGCAGGGGACACGGGTTTGTTCCCTGGTCCGGGAAGATCCCACATGCCGCGGAGCAGCTAGACCCGTGAGCCATGGCCGCTGAGCCTGCACATCCAGAGCCTGTGCTCCGCACCGGGAGAGGCCACAACAGTGAGAGGACCACGTATCACACACACACACACAAAAACTGGACAGACAGTACCCTAGGATAAATGGTAAAAGCAAAGCTATACAGGCAAAATCACACAGAAGCATACACATACACACTCACAAAAAGAGGAAAAGGGAAAATAATATATATCATTGCTCCCAAAGTCCACTTCCTCAATTTGGGATGATTCGTTATCTATTCATGTATTCCACAGATGCAGGGTACATCTTGTTGATTGTGGAGATTTAATATGCTTCTCTTGAGGCTGCGGGGAGAAATTACTGTTTCTCTTCATTTTCACACAGCTCCCAGGGTTCAGCTTTGGATTTGGACCTGCCTCTGCTTGTAGGTCGCCTAAGGGAATCTCTTCTTCCCTCAGACAGGACGGGGTTAAAGGAGAAGCTGATTCGGGGGCTCTGGCTAACTCAGGCCAGGGGCAGAGAGGGGTATGGATGCGAGACGAGCATGCGGCAGCAGGGGCCAGCATGACGTTGCACCAGCCTGAGGCGTGCCGTGCATTCTCCCGGGGAAGTTGTCCCTGTATCACGGGACCCTGGCAGTGGTGGGCTGCATAGGCTCCCCAGAGGGGAGTTGTGTTTAGTGACCTGTGCTTGCACACAGGCTTCTTGGTGGCTGCAGCAGCAGCCTTAGCATCCCCTGCCCGTCTCTGTGGTCCACACTGATAGCTGCTGATTGCACCCTTCTTTGGAGCTCCTTTAAGCGGCGCTTGTAACCCCCTCTCCTCACGCACCAGGAAACAAAGAGGCAAGAAAAAGTCTCTTGTCTCTTCGGCAGCTCCAGACTTTTCCCGGACTCACTCCTGGCTAGCTGTGGCACACTAGCCCCCTTCAGCATGTGTTCATGCAGTCAACTCCAGTCCTCTCCCTGGGATCCCACCTCCAAAGCCCAAGCCTCAGGTCCAGCCCCATTCCCCCCGGCGGGTGAGCAGACAAGCCTCTCGGGCTGGCGAGTGCTTGTCGGCACAGATCCTCTGTGCAGGAATCTCTCTGCTTTGCCCTACGCACCCATGTTGCTGCTCTCTCCTCCGTGGCCCGGAATCTCCCTGCCCCTGCCACCAGCAGTCTCTGCCCACAAAGGGGCTTCCTAGTGTGTGGAAACCTTTCCTCCTTCACAGCTCCCTCCCACTGGTGCAGGTCCCGTCCCTATTCTTTTTCTCGTGTTTTTTTTTTTTTCCTTTTCTCTACCCAGGTACGTGGGGAGTTTCTTGCCTTTTGGGAGGTCTGAGGTCTTCTGCCAGTGTTCAGTAGGTGTTCTGTAGGAGTTGTTCCACGTGTAGATGTATTTCTGATGTATTTGTGGGTAGGAAGGTGATCGCTGCGTCTTCCTCTTCCGCCATCTTTCAGCTTCTTCAGGTTGTACTCAGTGGCTATAGGTAGAAGACTCAGTTCCTTACCACATGGATCTCTCCTTAGGGCTGCTTCAGTGTCCTCATGACATGGCAGCTGGCTTACCCCAGGATGAGTGATGGGGCCCGTGGTCCCAAGGACTGTCGTGGCTTCAGCTGGTGGGGACCCTCCAGAGCTGGCAGCCTCAGTGAGGCCGCCCTCCCCTCGGGCTCTGGGGCAGTTCAGTGATGGCGGCACGAAGAGAGCCTGAGCCAGGAGTTCCAGCTCTGTGGAAACACAGGCTCCATTCTGCCCATTTTTATTACATATATATATATATATATATATATATATATATACATACACATACATATATATATATGTATATATATATATAAACATATTTATTGGGGTATAATTGCTTTACAATGGTGTGTTAGTTTCTGCTTTATAACAAAGTGAATCAGTAATACATATACATATGTTCCCATATCTCTTCCCTCTTGCGTCTCCCTCCCTCCCACCCTCCCTATCCCACCCCTCCAGGCGGTCACAAACCACCGAGCCAATATCCCTGTGCCATGCGGCTGCTTCCCACTAGCTATCTACCTTACGTTTGTTAGTGTGTATATGTCCATGACTCTCTCTCGCCCTGTCACAGCTCACCATTCCCCCTCCCCATATCCTCAAGTCCGTTCTCCAGTACGTTTGTGTCTTTATTCCTATCTTACCCCTGGGTTCTTCATGACATTTTTTTTTCTTCTTAAATTCCATATATATGTGTTAGCATATGGTATTTGTCTTTTTCTTTCTGACTTACTTCACTCTGTATGACAGAATCTAGGTCTATCCACCTCATTACAAATAGCTCAATTTCGTTTCTTTTTATGGCTGAGTAATATTCCATTGTATATATGTGCCACATCTTCTTTATACATTCATCCAATGATGGGCACTTAGGTTGTTTCCATCTCCTGGCTATTGTAAATTCAGCTGAAATGAACATTTTGGTACATGACTCTTTTTGGATTTTGGTTTTCTCAGGGTATATGCCCAGTAGTGGGATTGCTGGGTCATATGGTAGTTCTATTTGTAGTTTTTTAAGGAACCTCCATAATGTTCTCCATAGTGGCTGAACCAATTCACATTCCCACCTTAGTGCAAGAGTGTTCCCTTTTCTCCATACCCTCTCCAGCATTTATTGTTTCTAGATATTTTGATGATGGCCATTCTGACTGGTGTGAGATGATATCTCATTGTAGTTTTGATTTGCATATCTCTAATGATTAATGATGTTGAGCATTCTTTCATGTGTTTGTTGGCAGTCTGTATATCTTCTTTGGAGAAATGTCTATTTAGGTCTTCTGCCCATTTTTGGATTGGGTTTCTTGTCTTTTTGTTATTGAGCTGCATGAGCTGCTTGTAAATTCTGGAGATTAATCATTTCTCAGTTGTTTCATTTGTAAATATTTCCTCCCATTCGGAGGGTTGTCTTTTGGTCCTGTTTATGGTTTCCTTTGCTGTGCAAAACTTTGAAGTTTCATTAGGTCCTATTTGTTTATTTTTGTTTTTATTTCCATTACTCTAGGAGGTGGGTCAGAAAGGATCTTGCTGTGATTTATGTCATAGAGTGTTCTGCCTATGTTTTCCTCTAAGGGTTTGATTGTTTCTGGCCTTACATTTAGGTCTTTAATCCATTTTGAGCTTATTTTTGTGTATGGTGTTAGGGAGTGATCTAATCTCATACTTTTACATGTATCTGTCCACTTTTCCCAGCACCACTTATTGAAGAGGCTGTCCTTTCTCCACTGTACATTCCTGCCACCTTTATCAAAGATAAGGTGACCATATGTGCGTGGGTTTATCTCTGGGCTTTCTATCCTGTTCCATTGATCTGTCTTTCTGTTTTTGTGCCAGTACCATTCTGTCTTGATTACTGTAGCTTTGTAGTATAGTCTGAAGTCAGGGAGCCTGATTCCTCCAGCTCCGTTTTTCGTTCTCAAGATTGCTCTGGTTATTCGGGGTCTTTTGTGTTTCCATACAAGTTGTGAAATTTTTTGTTCTAGTTCTGTGAAAAATGCCAGTGGTAGTTTGATAGGGATTGCATTGAATCTATAGATTGCTTTGGGTAGTAGAGTCATTTTCACAATGTTGATTCTTCCAATCCAAGAACATGGTATATCTCTCCATCTATTTGTATCATCTTTAATTTCTTTCATCAGTGTCTTATAATTTTCTGCATACAGATCTTTTGTCTCCTCAGGTAGGTTTATTCTTAGATATTTTATTCTTTTGGTTGCAATGATAAATGGGAGTGTTTTCTGGATTTCCATTTCAGATCTTTCATCATTAGAATATAGGAATGCCAGAGATTTCTGTGCATTAATTTTGTATCCTGCTACTTTACCAAATTCCTTGATTAGCTCTAGTAGTTTTCTGGTATCATCTTTAGGATTCTCTATATATAGTATCATGTCATCTGCAAACAGTGACAGCTTTACTTCTTCTTTTCCAATTTGGATTCCTTTTATTTCCTTTTCTTCTCTGCTGTGGCTAAAACTTCCAAAACTCTGTTGAATAATAGTGGTGAGAGTGGGCAACTTTGTCTTTTTCCTGATCTTAGTGGAAATGCTTTCAGTTTTTCACCATTGAGGATGATGCTGGCTGTGGGCTTGTTATATATGGCCTTTATTATGTTGGGGAAAGTTCCCTCTATGCCTACATTCTGCAGGGTTTTTATCATAAATGGGTGTTGAATTTTGTCAAAAGCTTTCTCTGCATCTATTGAGATGATCATATGGTTTTTCTCCTTCAGTTTGATAATACGGTTTATCACATTGATAGATTTGCGTATATTGAAGAATCCTTGCATTCCTGGAATAAACCCCACTTGATCATGGTGTATGATCCTTTTAATGTGCTGTTGGATTCTGTTTGCTACTATTTTGTGGAGGTGTTTTGTATCTATGTTCATCAGTGATATTGGCCTGTAGTTTTCTTTCTTTGTGACATCCTTGTCTGGTTTTGGTATCAAGGTGATGGTGGCCTCGTAGAAGGAATTTGGGAGTGTTCCTCCCTCTGCTATATTTTGGAAGAGTTTGAGAAGGATAGATGTTAGCTCTTCTCTCAATGTTTGATAGAATTCGCCTGTGAAGCCATCTGGTCCTGGGCTTTTGTTTGATGGAAGATTTTTAATCACAGTTTCAATTTCAGTGCTTGTGATTGGTCTGTTCATATTTTCTATTTCTTCCTGATTCGGTATTGGCAGGTTGTGCATTTCTAAGAATTTGTCCATTTCTTCCAGATTGTCCATTTTATTGGCATAGAGTTGCTTGTAGTAATCTCTCATGATCTTTTTTATTTCTGCAGTGTCTGTTGTTACTTCTCCTTTTTCGTTTCTAATTCTATTGATTTGAGTCTTCTCCCTTTTTTTCTTGATGAGTCTGGCTAGTGGTTTATCTATTTTGTTTACCTTCTCAAAGAACCAGCTTTTAGTTTTATTGATCTTTGCTAGCGTTTCCTTCATTTCTTTTTCATTTATTTCTGATCTGATTTTTATGATTGCTTTCCTTCTGCTAGCCTTGGGGATTTTTTGTTCTTCTTTCTCTAATTGCTTGAGGTGCAAGGTTAGGTTGTTTATTTGAGATGTTTCCTGCTTCTTAAGGTGGGCTTGTATTGCTATAAACTTCCCTCTTAGAACTGCTTTTCCTGCATCCCATAGGTTTTGGGTCATCGTGTCTCCATTGTCATTTGTTTCTAGGTATTCTTTGATTTTCTCTTTGATTTCTTCAGTGATCACTTCATTATTAAGTAGTGTATTGTTTAGCCTCCATGTGTTTGTATTTTTTACAGATCTTTTCCTGTAATTGATATCTAGTCTCATGGCGTTGTGGTTGGAAAAGATACTTGATACAATTTCAATTTTCTTAAATTTACCAAGGCTTGATTTGTGACCCAAGATATGATCTATCCTGGAGAATGTTCCATGAGCACTTGAGAAAAATGTGTATTCTGTTGTTTTTGGATGGAGTGTCCTATAAATATCAATTAAGTCCGTCTTGTTTATTGTATCATTTAAAGCTTGTGTTTCCTTGTTGATTTTCATTTTGGATGATCTGTTCATGGGTGAAAGTGGGGTGTTAAAGTCCCCTACTATGAATGTGTTACTGTCGATTTCCCTTTTTATGGCTGTTAGTATTTGCCTTATGTATTGAGGTGCTCCTATGTTGGGTGCATAAATATTTACAATTGTTATATCTTCTTCTTGGATCAATCCCTTGATCATTATGTAGTGTCCTCCTTTGTCTCTTCTAATAGTCTTTATTTTAAAGTCTCTTTTTTCTGATATGAGAATTGCTACTCCAGCTTTCTTTTGGTTTCCATTTGCATGGAATATCTTTTTCCATCCCCTTACTTTCAGTCTGTATGTGTCTCTAGGTCTGAAGTGGGTCTCTTGTAGACAGCATATATATGGGTCTTGTTTTTGTATCCATTCAGCCAATCTGTGTCTTTTGGTGGGAGCATTTAGGCCATTTACATTTAAGGTAATTTTCGATATGTATGTTCCTATTCCCATTTTCTAAATTGTTTTGGGTTCGTTATTATAGGTCTTTTCCTTCTCTTGTGTTTCTTGTCTAGAGAAGTTCCTTTAGCATTTGTTGTAAAGTTGGTTTGGTGGTGCTGAACTCTCTCAGCTTTTGCTTGTCTGTAATGGTTTTAATTTCTCCATCAAATCTGAATGAGATCCTTGCTGGGTAGAGTAGTCTTGGTTGCAGGTTTTTTTCCTTCATCTCTTTCAGTATGTAGTGCCACTCCCTTCTGGCTTGCAGGGTTTCTGCTGAGAGATCAGCTGTTAACCTTATGGGCATTCCCTTGTGTGTTATTTGTTGTTTTTCCCTTGCTGCTTTTAATATACTTTCTTTGTATTTAATTTTTGACAGTTTGATTAATATGTGTCTTGGCGTATTTCTCCTTGGATTTATCCTGTATGGGACTCTCGGTGCTTCCTGGACTTGATTAACTATTTCCTTTCCCATATTTGGGAAGTTTTCAACTATAATCTCTTCAAATATTTTCTCAGCCCCTTCTTTTTCTCTTCTTCTTCTGGAACACCTATAATTCGAATGTTGGTGCGTTTAATGTTGTCCCAGAGGTCTCTGAGACTGTCCACAGTTCTTTTCATTCTTTTTTCTTTATTCTGCTCTGCACTAGTTATTTCCACTATTTCATCTTCCAGGTCACTTATCCGTTCTTCTGCCTCAGTTATTCAGCTATTGATCCCATCTAGAGTACTTTTAATTTCATTTATTGTGTTGTTCATCGTTGCTTGTTTCATCTTTATTTCTTCTAGGTCCTTGTTAACTGTTTCTTGCATTTTGTCTATTCTATTTCCAAGGTTTTGGATCATCCGTACTATCTTTATTCTGAATTCTTTTTCAGGTAGACTGCCTATTTCCTCTTCATTTGTTAGGTCTGGTGCATTTTTATCTTGCTCCTTTATCTGCTGTGTGTTTTTCTTTCTTCTCATTTTGCTTATCTTACTGTGTTTTGGGTCTCCTTTTTGCAGGCTGCAGGTTTGTAGTTCCCGCTGTTTTTTTTTTTTTTTTTTTTTTTTTTTGCGGTACGCGGGCCTCTCACCGCTGTGGCCTCTCCCATCGCGGAGCACAGGCTCCGGACGCGCAGGCTCAGCGGCCATGGCTCACAGGCGCAGCCGCTCCGCGGCATGTGGGATCCTCCCGGACCGGGGCACGAACCCACGCCCCCTGCATTGGCAGGCAGACTCTCAACCACTGCGCCACCAGGGAAGCCCGTTCCCGCTGTTTTTGATGTCTGTCTCCTGTGGCTATGGTTGGTTCAGTGGGTTCTGTAGGCTTCCTGGTGGAGGCAACTAGTGCCTGTGTTGTGTTGGATGAGGCTGGATCTTGTCTCTCTAGTGGGTAGGTTCACGTCTGGTGGTGTGTTTTGGGGTGTCTGTGGACTTACTATGATTTTAGGCAGCCTCTCTGCAAATGGGTGGGGTGTGTTCCTGTTTTGCTAGTTGTTTGGCAGAGGTTGTCCAGCACTGTAGCTTGCTGCTTGTTGGGTGAAGCTGGGTGCTGGTGTTAAGATGGAGGTCACTGGGAGATTTTTGCCATTTGATGTTATGTGGAGCTGGGAGGTCTCTTGTTGACCAGTGTCCTGAAAATGGCTCTCCCACCTCAGAGACAGAGCCCTGACTCCTGGCTGGAGCACCAAGAGCCTTTCATCCACACGGCTCAGAATAAAAGGGAGAAAAAGTAGAGAGAATTAGTAGAAGTATGAAGAAAGAAAGGAGGGAAGGAAAGAAGGAAGGAAGGAAGAAAGAAAGAAAGAAAGAAGCAAAGAAGGAAAGAAAGGAGGGAGGCAGGGAGGGAGGAAGGAAGGAAGGAGGGAAGGAAGGAAAAAAGACAGAAAGAAAGAAGATACAGTAAAATAAAATAAAGTATAATAAAGTTATTTAATTAAAAAATAATTTTTTAGGAAAAAAAGGGACGGATAGAACCTTAGGACAAATGTTGGATGCAAAGCTATACAGACAAAATCTTACACAGAAGCATACACATACACCCTCACAAAAAGAGGTAAAGGGGAAAAAATCATAGATCTTGCTCTCGAAGCCTACCTCCTAAATTTGGGATGATTCGTTGTCTAAAGGATGGAAGGAAGGAAGGAAAGAAAGAAAGGAAGAAAGAAAGAAAGGAAGGAAGGAAGGAAGGAAGGAAGGAAGAAAGAATGTAAAGTATAATAAAGTTATTAAAATTAAAATTAATTATTAAGAAAAAATTCAAAAAAAAAACATGGACCGATAGAACCCTAGGACAAATGGTGGAAGCAAATCTATACAGACAAGATCTCACACAGAAGCATACACATACAGATTCACAAAAAGAGGAAAAGGGGAAAAAATCATAGATCTTGCTCTTGAAGCCCACCTCCTCAATTTGGGATTATTCGTTGTCTATTCATGTATTCCACACATGCAGGGTACATGAAGTTGATTGTGGAGCTTTAATTCACTGTTTCTGAGGCTGCTGAGAGAGATTTCCCTTTCTCTTCTTTGTTCTCACCACTCACAGGGGCTCAGCTTTGGATTTGGCCCTGCATCTGCGTGTAGGTCGCTGGAGGACATCTGTGTGTTGCTCAGACAGGACGGGGTTAAAGGAGCCGCTGATTCGGGGGCTCTGGGGCACTCAGGCCAGGGGGTTGGAGGGGCACTGCGTGCGGGGCAGGCCTGCGGCGGCAGAGGCCAGCATGACGTTGCACCAGCCTGAGGCCCGCTGTGCATTCTCCCAGGGAAGTTGTCCCTAGATCCCGGGAACCTGGCAGTGGCGGGCTGCACAGGCTCCCCAGAAGTGGGGTGTGGATAGTGACCTGTGCTCGCACACAGGCCCCTTGTTGTTGGCATCAGCAGCCTTAGCATCTCGCACCCGTCCCTGGGGTCCATGCTTTTAGCCGCGGCTCGCGCCCGTCTCTGGGGTTCACGCATTTAGCCGTGGCTCGCGCCCGTCTCTGGAGTTCCTTTAAGCAGCGCTCTTAAACCCCTCTCCTCGCGCACCAGGAAACAAAGAGGGAAGAAAAAGTCTCTTGCCTCTTTGGCAGGTGCAGACTTTTCCCCGGACTCCCTCCCGGCTAGCCTTGGTGCACTAACCCCTTCAGACTATGTTCAAGCCACCAACCCCAGTCCTCTCCCTGCGCTCCCACCAAAACCCGAGCCTCAGCTCGCAGCCCCGCCCACTGCGGCGGGTGAGCAGACAAGCCTCTCGGGCTGGTGAGTGCTGGTTGGCATCAATCCTCTGTGCGGGAATCTCCTCGCTTTGCCCTCCGCACCCCTGTTGCTGTGCCCTCCTCCGCGGCTTCGAAGCTCCCCCCTCCGCCTCCCGCAGTCTCTGCCCGTGAAGGGGCTTCCTAGTGTGTGGAAACTTTTCCTCCTTCACAGCTCCCTCCCACTGGTGCAGGTGCCATCCCTATTCTTTTGTCTCTGTTTTTTCTTTTGCCCTACCCAGGTACGTGGGGAGTTTCTTGCCTTTTAGTAGGTCTGAGGTCTTCTGCCAGCCTTCAGTAGGTGTTCTGTAGGAGTTGTTCCACGTGTAGATGTATTTCTGGTGTATCTGTGGGGAGGAAGGTGATCTCCGCATCTTACTCTTCCGCCATCTTCAAGGTCCCCTCTGTGTTTAGTTTTTTGTGGAGCTTCCAATTTGTCTTCCATGGTGGCTGCTCCATTTTACATTCTCACCAGCAATGGACAAGGTTTCTAATTTCTCAAAATTCTTGTCAACACTTGTTATTTTTTATTATTATTATAGCTATCCTAGTGGGCATGAATTGGTAGTTCATTGTGGTTTTGATTTTCATTTCCCTACTGGATAATGATGTTAAGCATCTTTTCATATGCTTGTTAGTCAATTGTATGCCTTCCTTAGAGAAATATCTATTCAAAATTTTGACCAATTACTAAATTGGGTTGTTTGTTTGTTGTAGAGTTCTAAGTGTTCTTTGTATAGTCTGGATATAAGACCCTTTTAAGATATATGACTTGCAAACATAGTCTCCCATTCTAAGTTGTTCTTTCACTTTCTTGATTGTATCATTTGTAGGACAAAAGTTTTAAATTTTGATATAGCCCAATTTATCTAACTTTTCTTTTTTGTATATGCTTTTGATGTCCTATCTAAGAAACCTTTCCCTGAGCCAGGATCACAATAGTTGACTGCTATGTTTCCATCTAACAGTTTTAAAATTTGGCTCTTACATTTAGATTTATGATGCATTTTGAGTTAATTTTTGTGTATGGTGAGCAGTAGAGGCCCAGTTTCAAAGTTTGTTCTCTGAATATTTTCTTTATGATTCCATTTTACCTCATTTGTGGGCCTATTAGTTAAAAAATTATTTTGTGTATGCATATGTGTTTGTTTATTGGTTGATTTAGGGCTTATATAATACACCTTTAACTGTTACAGTCTACCTTCAAGTGATGTCATACCAATACACATATAGTATAAAACACTTAAAAATTATACATGCATTTCTCCCCTCCAGGTCTTTGTGCTACTGTTGTTATATTTAGTTCTATGTATGTTGTAAACTATATAATATATTAATATTTTTGCTTTAAAGAGATAATTATCTTTTAAAGAGGTTTAAATAAAAATAAAATATTGATGCATTTAGTTACACTTTCTGGTGATCTTTATTTGCGTAGATCCAGATTTCTATCAAGTATTTTACTTATACTTGAAGGAATGTCTTCAACATTTCTTATAGCATGGGTCTCCCATTTATGAATTATTTTAGCTTCCATAGCATTTTTAAATGTTTGTCTACATTTTTATGGGTCACATTATTTTTGATGAATAGCCTGCTATCATCATTTGTTCTTTTGTATTTCATGTCTTTTTATTTGCCTATTTTTAACTTTCTCTTTATTTCTAGCTTTCAGTAATTTGATGATGATGAACTTAGTGTAGTTTTCTTCACGTTTCTTGTGTTTGAGGTTCATTGCTTTTCTTGGATCCATGGCTGTATTGTTTTATCAAACTTGGAAAACTTTGGCCATTGTTTCCTCAAATAGTTTTTTTTTTTTTTTCTGTTCCACACTCGCTCCCTTCAAATCTCTCCTGTGACTCCGTTACATGTATATTAGCCTGTCTGAAGTAATCTCACATCTAAGTGACACACTGCTCTTTTTTAAAAGTATTTTTACTCTGTTTTTCATCTTGTATAGCTTGTATTGCTGTATCTTAAAGTTCACTAATATGTTTTCCTGCTAAGTCTGATCTGCTGGTAACTTCCTCCAGTGTATTTTTTCAACACAGATGTTTTCATTTTCATCTCTAGAAGATTGACTTCAGTCATTTGGCATCCTCAAACTCAACACTCACCATGCTCAATATATTCCCTAGGATCTTGAATATATATTATATAGTTATAAGTGTTTTAATGTCCTCATATAATAATACTATAATGTCTAATTTCTGTGTAAGTTTGCTTCTAATTAATTTTTCTCCTCATTATGAGTCACATTTCCACTTTTTTATAAAACATATTTTTTAATTTCTAAAATATTTTAATTATTTTTTTTAATTTAAATAATTAATTAATTGATTTTATTTTTGGCTGAATTGGGTCTTCATTGCTGTGCACGGGCTTCCTCTAGTTGCGGTGAGTGGGGGCTACTCTTCATTATGGTGCAGGAGCTTCTCATTGTGGTGGCTTCTCTTGCTGCAGAGCACTGGTTCTAGACATGCAGTCTTCAGTAGTTGTGGCATGTGGGCTCAGTAGTTGTGGCTCGCGGGCTCTAGAAGTGCAGGCTTAGTAGTTGTGGCCCACAGGTTTAGCTTCTCCGCAGCATGTGGGATCTTCCTGGACCAGGCTTTGAACCTGTGTCCCCTGCACTGGCAGGTGGATTCCCAACCATTGTGCCACCAGGGAAGTCCTATTTTTTTTATTGGAGTATAGCTTATTTACAAAGTTGTTACAGCAAAGTGAGTCAGTTATACATACACATATGTCCACTCTTTTTCAGATTCTATTCCCATATAGGCCATTACAGAGTATTGAAAAGAATTCCCTGTGCTATTCTGTAGGTTCTTATAAATTATCAGTTCTTATTAAACTAATAAGATAGTAGTGTGTATATGTCATTCCCAATCTCCCAATTTAGCCTTCCCTTAAAACATAATTTTTTTATTGGGTGCAGACACTGCAAATTTTACATTGTTGGTTACTGATATTTTTGTATTCTTATATTTTTTTAATTGAGGTAACATTGGTTTATAACATTATATGTTTCACACGTACAACATCATATTTTGACTTAAGTATACATTACAGTGTGCTAGCCATGAAAAAAAATGGTTTCCGTCCATGGCCATAGAGTTGACCCCTATAGCCATTTTGCCCTCCACCAAGCTCCTTCCCCTCTAGCAACCACTACACTGTTCCCTGTATCTATGTGTCTGTTTTTGTTTGATTTATTTTGTTCATTTATTATTTTTTCAGTGATCCACATATGAGTAAAATTATGCAGTATTTTATTTTCTCCGTCTGACATTTCTTTCACCATAATATCCTTAAGGTCCATCCATGCTTTCACAAATGGCAAGATTTTATCTTTTTTATGGCCGAGTAATATTCCATTGTGTGTGTGTGTGTGTGTGTGTGTGTGTGTGTGTGTGTGTGTGTGTGTATGACATCATCTTTATCCATTCATCTGTCAATGGACACTTAAGTTATTTCCATATTTTGGCCACTGTAAATAATGCTGTGTTGAACATACAAGTCCATATATCTTTTTTAATTAGTGTTCTTATATTCTTCCATTAAATACTCAGGAGTGGAAAGCTGGATCATATGGTAGTAGCATTTTTAATTTTTTGAGGAATTTCCATGCTGTCTTCCACAGTACCTGCAACTATTTACATTCCCATCACAGTATATGAGGGCTCCCTTTCCTCCACATACTCTTCAACACTTGTAATTTCTTGTGTTTCTGATAATAGCCATTCTAACCAGCATGAGGTGATAGTGCTCTGTGGTTGTAATTTGCATTTTTCTAATAATTAGTGATATTTAATAACTTTTCATTTGCCTGTTGCTCAGCTGTATGTCTTCTTTGGAAAAATGTCTATTCAAGTTTTGGGCCGTTTTTATATTGGACTACTTGTTTTCTTTGATATTGAGTTGGATGTGCTGTTTATATTTTTTGGATATTAACCGCTTGTCAGTATTGTCATTTGCAAGTATTTTCTTCCATTCCGTAGGTTGTGTTTCATTTTGGTGATGGTTTCTTGCTGTGAAAAAGCTTTTAAGTTTAATTAGGCCCCATTTGTTTAATTTTACTTTTATGACTTTTGCCTTGGGAGACAGACCAAAGAAAACATTACTACGATTTGTGTCAAAGAGTTTTGCCTATGTTCTCTTCTAGGAATTTTATGTTATGTCTTAAATTTAGGACTTTAAACCATTTTGAGTTTATTTTTGACTATGGTGTGAGGAAATATTCTAATTTCATTGTTTTACATGTGGCTATCTAGCTTTCCCAGCACCACTTATTGAAGAGACTGTCTTCTATCCATTCTATATTCTTGATTTCTTTGTGTAGATTTATTGCCTATAAGTGCATGGGTTTATTTCTGGGCTCTCTATTCTGTTTCACTGATTTATGTGTTTGTTTTTGTGCCACTATCATACACTTGATTACTGTTGCTTTGTAGTAACGTATGAAGTCTGAGAGTGTTATAGAAAAAATGTTCTCTTTTCCTCAGGATTGCTTTGGCAATTAGAGAGCTGTTGCTGTTCCACATACATTTTTGGATTATTTATTCTGGTTCTGTAAAAAATGTCCTGGGTATTTTGACAGGGATTGAACTAGATCTGTAGCTTCATTTGGGTAATATGGCCATTTAAATAACACTAAAAGGATATCTTTTCATTTCTATGACCCATCTGCAATTTCTTTTATCAATATTTTATAGTTTTCAACTTATAGGACTTAACAAAGTTTCTTCCTAGTATGTTTTTGGATGCAATTTTAAAAGTGATTTTTGAATTTCACTTTCTGATAGTTCATTATTAGTGTATATAAATGCAACAATTTCTGTATACTAATCTTATATCCTGCACCCTTGCTCAATCATTTATAAGTTCTAAAATATTTGGGTAGAAATTTTAGGGTTCTATAAACAGAGTATCATGTCATCTGCAAATAATGACAATTTTTTCTCTTGCCTTCCAGTTTGTACCATTTTTATTTCTGATTCTTGTTTGACTGCTGTGGATCAGACTTCCAATACTGTGTTAAAGAGAAGCAGTGAGAGTCGGCATCCATGCTAGGTTCCTGAATCCAGCAGGAAGGCTTTCATCTTTTCACCACTGAGTATTGAGTTGGCTGTGGGCTTGTTGTATGTGGCCTTTATTATGCTGAGATATGTTCCCTCTATAACCAGTTGGAAGAGAGTTTTAATGTGAATGGATGTTTGAATTTTTTCCAATCCCTTTTCTGCATTATTGAGATAATCTTGTGATTTTTATCCTTCCTTTTGTTAGTGTGATGCATCACATTGATTGATTTGTGGATATTGAACCATGCTTGCATCCCTGGAATAAATCCCACTTGATCACGGTGCATGATCCCTTTTATACCTTGTTGATTTGTGTTTGCCATTTTTTTGTTGTTTTGCTTTTTTACGGTACGCGGGCCTCTCACCACTGCAGCCTCTCCCATTGCAGAGCACAGGCTCCAGACGCGCAGGCCCAGCAGCCATGGCTCACGGGCCCAGCTGCTCCGCGGCACGCAGGATCCTCCTGGACCGGGACATGAACCCACGTCCCTTGCATCAGCAGGCGGACTCCCACCCACTGTGCCACAAGGGAAGCCCTGTCATTATTTTTGATGAGGATTTTTGTATCTATATTCTTCAGAGATATTGGCTTGTAAATTTCTTTATTTTTTTCTTTTTTTTTTTTGCAGTGTCTTTCTCTGGTTTCATTTTCAGGGTAATGGTGGCCTTGTAGAACACATTTAGGAGTGTTCCCTCCTTTTCATTTTTTTTTGGGGGGGTACGTGGGTCTCTCACTGCTGTGGCCTCTCCCATTGTGGAGCACAGGCTCTGGACGCGCAGGCTCAGTGGCCATGGCTCACGGGCCCAGCAGCTCCGCGGCATGTGGGATCCTCCCAGACCGGGGCATGAACCCGTGTCCCCCACATCGGCAGGCGGACCCTCAACCACTGCGCCACCAGGGAAGCACCCTCCTCTTCATTTTTTTTGGAATAGTTTGAGAAGGATAGGTGTGAGTTCTTCCATTATAAGTTTGGTAGAATTCCACAGTGAAGCTGTCTGGTCATGGACTTTTTTTTCCAGGGAATTTATTTTTATTATACAGATTCTATTTCACTTCTAGTGATCAGTCTGTTCAAATTGTCTGTATCTTTCTGACTCAGTCTTGGCAGGATGAATGTTTCTAGAAATTTGCCCATTTCTCTAGGTTGTCCAATTTTCTTGTCACATACTGTTCATAATATTTTCTTATGACTCTTTTGTTTCTCTGTGATAATGGTTGTTATTTCTCCACTTTCATTTCTTATTTTGTTTTTTGGGACCTCTCTTTTCTTCTTGGTGAGCCTGGCTAAAGTTTTGTCAATTTTGCTTATGTTTCTTAAAAAATCTCTTAGGTTCATTGAGTTTTCTATTTTTTTTGTTTCTATTTTATTTCTTCTCTGATCTTTATTATGCCTTTCCTTCTTCTGACCTTGGGCTTTGTTTGTTCTTCTCTTCCTGATTCTTTTAAAGGTGTAGGTTAGGTTGTTTAGTTGAGATGTTACTTGTTTCTTGAGCAAATCCTGTGTCCCTAAGAACTTCCCTCTTGGAACTGCTTTTGCTCCATCCCATAGGTTTTATAATGTGTTTTCATTTTTGTTTTTCTTGAGGTATTTTCTGATTTCTTGTTTGATTTCATTGTTTACATTGGTTTTGTAGCAGAAAATTTTTTTAGTCCCCACATATTTGCTCTTTTTCCATTTTTCTTTCGGTAGTTGATTTCTGGTTTCATTCAGTTGTGTTTGGAAATTATGCTTGAAATAATTTC
Source organism: Orcinus orca (assembly GCF_937001465.1). NCBI lineage: Eukaryota > Metazoa > Chordata > Mammalia > Artiodactyla > Delphinidae > Orcinus > Orcinus orca. The sequence goes on from NC_064580.1 coordinate 55,561,329, forward strand.
TTTCCTCTTAAATTTGCTGAGGCTTGTTTTGTGACCTAGTATGTTCTCTACCCTGGAGAATGTTCCATGTGCACTTGAGAAAAGTGTGTATTCTGCTTTTCTTGGATGTTGTGTCCTGTAGATAGCAATTACGTCCAACTGGTCTGTTGTGTCATTTAGGACCTCTGTTGCCCTATTGATTTTCTGTCTGGATGATATGTCCATTGCTATATCATCAACGGGCTATGAAAATCTCTTCCTATTATTGTCTTATTGTCAGTTTCTCCCTTTATGTCTGTCAGCATTTGATTTATGTATTTAAGTGCTCCTGTATTGGGTGTGTGTATGTTAACGAGTGTAACATCCTCTTTTTTATTGATCCCTTCATCATTATACAATGTCCTTCTTTGTGTTTCATTATATCATTTCTTTTAAAGTCTATTTTGTCTGATATGAATATTGCTACCCCCACTTTCTTCTCATTTCCATTTGCATCAAATATCGTTTTCCATCCCCTCACTTTCAGTCTGTGTGTGTTTTTCACTCTGAAGTAAAACTCTTGGAGGCCTCATAATTAGCAGGTATTGTTTTATTATCCAATCAGCCACTCTATATCATTTGATGTAGCATTAGTTCATTGACACTTAAGGTGATTACTGACAGGTATGAATGCATTTCCATTTTGTTACTTGTTTTCTGTTTTGTTTTTGTAGTGCTTCTCTGTTCTTTTCTTCTTCTTTTAGTTTCTTCCCATGTGGTTTGATGATTTTCTTGAGTAGAATGCTTGTGTTCCTTTCTCTCTTGTTTGTGTGTATCTATTGTAGGTTTTTGGTTTGTGGTTACAATGGCATTTATGTATGTTGGCCTGTAACTATATCTACTTGCTTTAAACTAGTAATCACTTAATCTCAAACACATTCTAAATGATCCACATTTTTTACAGCCCGCCCCTACATTTTGTGTCTTTCATGTTCTATTTTACATCTTCATGCTTATCCTTTTACTGTTTCTTGTAGTTATAATATCTCCTACAAATTTTTTGTTGTTTTTTAATCTATGTACTGCCTTGTTCAAGTGATCTTCAAGCCTTACTATATATTTGCCTGTCCTATTGGGATTTTCCTTTTTCTATAGATTCCAGCTTGTTTTCCATTTAGAGAAGACCCTTCAACATTTCTTTTAGGGAAGGTTTATTATTGATGACGTCTTTTATTTTTTGCTTGTCTGAGAAGTTGTTTATCTCTCCTTCTGTTCTAAATGATAATCTTGCTGGGTAGACTATCCTAGGTTGCAGGGTTTCCCTTTCAGGACTTTGAATATATCATGCCACACCCTTCTGTCCTGCAACTTTTCTGCAGAGAAATAAGCTGATAGCCTTATAGAGGTTCCCTTGTATATGACTCTTTGCACTTCTCTTGCTGCATTTAGAATATTCTCTTTATCTTCAACTTTTTGCCATTTTAATTATAATATGTCTTGGTGTGGGTCTGTTTGGTTTCATTTTGTTTGGGAGCCTCTGTGCTTCCTGTACCTCAATATCTGTTTCCTCAGGAGTTAGGTTTCAGAATTTTTCAGCCATAATTTCTTCAAATACATTTTTAATCCCCTTCTCTCTCTCTCCTCCTTCTGGTACATTTTATATTATCCCATAGATCTTGTATCTTGCTTTCACGCTTTTTTCATTTGTTTTTCTGTCTGCTCTTTTCATTGTGTGATTTTCATTTTTTCTGCCTTCCTGATCACTTATTCATTCTTCTGCATCTTTTGACCAGCTATTCATTGCTTGTAGATTACTTTTTATCTCGGAAATTGAATTATCTATTTTTGATTGGGTCATGTTTATAGTTAATAGTGTCTTGTTATAATGATCTGTGTTTATATTGGTCACATTTCTTAATTCAGTTAACGTTTTTATCACCTCTTTTTGGAACTCAATGTCTGGTAGACTGATGATCTCTGTTTCTTTATTTAGTCTCTCAGGGTTTTCCTCTTGCTCTTTTAATTGGGGGTTGTTCCTGTGCCTTTTTATTTTACTAAACTTTCTCTGCCTCAATGAATTTAGGTGAAACAGTTATCTATTGTGGTCTTGAAGGCATGTTTTCATGTGCGAGTGTCCCTGTGTAGACTGCATGTGTCCAATATCTTTGTGTGAAGGCTGGTTTTGATGTGAACGCCAGCCATGTCTTTCCTCAGGATGTGCTGAGCACTATCACCTTGATAGGGAGTGTGGCTGGTGTGGGAGGATCTAAAGTCTGTGCAGGGTATGAGGCAGGACTTCCTCTTTGCTCCATGGCTGTTTCCACCCTCTCAGTTGGGGTGGGGTCCACTCCACAGTTGCTATAGCAGAAGCCCTGAGTGTTGGGATTGAGCAGGTTCTGTTTCCTCTGAGTGCATGTGCTTCTCCAAAGAGGGGAGTGCTGATGTTAAGTGAGGCTTGTGTGCTCACAGAGGTCTGATGCATTGCCTGTGTAGGTCTCCATGTCTCCACTCAGATGCAGCCCAAGGTTTTGTCCCTCCCCCTGTTCTGGGCCTCCCAGATATGGTGCAATGCTGTGGCATGGAGTGGGCAGGGCTGGAGGGATTATGAGGCTGGGTCTGGGATTCAGGGAATTGTAGTGGCAGGAATTGTAGAGGCTGTACTTCTATCTGGGATCTGAGCTGCTTCTTTGGTGCATATTGAGCTACTGCCAACATTGGCTGCTACGGACTACACTCCAGGCTTCCCAGCCTCCTCTGCTTCTTTAAATCAAGACTTCTCTCTGGACCTGTTTGTCCCAGATCAAGTACCAAAGTATGGTGTCACATGGGTTGCAGTAGAGCATTTAGTTAGCTGGAAGTGGGGATCATGGAATGTTGGTTGCCAGGGCTTGAGCAGCTTTGCTGAAGTCAAAGATCTGTGCTGCTTTTATGGCACTACCTGTGGAACTGCTGACAATGGTCCCCACTGCCTTACCAGGACAACTCCCCAGGACACTTGACTCTCTCTGCATCACTAGATGAAGTATTTTCAGAACCCAGCTTCCCTAGACTCCGTGCCAGTCTGTAACATGGATTGATCCAGGCTGTATTTTCCCCTATCTCTGATTGAGGAGTGCTACAAGGTGGCAGCCACCAGTACAGAGCTCTCTCTGTCCTGTTCGTTTCTAAGCCAGCACCAGCTCACTCCTCATCAGTGGAATCTAGTCTTCCCAGCCCTTCTATCTGTCTTAGTGCTTCTCCCAGAAACTACAGAGGCTTTTCTCCTGTGCATTAGCCCCAAGGACTTGGATGCCCAGTCTGTGGCTTCCCCCCAGACACCATGGTGAGTTTTTCCCTGTGTGATATTTCTTTTCCTTTGAGATCCCTCCCAGGGACACAGGTCCTGACATGATGCTTTTTTTCCCCTGCCCTACCCAGTTATATGGAAATCTTTCTTGCATCCTTGGTTGTATAGGAGTTCTTCTTTCATGTTCCAGTCCATTTTCCATGATAATTGTTCCTCATGTAGAGGTTTTTTTTTTTTTTTTTGGTGGGAGTTGAGCTCTTACTCTTAGTCCACCATCTTGATACCCCTCTTGAATGACTTTTTAAAACAGCTATAGAATTTTTGTTTGACAATTTTTTTCTTTCAGCACTTTAATATGTCATCCCACTTCCTTCTGGCCTCCACCATGTCTGAAAGAAGTTGGCTCCTAATCTTATTGAGGACCAATTATATTTGATGAGTCAAATCTCTTTTGCTGCTTTTAAAATTCTCTCTTTTTATTTGGCCTTCAACAATTTGATCAAAATATGTTTCATTTGAGTCTCTTTGAGTTTATCTTCTTTGGAGGCCATTGAACTATTTGAATATGTAGATTCATGTGTTTTATCAAATTTGACAAATTTAGGCTATTATTTATTCAAATATTTTCTGTACCCCTTTTTCTCTCTTTCCCTCTGCAACTCCAAGTATGTGTATGTTGGTATGCTTGATGGTGTCCCAGAAATCTCTTAGGCTCTGTCCATTTTTATTCATTCTTTTTTTTTCTGCTCCTCAGACAGGATTATCTCAGTTGGCCTATCTTCATGTTGGCTGATTTTTTTTATGCCTCTTCAAATCTGCTATGGAGCCCCTCTACTGATTTTTTTTTTCGTGGTGTGTGGGCCGCTTACTGTTGTGACCTCTCCCGTTGCAGAGCCTAGGCTCCAGACGTGCAGGCCCAGTGGCCATGACTCACAGGTGCAGCCACTCCACGGCACGCAGGATCCTCCTGGACCAGGGCATGAACCCATGTCCCCTGCATCGGCAGGTGGACTCTCAACCACTACACCACCAGGGAAGCCCCCCTCTACTGATTTTTTAATTACAGTTACAGTTTTTTTCAGCTCCATAATTTCTTTTTTGTTTCTTTTTACAGTTACTATTTTTATTGATATTTTCTATTTAATGGGATAACATTTTGTGGTTTCTTTTAGTTGTTTGTTTATGGTTTTCTTTAGTTCCTTTTGTATATTTAAATAGTTGATTTAAAGTTTTTATTTAGCAAGCCCAATGTCTGAACTTCCTCACGAACAGTTTTTATTAATTTCTTTTTTCTCATGCATGGGCCACACATTTTTCTTCTTTGTATGTCTTGTAATTTTTTGTTGAAAAGTAAATATTTTGATATTATAGTATGGCAACTCTTTCGATTATAATTTACCTCCTCCCCAGAGTTTGTTGTTAGTGTATGTTGTAGTAGTTGTTCTATGGTAAATTTTCTGAACAATTTTTGCAAATTCTATTTAACATTGTTGTCCCTGAAGTTTATGTTCCTTTAGCTTAAAAATAAGCCAATGATTCAGCACCAATTTTCTTAAATGCATGAAACCAAAAAATAAAAATAAATCTCTCAGTGTTTGCAGGTGGGCTCTTTGTATGTGTTGAAATATACCTTCAATACTCAGCTAGGTAGTTTACAACTCTTCCACAACTTTCACTTCATGCTTGTTAGGAGACTGAATGTCAGCTATAGGAAAGAGCTTAGGGTCTTTTCAGGTCTTTTCTGAGCAGACACCTGGCTCTGGACATTCTTATTGTCTTTTATATTTCCATTGATATATTGAAGCCTTTTAAAGCCTTTTTTTCCATAAAATGTTTCATTCCCCACACTTTCCTCTAAAGAATTTCGTTTTTTATATTGTTTGCCTCAGCTTTTGTAATTTTTCCAGGATGCAGTAGCTAATACATTTGTCTTTAAATGTTTTAGATGAATGTCCCCTGGGTAACTGCCTAAGCCCTGGTAGAACTCCAAGTTACACAAAATGAAGGCAAGCCCTCTGATCTGGGCCTTCAAGAAGCTGTAAGATAGGTTAAATGTAACAACCACAATTCTTTGAGAATAAAGTCTGTTTTGGCACCTCCAGTTCTAGGAACATATACCAGGAACATGGGTTGTTGTCTTCAAGGTTGACACCAAGCTAGGTCACAGAAGATAAGGCTAGGGTAAGTCCAAATGCCAGAGTTCTCTTATTGAGACTCAGATAATTTTTCTTGATTCTCCTAGAGTGACATCAGTAAGATAAAAGGCTAGGAGTTCCCAATGTTCATTTCCTCAAAAACAACAAAACAATAAATAAAAACTATAAACCAATGAAAATAGCTCTGGGAAAACTCTGGAGTATAATGAAGAGCCAACAAAAACTCTGCTGAGCTCAAAAACTGAGGACAGCCATATAGAAAATTATAGGAAGCATTTTATCTGCATCACCCCAGTCAAGAGCAGTTTGGTGTCAGGAGAGATCCCTTTGGAGATATTTCATGGGGGAAAGGAGAGCAAGAGAACCCCAGAAAACCTCACCACTGTTGATGTTTGCAGCCTTTGCTACTGAGGACTGCCACAGTCCTTACCAACATTCATCCTAGCTGATGTAACTCCCCAGAGTCCCCACTGCTACATCTCCTTCCTGAGGCTGGTGTTCTTACTGTGGTGAGACCTACTCTCAGGGACTCTAATCTTTGCTGTGCCCTGCTCTCAAGGATTCAGACACCACAGCACCTTTCCATCTATGTGACTGGAGCTGCCACTGCTCTGAGTCTCACCCTTGAGTCCCAGGTTGCAGATTTCATCTGTCATTGCTGGGGCCACACAGCCACTGCTCTGAGGCCCAACCTTCAGTTCCAGGTTGTGACTTTGACCTGCTGTTGCTTAGGAAGAGCTACTGCTACTCTGCATCATGCCCCTGGATCTCAACATGCAGCTTTAGTGGGCCAAGAATATGGACATTCTGTTGTTGTTCTGCAAGTGTCCCCTCAGAGCAGAGGTGGAACTTTAACCCACTGTCCCCAGGCCATGCTGCTGCTGCATCCTACCCCCTGGGCCCAGGGCACCACTGTCCCCTTTCATTCCAGAGTCCACACCATTGCTCTGTTACACACTTGGTGCAAGTCACTGTAACAAGACTTAAGATGCAGACCATGGTTCCACGGGACACCTTCATACAGGCTCACCTCAGGCATCAGCACCACTGCCACAGCAAGTGAACCTGTGCTCCAGGACATAGGCATTGTGGGAGTTCTATGTGACCCTGGTCTCAGGACTCATTGCACTCATGTTCTGAGTGCTAACTCATCAGACCTGGCACCAAGAGTATTACCAATTAGCTTGACCTTACTCCTATGGGAAAACTGAGAACCCCAGCAGCCTTTGTCTCTGAGGACCCCAATAGATCACTTGCCACTATCGCTGCAGGACCTCTACAGTCTGGGCCATGAAAGACCCCCAGAGTCTTTGCCAATGTTCACCTCAGAAGATGGAGCTGCACAGAGACTATGCTGCTGTGACCCAGACACTGCACCCCATCCAGCCAGCGCCCTCACAGCTGCCCCCAAGTGAAAGTCTTTCTCCACAAAAGACAGTCCAAAAAGGCTGGAAGAGATGACTGCTCCTTCAAATGAGCAGTTATCAAGGCAAAGCCATCAGAAATTCAAAAATGCAAGGAAACGTTATGTCACCACTGGAACACGATAATTTTCCAATGACTGACACAAAAGAAATAGGGATATGCAAGTTACCTGTAAATGAATTCAATATAATTATTTCAATGAATTTGGAAGATGGCAGAGTAGAAAGACCCTGAGCTCACTTCCTCTCAAGAACACACCAAAATCACAACTATCTGTAGAACAACTGATGAAAAAACCTGGAACTTACCAGAAAATAACTTCTACCACTAAAGACATAAAGAAGGAACCACAACAAGATGGGTAGGAGGAGCAGACTTGCGATATAATAAAATCCCATACCCACCAGGTGGACAACCCACAAACTGGAAAATAATTATATCTCAGAGGTTCTCCCACAGGAGTAAGTTCTGAGACCCACGTCAAGCTCCCCAGCCTGGGATTCTGGCAATGGGAAGACAAATTCTCAGAGCATTTGGCTTTGAAGGCCAGCAGGGCTTAATTGCAGAAACCCCACAGGACTAGCAGAAATAGAAACTTCACTCTTAAAGAGCACACACAAAAATCTCACATATACTGGGACCTAGGACAAGAGCAGTAATTTGGTAGGAACCTGAGCCAGACCTACCTGCTGGTCTTTGAGAGTCTCCTGGGGGAGAGTTGCAGCTCACTCTGGGGACATAGACACTGATGGCAGACATATTGTGGAACACTAAACTGCATGAACACTCCTGGTTGCTGCAATATTGCCTCATTAGTGTCAATACCAGGCACCACCCAACAGCTTGTAGGCTTTAGTGTTGGGATACCTCAGGCAAAACAACTTACTGGGTGGGGACACAGACCCATCCATCAACAAACAGGCTGCCTAAAGACTAAAGACCCCACAGCTGCTTCTAGACACAATCCTACCCACAGCCCACCCTACCAGAGGGCCAAGACCCAGCTCCACTACCAGTGGACAGGCACTGGCCCCTCCCAAAAGGAAGCCTGGAAAAGCCCCTAGACCACCCTCACCCACTAGAGAGCAGACACCAGAAGCAAGAAAACTATAATCACATAATCCAGTCTGAATCTTACCCTGGGACAAGCTGGGCCCTAGCCCTGCCCACTAGGAGGCCAATGCAACCTTCGGGACACCACAGACCCCATAGCCAACTGTGTCAAGAACCAGCCCTCTCCATCCAATGATCTGAAACAAGCTCTGGGATCCCTGGTCGCTGCACCCAGACTTCAGGAATTAGCTCTGCTTGCTGACACTAACACCAGGATCTAGCTACACATGCCAGTGAGTGGGCAACAGACCCAGAGTCTTCAGGACCATGACTCTTCCCACCAGTAAACCAGCACTAACCCCAGGAACCCTAGTATTTGGCAACCACCACCTCATGACCAGGCTCTGCTAAACAACAGCCAACAGCATCAACACAAGGCAGGGCCTGGCAACCAACCAGACTCAGGGCTAACCAAGCCTACCAGAATGCCCACATAGTCAGCCTTCCACAACAGAAGGACTCATGCAGCCCTCGTAGCTTGGATGACAGCAGGGGAGTGCACTTCTGGGATAAATAGGATGCCTCATAGAGAAGGCCACATATCCAAGGTTGAAAAATGTAACTAACTTACCACATACAGAAAAATACATTTAGAAACTTAGAAAAAATGAGGTGGCAGCAGAATTTGTTCCAGATGAAGGAATAAGATCAATCCCCAGAAGAACTAAGTGAAGTGGAGTTAGGAAATCTACCTGAGAAAGAGTTCAGGGTAGTGATTGTAAAGATGATCAAAGAATTCAGGGAAAGAATGGATGCACAGAGTGAGAAGTTAGAAGTTTCTGACAAAAAGTTAAAAAATATAAAGAACAACCACACAGAGATGAAGAACACAATAAATGAAATGAAAACTACACTAGAAGGAATCAATAGTAGACTAAATGATTCAGAAGAACAGATCAGTGACCTGGAAGACAAAGTAGTGGAAATCACTGACGTTGAGCAGAAAAAAGAAAGAATAAAAAGAAATTAGGACCATTTAAGAGGCATCTTGGGCAACATGAAGCACAATAATATTCACATTTTATGGGTCCGAAAAGGAGAATAGCAAGAGAAGGGGCTCAAGAAAATATTTGAAGAGATAACAGGTGAAAACTTCCCTAACCTGGGAAAGGAAAAAGGCACCCAAGTCCAGGAAGCACAGAGTTCCATACAGGATTAACTGAAAGAGGAACACACCAAGACACATTGTAATCAAAATGACAAAAATTAAAGATAAAGAGAATATACTAACAGGAGCAAGGCAAAAGCAACAAATAAAATATCAATATAAGGAACTCCCATAAGGCTATCAGCTGATTTTTCAGCAGACACTCTGCAACCCAGAAGAGAGTGGCATGATATATTTAAAGTAACAAAAGAGAGAGCCACCTATAGGACCATCGCTCACACCCACCCACGGAGCCACACAGATTTTTCCACAATCGGGAAAAAGATGTAGTGGGGTAAGATGGTGGAGTAAAATGACCTTGAACACACCTCCCATAAGAACACCAAAATCACAACTACCTGCTGAACAGCCATCAATAAGAACTACTGGAACTGGGACTTCCCTGGTAGTCCAGTGGTTAAGAATCCGCCTTCCAATGTACGGGACGTGGGTTCAATCCCTGGTTGGGGAACTAAGATCCCACCTACTGCAGGGCAACTAAGCCTACACACCACAACTAGAGAACCCACGTGCAGCAGCTACTGAGCCTGTGTGCTCTGGAGCCTGTGCAACGCAACTAGAGAGACACCTGTGCACCACAACTAGAGAGAAGCCCATGTGCTGCAATGAAGAGTCCACAGGCCTCACTGAGAAATCCCGCATGCTGCAACAAAGACCCAATGCAGCCAAAAATAAAAATAAATAAATATATATTTTTAAGTTCCCTATTAAAAATAAGATTGGAACCTACAAAAAAGATATTCTACATTCAAAGACAAAGAAGAAATCACAAGGAGATGGTAGAAAGGGCACACTCATGATATAAAAAAATCCCATACCCCACAGTGGGAGACCCACAAACTGGAGAATAATTATACAGCAGAAGTTCACCCACGGGAGTGAGAGTTCTGAGCCTCATGTCAGTTTTCCCAGTCTGGGATCTGGCATCAGGAGAAGAAGCCCAAGATAATTTGGCTTTGAAGGCCAGAGGGACTTGAGCACAGGAGCTTCACAGAACTGGGTGGGGAAAAGAAGACTCCACTCTTGGATGGTGCACACAGGGTCTTGTGTGCTCCAGGAACCAGGGAAAAAGCAGTGACTTCATAAGAACCTGGGCCAGACCTACCTTCAGGTCTTGGAGAGTCTCTTGAGAAGGCAGTGGGAGGGGCAGTTGTGGCTTTCTTTGCAGACATAAAAGCTGGTGATGAACATATCTGGAAGTACTCTTCTGAAGGCTAATATTTTCATTGGGTCATTAACACCAAGAAGTGGCCCCAACCAACAGCCTGTAGGCTCCAGTGCTAGGATGCCTCAGGCCAAACAACCAATGGAATGGGAACACAGTACCACCTATCAACAGACAGGTAGCCTAAAGACTTTATGAGCCCACATCCACCTCTACATGCCCATATACACAGTCCTGCCCACTAGAAGGCCAACACCCAGCTCCACCCAGCAGTGGACAAGCACAAGCCCCTCCCACAAGGAAGCCTGCACAAGTCTCTAGCCTCACACACCAAGGGGCAGACACCAGAAGCAAGAAAACTACTATCCCACAGCCTGAGGAACTGAGTCTGCAAACACAGGTCAGAACCTACACTGGAGCAAGCAGGTCCCTGGCCCATGAGTGATGAGAGGAGAGTGTACTGCTGGAACACATAGGATATCCCCTACAGAAGGCCACTTCTCCAAAGCCAAGAAACATAACTAAACCTCCACATACATGAGAATACAAATAGAAACTTAGACAAAATGAGACATCAGAGGAATAGGTTCCAGATAAAGGATTAAGATAAAACCTCAAAAAACAACTAAGTGACATGGAGATAGGCAAGAGGAGAAAAAATGAAGCAGAAGAAAGGATAACTGAGCTGGAAGACAGAGTGGTGGAAATCAGAGCTATGGAAAAGAATACAGAAAAAAAGAATGAAAATAAATAAGGACAGTTTAAGTGACATCTGGGACAATGACAAACACCCAGACAATAGCATTATAGGGATCTCAGAAGGAAAAGAGAGAGAGAAAGGACCTGAGAAAATGTTTGAAGAGATAATAGCTGAAAACTTCCCTAACATGGGAAAAGAAATATTCAACCAAGTCCAGGAAGTGCAGAGAGTCCCATACAGGATTCACCCAAGGAGAAACATGCTGAGACACATGGTAATCAAATTGACATTAGTTAAAGACAAAGAGAAAATATTAAAAGCAACCAGGGAAAAGCAAAAAATAACACACAAGGGAACCTCCATGAGAATATAAGTTGATTTTTCAGCAGAAAGTCTGCAGGTCAGAAGGGAGTGGCATGATATATTTACGTGGTAAAAGGGAAGAAACTACAACCAAGAATACTCTACCCAGCAAGGCTCTCATTCACATTCAACAGAGAACCCCAAAATTTTAGAGACATGTAAAAGAATTCAGCAGCACTAAGCCAGGTTTACAACAAATGCTAAAGGAACTTCTCTAGGCAGAAAAGAAAAGGCCACAACTAGAAACAAGAAAATTATGAAATTGGAATGCTCATTGGTAAAGGCAAACATACAGTAAAGGCAGGAAATCATCCACACACAAATATGATACCTAAACCAGTAATTGTGACAGGAGAGTACAAAGGCAAAATATTAGGAATGCATGTGAAATTAAGAGATCAGCAACTTAAAACATCATATATATGTATGTATATATGTATATACAAAACCTCATGGAACTGCAAACTGAAAATCTATAACAGATATGCACACAAAAAAGAAAACGTAATCCAAACACAACACTAAAGAAAGATATCAAATCACAAAAGAAGAGAACAAATCAGAAAAGGAAGAAAAATGACCTACAAAAACAAATCCAAAACAATTAACAAAATGGCAATAAGAACATACATATCGATAATTACCTTAAATGTAAATGCATTAAATGCTCCCACCAAAAGATGTAGACTGGCTGAACGAATACTAAAACAAGACCCATATATATGCTGTCTACAAGGGACCCTCTTCAGATCTAGAAACACATACAGATTGAAAGTAAGAAGATGGAAAATGATATTCCATGCATATGGAAATTAAAAGAAAGCTGGAGTACCAATGCTCATCAGACAAAATAGACTTTAAAATAAAGACTGTTACAAGAGACAAAGAAGAACACTACATAATGATCAAGTGACCAATCCAAGAAGATAAAACAATTGTAAATATATATGGACCCAACACAGGAGAACCTCAATATATAAGGCAAATGGTAGATATAAAAGGAGAAATCTACAGTAACACAATAATAGTGGGCGACTTTAACACCCCAATTATATCAATGGACAGATCATTCAGGCAGAAAATAAATAAGGAAACACAGGCCTTATGTGACACACTAGACCAGATGAATTTAATTCCTATTAATAGAACATCCATCTGAAAGCAGCAGATACACATTCTTTTCAAGCACACATGGAACATTCTCCAGGATAGAGCACATGCTGGTCCACAAAGTAAGCTTCAGTAAATTTAAGAAAATTGAAATCATATCAAACATCTTTTCTGACCAAAATGCTATGAGATTAGAAATCAACTACAAGAAAAAAAAACTGCAAAAAACACAAACATGTGGAGGCTAAACAATGTGCTGCTAAACAAGCAATGGATCACTGAAGAAATCTAAGTGGTAATCAAAAAATACCTAGAGAAAAATGAAAATGAAAACATGCTGATCAAAAACCGATGGGACACAGCAAAAGCAGTTCTAAGAGGGCAGTTTATACAGATACAAGCTTACCTCAGGAAACAAGAAAAATCATAAATAAACACCTAACCTTACTCCCAAAGCAACTAGAGAAAAAACAACAAATAAAAGCCAAAGTTAGTAGGAGGAAAGAAATCATAAAGATCAGAGCAGAAATAAGTGAAATAGAGACTAATAAAACAATAGACAAGATCAGTGAAACTAAAAGCAGGTTCTTTGAAAAGATAAACAAAATTGATAAAACTTTAGTTGGCGGGGTACAAGATGGTGGAGTAGAAGGACTCAAGCTCACCTTCTCACATGAAAACACCAAAATTACAACTAACTGCTGAACAACCAGCAACAAAAAAGGACTGGAACCTACCAAAAAGATATTCTACAAAGAAGAAGCCACAGTGAGACTGTAGGAGAGGCACTTTCCTGATATAATAAAATCCAATACCTGCCAGGTGTGCAACCCACAAACTGGAAAATAATTATATCTCAGAGGTTCTCCCACAGGAGTGAGAGTTCTGAGCCCTATGTCAGGCTCCCCAGCCTGAGGGTCTGGCATCAGGAGGAGGATCCCCAAGAGTATTTGGCTTTAAGGCCACTGTGGCTTGAGTGCAGGAGCTCAACAGGACTGGGGGAAAAAGATACTCCACTCTTGGAGAGTACACACATGATTTCACATGCACTGGGACCAAGGACAAAGCAGTGACTCCATAGGAGCCTGGGCCAGACCTACCTGCAGGCCTTGGAGCATCTCCTGGGGAGGTGGAGGTTGCCTGTGGCTCACTGTGGGGGCAACGACACTGGTGGTAGAGGCCCCATGAAATATTTTTATTGTGAAATCTTCCAGAGGTCACCATTTTGGCACTGAGACCTGGACCTACCTGACAGCCTGCAGGCTTCAGTTCTGGGATGCCTCAGGCCAAACACTATCAGGGTGGGACCACAACCCCACTCACCAGCAGACAGACTGCCTAAAGCCTGCTCTAAACACAGCCCTTGATATAGCACTGCCCACCAGAGGGACAAGACCGAGCTCCACCCACCAGTGGGTAGACACCAGTCCCTTCCACCAGGAAGCCTGGACAAGCCCCTAGACACCCACCCACCAGGAGCAGACACCAGAAGGAAGTAGAATTATGATCCTGAAGCCTTCAGAATGGAAAAAACAAACCCAGAAATTTAGACAAAATGAGACAGCATAGAAATATGTTCTGGATGAAGGCACAAAATAAACCCCAAAAGAACAACTAAGTAATGTGGAGATAGGCAACCTACCTGAAAAAGAATTCAGGTTAATGATAGTAAAGATGATCCGAGATCTTGGAAAAAGAATGGAGGCACAGACTGAGAAGGTACAAGAAATGTTTAACAAAGAGCTAGAAGATTTAAAGAACAGAGATGAACAACACAATAACTGAAATGAAATATACACTAGAAGGAATCAATAGCAGAGTAAATGAGGCAGAAGAACAAATAAGTGATCCGGAACACAGATTGGTGGAAATCACTGCCATGGATCACAATAAAGACAAAAAGAATGAAAAGAAATGAAGACAGTCTCAGAGACCTCTGGGACAACATTAAATGCACCAACATTCATATTATAGAGGTACCAGTAAAAGATAAGAGAGAAAGGGCCTGAGAAAATATATGAAGAGATAATAGCCAAAATTTCCCTAACATGGGAAAGTTAACACTCAAGTCCAGGAAGCGAAGAGAGGCCCATACAAGATAAACCCAAGTTCCACACAGGAGATATATATATATATATATATATATATATATATATGTGTGTGTGTGTGTGTGTATGTGTATATATATATATAAACTATGTGTATCTATATAAACACATAGTTTGTCAAGCAAGTGGGATTAAAAACCTTAAGGATAATGTGTGCCATTGGACTGGGCATTCAGACTTTGGTACTGACAAAGCACTAGTAGTAGTCTGTTACTAGTATATATATATATATATATATATATATATATATATATATAAAACTGAGTCACTTTTCTGTACACCTGAAATATTGTAATTTAATTATCCTTCAATTAAAAAAAACACAAAATAATTATTTCAAGGTAGCTCAGCAAGATTCAACAGAAGACAAATAGACACCTCAGTGAAGTGAGGAAAGCAACATATGGACAGAACAGGAATTTCAACAGACAGTTATAAATCATTAAAAAGGAATTTTGTAGCTGAAGAATACAATTAATAAAATTTAAAAATGCATGAGAGTGCTTCAACATCAGTATCAATCAATCAGAATAAAAAATCTGCCAATTTGAAGGCAGATCTCTTGGTATTATACAATCAGAGGATAAAAAAGAAATAAGAATAACAAAGAATGAAGAAAGCTTACTTGAAGTATTTGGCCTCATAAAATGAAACAGTATTCACATTATGGGAGTCCTAGCAGGAGAAGAGAGTGAGAAAGGGACAAAAAACTTATTTTTTAAATATATCTTTATTGGAGTATAATTACTTCACAATACTGTGTTAGTTTCTGTTCTACACCAAAGTGAATCAGCCATATGTATACATATGTCCCCATATCCCCTCCCTCTTGAGCCTCCCTCCCATCGTCCCTATCCCACCCCTCTAGGTCATCACAAAACACCAAGTGGATCTCCCTGTGCTATGCTGTTGTTTCACACTAGTTATTTTACATTCGGCTGTGTATATATGTCGATGCTACTCTCACTTCGCCCCAGCTTCACCCTCCCACCCCATGACCTCAGTCTATTCTCTATATCTACAGGTTTATTCCTCCCCTGCAACCACGTTCATCAGTACCAATTTTTTTTACATTCCATATATATGTGTTACCATATGGTATTTATTTTTCTCTTTCTGACTTACTTCTCTCTGTATGACAGACTCTAGGTCCATCCACCTCATTACAAATAACTCACTTTCATTTCTTTTTATGGCTGCGTAATATTCCATTCTATATACCTGTCACATCTTCATTATCCATTCATCTGTCGATGCACATTTAGGTTTGTTCCATGTCCTGGCTATTGTAAATAGTGCTGCAATGAACATTGTGGTACATGTATCTTTTAGAATTATGGTTTTATCAGGGTATATGCCCAGGAGTGAGATTGCTGGGTCATATGGTAGTTTTATTTTTAGTTTTAAAAGGAACCTCCGTACTGTTTTCCATAGTGGTTGTATCAATTTACATTCCCACCAGCAGTGCAAGAGTGTTCTCTTTCCTCCACACCCTCTCCAGCATTTATAGTTTCTAGATATTTTGATGATGGCCATTCTGACTGGTGTGAGGTGATACCTCATTGTAGTTTTGATTTGCATTTCTCTAATAATTAGTGATGTTGAGCAGCTTTTCATGTGACTCTTGGCCATCTGTATGTCTTCCTTGGTGAAATGTCTATTTAGGTTTTCTGCCCATTTTTTAATTGGATTGTTTGCTTTTTTGATATTGAGCTCCATGAGCAGTAGTATACTTTGGAGATTAATCCTTTGCCTGTTGTTTCATTTGCAAATATTTTCTCCCATTCTGAACGTTGTCTTTTTGTCTTCTTTATGGTTTCCTTTGCTGTGCAAAAGCTTTTACATTTAATTAAGTCCCATTTGTTTATTTTTGTTTTATTTCAGTAACTCTAGGAGGTGGGTCAAAAAGATCTTGCTGTGGCTTATGTCAAAGAGTGCTTTTCCTGTTTTCCTCTAAGAGTTTTATAGTGTCCGGTCTTACATTTCGGTCTGTGATCCATTTTGAGTTTATTTTTGTGTATGGTGTTAGGTAGTGTTCTAATTTCATTCTTTTACATTTAACTATCTAGTTTTCCCAGCACCACTTATTGAAGAGGCTATCTTTTCTCCATTATATGTTCTTGCCTCCTTTGTCATAAATTTGGTGACCATATGTGCATGGGTTTATCTCTGGGCATTCTACCTTGTACCATTTATCTGTATTTCTGTTTTTGTGCCAAAACCCAACTGTCTTGATTACTGTACCTTTGTAGTATAGTCTGAAGTCAGGGAATCTGATTCCTCCTGCTCTATTTTTTTTAACTTAAAATTATTTATTTTTTTAAACAGCAGGTTCTTATAATCATCCATTTTATACACATCACTGTGTACATGTCAATGTCAATCGCCCAATTCATCAAACACCCACACCCATACCCCCACAGCTTCCCCCCTCGGTGTCCACACATTTGTTCTCTACATCTGTGTCTCAAATTCTGCCCAGAAAAGCGGTTCATCTGTACCTTTTTTTCTAGGTTCCTCATATACATTAATACACAATATTTGTTTTTCTCCCTCTCACTTACTTAACTCTGTATGACAGTCTCTAGATCCATCCACGTCTAAATAAATGACGCAATTTCTTTCCTTTTTAAGGCTGAGTAATATTCCATTATATATATGTACCACACCTTCTTTATCCATTTATCTGTCGATGGGCATTTAGGTTGTTTCCATGACCTGAGTATTGTAAACAGTGCTGCAATGAACATTGGGTGCATGTCTTTTTGTTGTTGTTGTTGTTGTTTTTTGATACTCAGAAAGTTTACTTAAAATATCCATGAAGGAGTTGGAAATTTTATGTCATTCTTTTTTTTTATTGGAGTATAATTGCTTCACAATGGTGTGTTAGTTTCTGCTTTATAACAAAGAGAATCAGTTATACATAAACATATGTTGCCATAACTCTTCCCTCTTGCGTCTCCCTCCCTCCCACCCTCCCTATCCCACCCCTCCAGGTGGTAAGAAAGCACTGAGCTAATCTCCCTGTGCTATGCAGCTGCTTCCCACTAGCTATCTACCTTACATTTGGTAGTGTATATATCTCCATGCCTCTGTCTCGCTTTGTCACAGCTTACCCTTCCCCTTCCCCATATCCTCAAGTCCATTCTCTAGTAAGCCTGTGTCTTTATTCCTGTCTTATGCATACGTTCTTCACGAAATTTCTTTTTCTTAAATTCAATATATATGTGTTAGCATATGGTATTTGTCTTTCTTATTCTGACTTACATCAATCTGTATGACAGACTCTAGGTCTATCCAATTCATTACAAATAGCTCAATTTCATTTCTTTTTATGGCTGAGTAATATTCCATTGCATATATGTGCCACATCGTCTTTACCCATTCATCCGATGATGGACACTTAGGTTGTTTCCATCTCTGGGCTATTGTAAATAGAGCTGCAATGAACATTTTGGTACATGACTCATTTTGAATTTTGGTTTCCTTAGGGTATATGCCCAGTAGTGGGGTTGCTGGGTCGTATGGTAGTTCTATTTGTAATTTTCAAGGAACTTCCATACTGTTCTCCACAGTGGCTGTATCAATTTACATTCCCACCAACAGTGCAAGAGGGTTCCCTTTTCTCCATACCCTCAATAGCATTTATTGTTTCTAGATTTTTTGATGATGGCCCTTCTGATTGGGGTGAAATGATAGCTCATTGTAGTTTTGGTTTGCATTTCTCTAATGATTAAGGACGTTGAGCATTCTGTCATGTGTTTCTTGGCAGTCTGCATATCTTCTTTGGAGAAATGTCTGTTTAGGTCTTCTGACCATTTTTGGATTGGATTTTTTGGTTTTTTTGTTACTGAGCTGCGTGAGCTGCTTGTAAATTTTGGCGATTAATCCTTTGTCAGTTGCTTCATTTGCAAATATTTTCTCCTATTCTGAGGGGTAGCTTTTGGTCTTGTTTATGGTTTCCTTTGCTGTGCAAAAGCTTTGAAGTTTCATTAGGTCCCATTTGTTTATTTTTGTTTTTATTTCCATTGCTCTATGGTGTGGGTCAAAAAGTATCTTGCTGTGATTTATGTCATAGAGTGTTCTGCCTATGTTTTCCTCTAAGAATTTGATAGTTTCTGGCCTTACATTTAGATCTTTACTCCATTTTGAGCTTATTTTTGTGTATGCTGTTACGGAGTGATCTAATCTCATACTTTTACATGTACCTGTCCAGTTGTCCCAGCACCACTTATTGAAGAGGCTATCCTTTCACCACTGTATATTCCTGCCCCCTTTATCAAAGATAAGGTGACCATATGTACGTGGGTTTATCTCTGGTCTTTCTATCCCGTTCCATGGATCTATCTTTCTGTTTTTGTGCCAGTACCATACTGTCATGATTACTGTAGCTTTGTAGTATTGTCTGAAGTCAGGGAGCCTGATTCCTCCAGCTCCGTTTTTCTTTCTCAAGATTGCTTTGGCTATACGGGGTCTTCTGTGTTGCCATACAAACTGTGAAAGTTTTTGTTCTAGTTCTTTGAAAAATGCCAGTGGTAGTTTGATAGGGATTGCATTGAATCTGTAGATTGCTTTGGGTAGTAGAGTCATTTTCACAATGTTGATTCTTCCAATCCAACAACATGATATATCTCTCCATATATTTGTATCATCTTTAATTGCTATCATCAGTGTCTTATAAATTTCTGCATACAGGTCTTTTGTCTCCTAAGGTAGGTTTATTCCTAGATATTTTATTCTTTGTATTGCAGTGGTAAATGGGAGTGTTTTGTTTATTTCACATTCAGATTTTTCATCATTAGTGTATTGGAATGCCAGAGATTTCTGTGCATTAATTTTGTATCCTGCTACATTACCAAATTCCTTGATTAGCTCTAGTAGTTTTCTGGTAGAATCTTTAGGATTCTCTATGTATAGTATCATGTCATCTGCAAACAGTGACAGATTTACTTCTTCTTTTCCAATTTGGATTCTTTTATTTCCTTTTCTTCTCTGATTGCTATGGCGAAAATTTCCAAAATTATGTTTGAATAATAGTGGTGAGAGTGGGCAACCTTGTCCTGCTCCTAATCTTAGTGGAAATCCTTTCAATTTTTCACCGTTGAGGACGATGTTGGCAGCAGGTTTGTCATATATGGCCTTTATTAAGTTGAGGAAAGCTCGTTTTATGCTGATTTTCTGCACGCTTTTTTTTTTTACCATAAATGGGTATTGAATTTTGTCCAAAGCTTTCTCTGCATCTATTGAGATGATCATATGGTTTTTCTCCATCAATTTGTTAATATGGCGTATCACGTTGATTAATTTGCATAAATTGAAGAATCCCTGCATTCCTGGAATAAACCCCACTTGGTCATGGTGTATGATCCATTTAATACACTGTTGGATTCTGTTTGTTAGTATTTTGTTGAGGATTTTTGCATCTATGTTCATCAGTGATATTGGCCTGTAATTTTCTTTCTTTGTGACATTCTTGTCTGGTTTTGTTATCACGGTGATGGTGCCCTCGTAGAATGAGTTTGGGAGTGTTCCTCCCTCTGCTATATTTTGGAAGACTTTGAAAAGGATAGGTTTTAACTCTTCTCTAAATATTTGATAGAATTCTCCTGTGAAGCCATCTGGTCCTGGCCATTTTTTTTTTTTTTACATCTTTATTGGGTATAATTGTTTTACAATGGTGTGTTAGTTTCTACTTTATAACAAAGTGAATCAGTTATACATATACATATGTTCACATATCTCTTCCCTCTTGCATCTCGCTCCCTCCCATCCTCCCTATCCCACCCCTCCAGGTGGTCACAAAGCACCGAGCTGATCTCCCTGTGCTATGTGGCTGGTGCCCACTAGCTATCTATGTTACATTTGTAGTATATATATGTCCATGCCTCTCTCTCGCTGTGTCACAGCTCACACTTCCCCCTCCCCATATCCTCACGTCCGTTCTGTAGTAGGTCTGTGTCCTTATACCTGGCTTACCCCTAGGTTCTTCATGATATTTTTTTCTTAAATTTCATATATATGTGTTAGCATATGGTATTTGTCTTTCTCTTTCTGACTTACTTCACTCTGTATGACAGACTCTAAGTCTATCCACCTCATTACAAATAGCTCAATTTCATTTCTTTTTATGGCTAAGTAATATTCCATTGTATTTTCCACCTCTTCTTTTTATGGCTAAGTAATATTCCATTGTATATTCCACCTCTTCTTTATCCATTCATCTGATGATGGACACTTAGGTTGTTTCCATCTCTGGGCTATTGTAAATACAGCTGCAATGAACATTTTGTTACATGACTCTTTTTGAGTTATGGTTTTCTCAGGGTATATGCCCAGTAGTGGGGTTGCTGGGTCATATGATAGTTCTATGTGTAGCTTTCTAAGGAACCTCTATACTGTTCTCCATAGTGGCTGTACAAATTCACATTCACACCAGCAGTGCAAGAGTGTTTTCTTTTTTCCACACCGTATCCAGCATTTATTGTCTCTAGATTTTTTTAAAACATGTTTATTGTGGTATAATTGCTTTACAATGATGTGTTAGTTTCCGATGTATAACAAAGTGCATCAGTTAAACATATACATATGTTCCCATATCTCTTCCCTCTTGCATCTCGCTCCTTCCCACCCTGCCTATCCCACCTCTCCATGCGGTCACAAAGCACCGAGCTGATCTCCCTGTGCTATGTGGCTGCTTCCCACTAGCTATCTACCTTATGTTTGGTAGTGTATATATGTCCATTCCTCTCTCTCGCTTTGTCACAGCTCACCCTTCCCCCTCCCCATATCCTGAAGTCCGTTCTCTAGTAGGTCTGTGTCTTTATTCCTGTCTTACCCCTATGTTCTTCATGACATTTTTTTTTCTTAAATTGCATATATATGTGTTAGTATGCGGTATTAGTCTTTCTCTTTCTGACTTACTTCACTCTGTATGACAGACTCTAGGTCTATCCACCTCATTACAAAGAGCTCAATTTTGTTTCTTTTCATGGCTGAGTAGTATTATATTGTATATATGTGCCACATCTTCTTTATCCATTCATCCGATGATGGGCACTTAGGTTGTTTCCATCTCTGGGCTATTGTAAATAGAGCTGCAATGAACATTTTGGTACATGACTCTTTTTGAATTATGGTTTTCTCAAGGTATATGCCCAGTAGTGGTACTCCTGGGTCATATGGTAGTTCTATTTGTAGTTTTCTAAGGAACCTCCATAGTGTTCTCCATAGTAGCTATACCAATTCACATTTCCTCCAGCAGTGCCAGAGTGTTACCTTTTCTCCACACCCTCTCCACCATTTATTGTTTTTAGATTTTTTGATGATGACCGTTCTGACTGGTGTGAAATGATATATCATTGTAGCTTTGATTTGCATTTCTCTAATGATTAATGATGTTGAGCATTCTTTCATGCGTTTGTTGGCAGTCTGTATACGTACTTTGGAGAAATGTCTATTTAGGTGTTCTGCCCTTTTTTGGATTGGGTTGTTTGTTTTTTGTTATTGAGCTGCATGAGCTGCTTGTAAATTTTGGAAATTAATCCTTTGTCAGTTGCTTTATTTGCAAATCTATTCTCCCATTCTGAGGGTTGTCTTTTGGACTTGTTTATCATTTCCTTTGCTGTGCAAAAGCTTTGAAGTTTCATTCGGTTCCATATGTTCATTTTTGTTTTTATTTCCATTTCTCTAGGAGGTGGGTCAAAAAGGATCTTGCTGTGATTTATGTCATAGAGTGTTCTGCCTATGTTTTCCTCTAAGAGATTGATAGTTTCTGGCCTTACATTTAGGTCTTTACTCCATGTTGAGCTTATTTTTGTATATGGTGTTAGGGAGTGATCTAATCTCAAACTTTTACATATACTTGTCCAGTTTTCCCAGCACCACTTATTGAAGAGGCTGTCCTTTCCCCACAGTACATTCCTATCTCCTTTATCAAAGATAAGGTGACCATATGTGCATGGGTTTATCTCTGGGCTTTCTATCCTGTTCCATAGATCTATCTTTCTGTTTTTGTGCCAGTACCATACTGTCTTGATTACTGTAGCTTTGTAGTATAGTCTGAAGTCAGGGAGCCTGATTCCTCCAGCTCCGTTTTTCATTCATAAGATTGCTTTGGGTCTTCAGTGTCTTTTGTGTTTCCATACAAATTGTGAAATTCTTTGTTCTAGTTCTGTGAAAAATGCCAGTGGTAATTTGATAGGGATTGCATTTAATCTGTAGATTGCTTTGGGTAGTAGAGTCATTTTCACAATGTTGATTCTTCCAATCCAGGAACATGGTATATCTCTCCATCTATTTGTATCATCTTTAATTTCTTACATCAGTGTCTTATAATTTTCTGCATACAGGTCTTTTGTCTCCTAAGGTAGGTTTATTCCTAGATATTTTATTCTTTTTGTTGCAATGGTAAATGGGAGTGTTTTCTTGATTTCACTTTCAGATTTTTCATCATTAGTGTATAGGTATGCCAGCGATTTGTGTGCATTAATTTCGTATCCTGCTACTTTACCAAATTCATGGATTAGCTCTAGTAGTTTTCTGGTAGCATCTTTAGGATTCTCTATGTATAGTATCATGTCATCTGTAAACAGTGACAGCTTTACTTCTTCTTTTCCATTTTGGATTCCTTTTATATCCTTTTCTTCTCTGATTGCTGTGGCTAAAACTTCCAAAACTATGTTGAATAAGAGTGATGAGAATGGGCAACCTTGTCTTGTTCCTGAAGTTAGTGGAAATGCTAATAATTTTTCACCATTGAGGATGATGTTGGCTATGGTTTTGTCATATATGGCCTTTATTATGTTGAGGAAAGTTCCCTCTATTCCTACTTTCTGCAGAGTGTTTATCATAAATTGGAGTTGAATGTTGTCAAAAGCTTTCTCTGCATCTATTGAGATGATTATATGGTTTTTGTGCTTCAATTTGTTAATATGGTTTATCACATTGATTTATTTGCCTATATTGAAGAATCCTTGTATTCCTGGAATAAATCTCACTTGGTCATGGTGTATGATCCTTTTCATGTGCTGTTGGATTCTGTTTGCTAGCATATTGTTCAGGATTTTTGCATCCAAGATCATCAGTGATATTGGCCTGTAATTTTCTTTCTTTGTGACATCTTTGACTGGTTTTCATATCAAGGTGATGGTGGCCTTGTAGAATCTATTTGGCAGTGTTCCTCCCTCTGCTATATTTTGGAAGAATTTGATAAGCATAGGTGTTAGCTCTTCTCTAAATGTTTGATGTAATTCGCCTGTGAAGCCATTTGGTCCTTGGCTTTTGTTTGTTGGATGATTTTAATCACAGTTTCAATTTCAGTGCTTTTGATTGGTCTGTTCATATTTTCTATTTCTTCCTGATTCTGTCTTGGCAGGTTGTGCTTTTCTCAGAATTTGTCCATTTCTTCCAGGTTGTCTATTTTTTTGGCATAGAGATGCTTGTAGTAATCTCTCATCATCTTTTGTATTTCTGCAGTGTCAATTGTTACTTTTCCTTTTTCATTTCTAATTCTACTGATTTGAGTCTTCACCCTTTTTTTGAAGAGTCTGGCTAATGGTTTATCAATTTTGTTTGTCTTCTCAAAGAACCAGCTTTTAGTTTTATTGATCGTTGCAATCATTTCTTTTTCATTTATTTCTGATCTGATTTTTATGATTTCTTTCCTTCTGCTAACTTTGGGGTTTTTTTGTTCTTCTCTCTCTAATTGCTTTAGGTGCAAGTTAGGTTGTTTATTCGAGATCTTTCCTGTTACTTCAGGTTTATTGCTATAAAGTTCCCTCTTAGAACTGATTTTTCTGCATCCCATAGATTTTAGGTCGTCGTTTCTCCATTGTCATTTGTTTCTAGGTTTTTTTAAATTCCCTCTTTGATTTCTTCACTGATCCCTTCGTTATCAAGTAGTGTATTATATTGCCTCCATGTGTTTGTATTTTTTACAGATATTTTCCTGTAATTCATATCTAGTCTCATAGCATTGTGGTCCCAAAAGATACTTGATACAATTTCAATTTTCTTAAATTTGCAGTGTCTGTTGTAACTTCTCCATTTTTATTTCTAACTTTACTGATTTGAGTACTCTCCCTCTTTTCCTTGATGAGTCTGGCTAATCGTTTATCAATTTTGTTTATCTTTTCAAAGAACGAACCTTTAGTTTTATTGATGTTTGCTATTGTTTTCTTTGTTTCTATTTCATTTATTTCTGCTGTGATTTTATGATTTCTTTCCTTCTGCTAACTTTGCGTTTTGTTTTTTCTTCTTTCTATAGTTCCTTTAGGTGTAAGGTTAGATATTTTATTCAAGATTTTTCTTGTTTCTTGAGGTAGGTTTGTATAGCTATAAATTTCCCTCTTGTAACTGCTTTTGCTGCCCTCCAAAGGTTTTGGATCATTGTGTTTTCATTGTCATTTGCCTCTAGGTATTTTTTGATTTCCTCTTTGATTTCTTCAGTGGTCTGTTGGTCATTTAGTTCGTATTTTTTACCCTCATTGTGTTTGTGTTTTTTACAGTTTTTTTCCCTGTAATTCATTTCTAGTCTCATAGAGTTGTAGTCAGAAATGATGCTTAATATGATTTCAATTTTCTTAAATTTACTGTGGCTTGCTTTTTGACCCAAGATGTGATCTATCTTACACACTTAAGAAGAAAGTGTGTGCACACTTAAGAAGAAAGTGTAATCTGCTGTTTTTGGATGGAATGTCCTATAAATATCAATTAAATCTATCTGGTCTATTTTTTCATCTAAGGCTTCTGTTTCCTTATTTATTTTCATTTTGGATGATCCATCCATTGGTGTAATTGAGGTGGTAAAGACCCCACTATTATTGTGTTACTGTCAATTTCCTCTTTTATAGCTGTTAGCAGTTGCCTTATGTATTGAGGTGCACCTATGTTGGGTGTATATATATATATATATATATATATATATATATATATATATATATATATATATATAAAATTGTTATATCTTCTTGTTGGATTGATCCCTTGAACATTATGTAGTGTCCTTCCTTGTCTCTTGTAACATCCTTTATTTTAAAGTCTATTTTATCTGATATGAATATTGCTACTCTAGCTTTCTTTTGATTTCCATTTGTATGTAATATATTTTCCCATCCCCTTGCTTTCAGTCTGTATGTGTCCCTAGGTCTGAAATGGGTCTCTTGTAGACAGCATATATATGGATCTTGTTTTTGTGTCCATTTAGCAAGCCTGTTTTTTTTGTTTGGAGCATTTAATCCATTCACATTTAAGGTAATTGTCAATATGTATATTCCTATGACCATTTTCTTAATTGTTTTGGGTTTGGTTTTTTTTTTAGGTCCTTTTTTTCTCTTGTGTTTCCCACTTAGAGAAGTTCCTTTAGCATTTGTTGTAGAGCTGGTGTTGTGGTGCTGAATTCTGTTAGTTTTTGCTTGTCTGTAAAGCTTTTGATTTCTCCATCTAATCTGAATGAGATCCTTGCTGGGTAGAGTAATCTTGGTTGTAGGTTTTTCCCTTTCATCGCTTTAAGTATATCATGCCACTCCCTTCTGGCTTGTAGAGTTTCTGCTAAGAAATCAGCTGTTAACCTTATGGGAGTTTCCTTGTATATTATTTGTCATTTTTCCCTTGCTGTTTTCAATAATTTTTCTTTGTCTTTAATTTTTGCCAATTTATTTACTTTGTGTCTCAGTGTGTTTCTCCTTGGGTTTATCCTGTATGGCACTTGCTGCATTTCCTGGACTTTGGTGGCTATTTCCTTTCCCATGTTAGGGAAGTTTTCAACTATAATCTCTTCAAATATTTTCTCTGGTCCTTTCTCTTTCTCTTCTCCTTCTTGGACCCCTATAATGTGAATGTTGTTGAGTTTAATTGTTGTCCCAGAAGTCTCTTAGGCTGTCTTCATTTTTTTTTATTCTTTTTTCTTTATTCTGTTCTGCAGCAGTGAATTCCACCCTTCTGTCTTCCAGGTCACTTATCCGTTCTTCTGCCTCAGTTATTCTGCTATTGATTCCTTCTAGTGTTGTTTTCAGTTATTGTATTGTTCATCTCTCTTTGTTTCTTCTTTATTTCTTCTAGGTCTTTGTTAAACATTTCTTGCATCTTCTCAATCTTTGCCTTCATTCTTTTTCCAAGGTCCTGGATCATATTCACTATCATTATTCTGAATTATTTTTCTGGAAGGTTGCCTATCTCCATCATTTACTTGTTTTTCTAGGGTTTTATCTTGTTCCTTCATTTTGTACATAGCCCTCTGCCTTTTCATCTTGTCTATCTTTCTGTGAATGTGGTTTTTGTTCCACAGGCTGCAGGATTGTAGTTCTTCTTGCTTCTGCTGTCTCCTCCTACTCTATTTTTTTCTCAGGATTGCTTTGGCTATCAGGGGTCTTTTGTGTCTTTATACAAATTTAAAAATTTTTTTGTTCTAGTTCTTGAAAAGTGCCATTTGTAATGAAGAAAGCTTACTTGAAATATTGGGCCTCATAAAATGAAATATTATTCACGTTATGGGAGTCCTAGCAGGAGAAGAGTGTGAGAAAGAGAGAAAAGGGTTATTTAAAGAAATAATAATTAAAAACATCCCCAAAGTGGGGATACATATGGCTATACAGGTACACGAGTGTCATATATCTCATTAGACCTAATGAGATCTTCATGTAGACACGTTATAATCAACTTTTCAGATATCAAATACAAAGAGATAATTTTGAAATAGAAGAGAAATGATTCATCACATAAAAGTGAACGTTGATAAGGCTGTCAGCTGATTTCACAAGAAAAACCTTACAGGTCGGGAGAAATTAGGATGATATACACAAAGTGCTCAAAGAAAAATCTTCCAACCAAGAATATTTTACCCAGAAAATTTATCTTTCAGAACTGGAGAGATAAAACCTTTCCCAAACAAACAAGACCTGAGGTAATTTATCACTACTAGACCTACCTTACAGTAATTCCTGAAAGCAGTTCTTCAAGCTGAAATGAAAAGACACTAATAGTAATGCGAAAACATATGAAAGTGTATAGTTCACTGGTAAAGGTAAATATATAGTCAAAGGCAAAATGCTTTTAATACAGAAATGATGTGTAAACCACTTTGAATTCTAGCATATAGGGTAATAGAAAAAAGGTGTTTTTAAAATAACTATAGCTACAATATTTTTTAATGCATACACAATATAGAAGGATGTAAATTGGAATACTAACAAAATTAAATGGGAGGGTCAAGTAAATATGTAGAACTTTTATATGTAATTGAAGTTAACTTGTTATAAGCTTAAAATAGACTGTTATAAC
The DNA here is from genome assembly GCF_937001465.1 of Orcinus orca. NCBI lineage: Eukaryota > Metazoa > Chordata > Mammalia > Artiodactyla > Delphinidae > Orcinus > Orcinus orca. Next base: position 55,589,156 of record NC_064580.1, read on the forward strand.
TGAAAAACCGTAGAAATAATGAACAAAAATAAGAGTTGGTCTTTTTAAAAGAAACAAAATAAATATACACTTACTTAGACTAAGAAAAAAAGAGATAATACAAATTAATAAAATTATAGCAAAAAAAGAAAGATTACAACTGGTACCACAGAAATACAAAGGATCATAAGAGACAAGTATGAACAATTATATGCCAACAAATTAGAAAATTTAGAAGAAATTTAAAAATTTCTAGAAACATAAAACTAACTAAGACTGAATCATGAATAATAGGAAATCTGAACAGACAAATAACAAGCAAGGAGATTAAATCAGTAATCAAAATCTCCCCAGCAGGGCTTCCCTGGTGGTGCAGAAATTAAGAATCTGCCTTCCAATGCATGGGACACGGGTTTGAGCCCTGGTCTGGGAAGATCCCACATGCCGCAGAGCAGCTAGGCCTGTGCACCACAACTACTGAGCCTATGCTCTAGAGACTGTGAACCACAACTACTGAGCCCATTTGCCACAACTACTGAAGCCTGTGCACCTAGAACCCATGCTCCACAATGAGAAGCCACAACAATGAGAAGCCCGCACACCACAACCAAGAGTAGCCCCTGATCACCACAACTAGAGAAAGCCCAAGAACAGCAATGAAGTCCTAATACAGCCAAAAATAAATAAATAAATAAATATATACATATATTTTTTTTTGTTGTTGTTGTTGGTTTTTTTTTTTTTTTTTTTTTGCGGCACGTGAGCCTCTCACTGTTGTGGCCTCTTCCATTGTGGAGCACAGGCTCCAGACGCACAGGCTCAGCAGCCATGGCTCACAGGCCCAGCCACTCCACGGCATGTGAGGTCTTCCCAGACTGGGGCAAGAACTCATGACCCCTGCATCGCAGGCAGACTCTCAACCACTGCGCCACCAGGGAAGCCCCAATAAATATATTTTTTAACAATTCTTTAAAAAAAAATCTCCCCAACAAATGAAAGCCCAAGAGCAGATGAAATTGATGCCAGACAGGCTAAATTAAGGGTCCAGGTTCTTGCTCTACCTGTCCAAATGAATTTGGCCATGGAACACAAAGAAAAGAAAATAAACACAGAGGATGAATGCAGAGAGAAACAAAGGAGCAGTTTGTTGAGACGTGAAAGTACACACTTGGAGAAGAATGTGGGCGTCCTTCTGAGTGAGGAGGCCACCAAGGGATTTTCTGACCCTCCTTTTAATTCCTTGAATGGATGGAGGTTTCTTTGCTTAGGGACAGGATATTCATTGTTGGGAAGATCAGGGTGGGATCTTGAGTGAAGCTGGTTACATCAGCTTTCACTCTTGCACATCAGGTTTCTGAAGCCACGACACATGTGCTCTGAGAGCCATTTTACCTTAGATTTTCTCTTACTAGTCAAGCGCCAGGTGTAGAAGTTGTATAGTGGTCACTGGCAGCCTGTACATTTTTATTGCGCATGCTCGGCCATGCTCTGTGGGTTTTATGGTCAGGGTTCCCTATTCAGGTGTCACAAAGTTTTATTAAAGTCTGATGTATGTTATTGTTGCCGACACCATTCTTCCATGGTTCATGGTCTCATTAAATACAAAACAAGGAGGTGGCTTTGCCTTTTGCCTAATGTCTATATATGAGGAGGCCGTCCTTGGGTCCAGCCCTGTCTTTCCTGCCTCAATTTCCCCCTGAAAAACTTTGTTCCCAAAATCTCTTGGGGATGTTGAGGACCGAAGGTCTCATTCTTCTGTAACTTCTTAAAGTTGGCCAGGGGCAGTCGTCCTTACATGACCCTGGGAATGAAAATATCTCCCTATCTAGTCAAGGGGTCCCATAGAGACCTCAGCAGTAGGCAATGGCTGGAGTCCCTGCATAACCATCGTGTTTATGTGGAATTGTTGCAAACTGGAGGAAATAAACTTAAAAAGTAAGTTGAAAATAAAGGGGCCAATAATCAGCAAAAGTATTATTCCAACCAGAGGTCCAAGCAGGGGTAGAAACTAGGTTATGTTTGGTAATACCCCTTTGATTGCAGCATATATGGAGTTGGCTCACCTCTTTCTACCACTTACCAACTTCCTAGGCCCTGGAGGTGTCCCCCCCAGTGACCTTCCTAGACCTTGGACATCTCCAAAGAGAGAGAGTCCTGGACCCTACACATTCATCCCCATTTGCCAGGTGGAGGAATACCCTTTTCTTTTTTTATACATCTTTTTGATATAGCACATGACCAATAATGAGTCTACCTTTGGTGCTTGGAGGTATCCCCCTTTCTTGTGCATCTAAGAGTTCTTCATAGCAGTGGAATTGCCATGTAGCTTGGGAATCTACGATTTTAAATAAAACTTCTATACTTAAAGCCATTAATGGAAGAGCATTCCAGAGAGAGAGAGAGAAGCCGGCCTTTGAAGCTTTGGACATTGTCAGAGTAAGCAGACCTTTCCTAAAAGTGAGACCCAAGGAGTTAAACCATGAGTAATTCTCAAGAGGTTTACTAGTGTATTACATTCCCATTCCCCTAATGCAGACACCCAAAGGAGTGAGAGAAAGGTTAGTGTAAATAATTATTTCATAATGGCAGCAGTGAGCTAAAAATAAATAGGCCCTTTGAAACCCAGCATGGACAGAGTAGAGCCCTCTCAGGTAAAGGTGCTGAACCAAGGCAACACTCACAAAAGATTACAAGGGCAAAAAGGAACACGAGGAGGATAATAAGAATCCAAATCCACCAAAGCATATTAGTTAGTTTATGGGTGGACTGGAGTAACAGGAAGCAGAAGGAAAATAGAGGCTATGCGTACTTAGCCTTGGATTTGTGAAGTTTCTTTGTCCTTCTTGAATAAGAACTTCAGGTTTGGAGGGGGTTCACTCACCTGCCTGGACCCTTCTATTCATCAGAGGTACTCAGTGTCCTGTAAAACTCAGGGGGAAGGATAAATTTAATTCTAAACAGGTTCCCTACTTGGCTAATAGTTGGCATTTATTCTTGGTGTCCCCAAAACACTTGTTTGGCCCCATTGTGTTCGATAACAGGCAGAGTGGGATTATTGTGAGCGACTGACAAAAGACTAGTAACCCGCACCTAGTAATAATCAGCTTAGCCTGGGGAGACCCTTCCTAGGATCTCTCCATCTCAGACTTGAAAATTTATGGATGTTAGGACATTAGGTGAATATTGGGTATGCCCTCAGTTTCAACCAGAGCAATCAAAAATTAAAGTCTGTTCCTAGCCACTGAAATGTCCCCCAAGGCTTTTATAAGGTCTTGTCCAATTAAAAGAGTGGGACATTCAGGACCTACCGAGAAAGCATGTGAGACCAAATATTGCTCAAATTGGCAATTAAGTGGCTTGGTGAAATACTGATTTTGGGGATTTCCATCCATGTGCAATCACCAGGCATTTTTTAGCACTTTAGAGTCCAGTGTAATTGTTTAGAACAGAGTAAGTGGCTCTCATATTGATTTTAAAAATCGACCTTCTTACTTGACACATCAAGGATCAGCCAGGGCTCTTCTGCTGAGATAGTGGGTTTTTCTGTGAGACCAAAGGACCCTGGACCCTGTCAGTCATCTGCAGCCACCATTTGGAGTTTTGAGACCCTTCTTTCTGATCTCATCAGTGGCCTGATTTTCTGCAGTTTGTACATGGGTCAGGTGGGTTTGCCTTTTGCCCTTGGCAGGAATGGGTCCAGTGACCTGGCTTACCACATTTGAAATAGACCCTTTTTGGGGTTTCACTGACCTGGTGTCACATCTCTTCTTCATCTCCAAGATGGTCACTGAGGTTGCAAGGCACTGCTGATGGCAAAAGCTATCAGTTAGGTCTGTTTCTTTATTTATTCCCCTTCATGCCAGTCCCTTAGTGTTTCCTCTGTCTGTCACGGTAATTGAATATCCCATAGGCCACATCTGGAAAATGAGGATTTGAACCTGAGGGCCCAACTCTAACTTTTGGGGCTTTCACATAATATCAGGGGCAGACTAGCTGATAAAAATGTTGTCCCAGTAGGGAACAGTTCTTGGGGTGGAAGAGTCTATGTTAATGCATTTTCTAAAAAGTTTTACAAGTTAATACTAGATGAAGCTCATCTGATCAGAGAAGGAATTCATCTGTCTGGTCTTGTCCCAAATTAACTAAGTACTGTTCTTAATGAGCTCACTGGGTTTTGGTGCCTTTAAAGTTTAACTATTTCTGAAATGTAATCCTTGATGGTAGAGGTCCCCAGGGGGCATGGGGTGGGCAAAAGCCTAAACTGGGCCCAGAGTATATCATAAGAGAAAGTGGCCTTGGTGACTGACTGTACCCAAAGGGTATGTCCCTGGGAGTAAAGAAATTTATCCATGATCCTTCAAGGGGAACCAAGCTCCTGCCTAAAGGAGGAGCATTTCCCATCAGGACTGACTACAGGCATCCCCATCTTTTCTCTGTGGTACCCAGGATAAGCGACCTTCTTGAAGGCTTCAGGCTTCTCTATTGATTCTATGGCCAATGATTAATCCTTGTGTGCATTCCCCTGGAACGGGCATCATCATAGTTCCAGGATCTATTTAGGTCCCAGCTCCCTTTCTCTAAAAGGGTGATATGTATCTGAAAACAGTCACCAGCCACTAAGAGTGGTGGTGTGTGTGATTGTGTAAAAAAAACAAAATCCCCTTTCTATCATCTAGGAAAATCTTAACTTTCAACTTACAGTCTGTCCAAGTAAGGCTGTATTTTATATTTTTGTTAAGTTGAACCTGATAATAGTTAGTCAAATGGTGGATAAGACAAGCCCCTAGGGCAAGACTCCTATGGTTCAGGTCCCTGGCTGCACAGGTGAATTCTACTGAATAGTTAAAGAAGAATTAATACCAATCCTTCTAAAACTTCCAAAATATTTAAGAGGAAGGAACATTTCAAAATTCATTTTATGAGGCCAGCATTAACCTGATACTGAAGCCAGACACTATAAGAAAAAAAATTACAGAACAATACCCTTGATGAAAATAGATGCACATAATCAAAAATAATTGCAAGCCAAACTCAGGAGTGCAGTAAATGGATCATGCACCATGATCAAGTGAGAGTTCATCTCTGGGATGCAAGGATGGTTCAACATGCAAATCAATAAATGTAATATACTACAGTAACAGAATGAACAATAAAATCTCATAATCATTTCAATATAGGTAGAAAAAACATTTGACAAATTTCAGCATCTTTAGCTGATTCACTTTGTTATAAAGAAGAAACTAACACACCATTGTAAAGCAATTATACTCCAATAAAGATATTTTAAAAAATTCAACATCTTTTCATAATAAAAAATCTCAACAAATTATGTATAGAAGAAATGTACTGCAACATAATAAAGGTCATATATGACAAGACTACAGCTAGCATCATACACAGCGGTGAAAAGTTAAAAGCCTTTGCTCTAAGATTGCTATATCTATTCAACATAGTGCTGGAAGTTCTAAGCCATAGCCATTGGGCAAGAGAAAGAATTGAAAGGCATCCAAATTAGAAAGGAAGAAGTAAAATTATCTCTGTTTGAGGATGATATGATACTATACATAGAAAATCCCAAGGCTCCGCCAAAAAAACTGTTAGAATGAATAAATTAATTTAGTAAAATTGTAGGATACAAAATCAGTATACAAAAATCAGTTGTGTTTATATACACTAACAATGAACTATCTGAAAGAGAAATTAAGAATTCAATCCCACTTATAATAGCATCAAAAACAATAAAACACTTAGAAATAAATTTAACCAAGGAGATGAAAAACGTGTACACTAAAAACTATAAGACATTGATGAAAGAAATTAAAGGAGACATGCATAAGTGGAAAGATATTTGTGTTCTTTGATTAGATGAATTAATATAGTAAATATGTTCATACTGCCTAAAGTTATCTACAGATTCAGTGCAATTCCTCTCAAAATTCCAATGACATTTCTCTCAGACATATAAAAACTATCCTAAAATTTTGTGGAACCAGAAGACACTGAATAGCCAATACAATCCTCAGATAGAAAAGCAAAGCTGTCTACATAACACTTTCTGATTTCAAGCTATATGATGAAGCTAGTAATCAAAACATAATGGTACTGGCATAAAACCAGGCACTTAGACCAGTGGGTCAGAATAAAAACATCAGATATAAACCCACATATATACAGTCAACTAATTTTATAAGGGTGCCAAGAACATAAAATGGAAATGGATAGTCTCTTTGGTAAATGACACAGGGAAAATTGGATATCCACATGCAGAAGAATAAAACTGGACCCCCATCTACCCCACTCATAAAAATTAACTTGAAATGAATCAAAGATTTAATGTAAGACCTGAAACCATAAAACTCCCTGAAGCAAACATCAGTAAAGAGATCCTTGACATTGGTCTTGGTAATGATTTCTTGGATAAGACAGTAAAAGCACAGCAAAGGAAGAAATTAATAAATTGAAAGGGCAACCCACAAAATGGGAGAAAATTTTGAAAGCCATATCTGATAAGGGATCAATATACAAAATATATAAATAACTCATACAACTCAATAACCAAAAAGCAAATGATCTAGTTTAAAGGTGGGCAAAGGACCTGAATAGACATTTCTCCAAAGAAGATGTTCAGATGGCTAAAATGTATATAAAAACGTGCTCAACGTCACAAATGATCAGGGAAATTAAATCAGAACCACAATGATATCACCTCACACCTATTAGGATGGCTATTATAAAAAAGACAAGTGATAACAGATGTTGATGAGGATGTGGAGAAAAGGGAACCCTTATACATGCTTATTGGACCTGTAAATTGGTACTAGCATTATGGAAAACAGTCTGGTGGTAACTCAAAAAACTTCCATATGACCCAGTTATCCCACTTTTGGGTGTATATTCAAAGGAAATGAAATCTGTATCTCAAAAAAATATCTACACACCCATGTTCATTGCAGTATTATTCCCAATAACCAAGATATGAAAACAACCTAAATTTCCTCTGACAGATAAATGGATAAAGAAAATGTGGTGTGTATATATATACACAATGAAATAGTATTCAGCCATGAGAAGGAAGAAAACCTTGCCATTTTTGACAAAATGGATGCACCTTGAGGGAATTATGATAAGTGAGATAATTTACTAAGAGAAAGATAAATACTGTATGCTACTACTTATATGTGACTCTTAAAAGAAAAACTAATTTTATAGAAATAGAGAATAAAATGGTGGTTGCCAGTGTCTGGGGGGAGGGAGAAATAGAGTGATGTCAGTCAAAGAGTACAAACTTTCAGTTATAAGAAGTTCTAAGGGTCTAGAATACAGCATGGTGACTATAGTTAATAATGATACTGTAAACATGAGAGTTGCTGATAGTAGATCTTATGCATTCTTACCACACAAAAAAGAGAATGTGAGATGATGAATTTGTTAATTATCTTGATTTTGGTTATCATTCCACAATGTATATGTATATCAAATTATCACATGATACACTTCAAATATATCCAATTACATTTGTCAATTATTCCTCAGTAATTTGGGGGGAAATTTCCCCTGATGGCTGTAAATATTGATTACCCTGTTGTTTACAGACAGAATTTCTTTTCTCTGTTAACATTGTATTTTAAAATCTCTCTATGTTGATTTATGTAAATCTAGTTTGCTCTTCTGTCCTTTACATGTACCATATTTTATTTACTCACTCTCCTACGAATTGACTTTTTAGTTTTTTCCAAGTCTTTGCTGTTATACACAATACTGCAGCAAAAATGACTATATTTGAACACATTCAAGATATTTCCTGGAGCATATATCCAGGAGTGGATTTGTTAGGTGAGATATCCATATTTGTTTTCACTAAGGACTGACAAATTATTTTCCAAGACGGTTGTATTAATTACACTGCACAAGTGCTGCATGAGGGTTCCCATTTCCCCCATCTTCATCAGTGCTTATATTACTTGATTCATATTTTTGACAGTCCAGGGGGCATAAAACAAAACACAAAGCTGGAGGTATCATGCTCCCAGACTTCAGAATACATTACAAAGCTACATTAATCTAAACGGTATGGTATTGGTATAAAAACAGACACATAGATTAATGCAACAGAGTAGAGAGCCCAGAAATAAACCAACACACATATGGTCAATTAATCTATGACAAAGGAGGCAAAAATATACAATGTAGAAAAAACAGTCTCTTCAATAAGTGATGCTGCAAAAACTGAACAACTGCATGTAAAAGAATGAAATTAGAACATTTTCTTACACCAAATACAAAAATAAACGCTTGTTATCTCATGTTCTTAATGAAAGCCATTCTAACAGGTCATTATAGTTTAAATTTTACTTTCAATTAATTCCAATCCTAAATGAATGAGTGAATGAATCTCTCTTTACTCTCATTATACGTATCTGCATAATGCCAATAAATACACTGCAGAACTCGCTTTGTGATCATTAGTGTCTAGAATAAACACATTTGCCTCTGTGGAGAACAATGATAGAATTACTGAAGCTGGAAAATAATAACGTTGAATTTCACATATCATGTGTATCTTTGGAAAATCAGGCAGCTTAGCTACTCATACAATCATTTATAAGCCGGAAGAAGCAGAGGAGTTATACTATTTTCTTTTATCTAGATTTAATTCCTTAAATTATATAAAAGGCTAAACTTTCTTACCTTGCCAGGTTTTAATCCAAATAATTAGATGTTAATATTTTTAAAACAAAATAAACAAAACATCGTGCTACCAGTACTGAAGAGTGTTTCTTCTGCTTTTCTTCATTTTAGCCAAATATAGAAAAATGTCAGATTTCATGAAGGTTTGGAATTGAGATATTTTTGAGAGTCTTGATTTAGCCTGCATGCAATGAGGTTGTATTTAATTTACTATAATGAAAATAGCCAACATTTCTGTAGCTCTTACTGTGGGCCAGGCACTGTTCTAAGCACTTTATATGTATAAGCTAATTTAATTCTCACATCAACCCTATGATGCAAGTACTATTATTATCCCCTTTTTGCAGATGAAGAAACCAAAGCAGAGAAAACTTAAGGGACTGCTTCAAGGTCAAACAGCAAGAAACCAGTAGACCTGAATAGGGAATTCTGCCAAGCCGCTTCTTGAATCAGCACTTATATGGATTATAGTTTGTCGTATCATCATATAGCCTCCCAATTTAATACTAGTCAGTTTTTTAAATTGGCCATTGACATAGCTCTAATTAGAGATAGTACTAAGCTTTATTGTTTTTTTCTCATTATTATACAGTGATTTTTATATGTAACAAAATGCCCTGTAGAATTAGTTATATGTGTTTTGGAGGAGAGCTTAGAAAAGTATTGTGGATATGTTAGTTATATAACTTTACATGGTAAGTTTCCTCAAGAATAATAAAAAAAAAGAATGTAGTGAGAAATAATATTATTTCATTATACCTTGAAACTACATGAGAAAACACATTTAAGTAGCATCTGAAAGATATTTGCTTTGCCCTTAACTTGTTCTCTTTTTTGATCATATAAGAAACCAGGTATACACGTAGAGCAGCAGTAAATTAGTAAATTGATTAAGAAATTAGAGTTTTTAAGGGAAGAAACTAAAGTATTTATTGTAACCAATTTGTCTCCAACATGAATATAAAATTATTTTCTTCTTTTTTTAGTTAAATAATTGACGTCTTATCTCTTTTGATAGAGGTTAGTATGTTATACTAGAAAGAATATAAGGTTGAAATCAGAGACTGGGCTCAATTTATAACTGTGCCACTTATTAACTATTTTACCTTGAGCAAGTTAGAAAATTACCTGAATCTCAAATTTATCATCTATAAAATTAATAAAATACTATATTCTTTACAATTATTTGTAGGCAGTAAATGAGATTAGCAATGTAAAGCCCCATAACAATACTTGCTATATAATAAACATTCAATAAATATTATTTTCTCCTTCTACGTTTCATCATTTTCCTTTATAAAACTGATTTCAAATACTTAAAATAGAGCATGTAAAATAAAATTCATAACATTAGTGAACATTTTCAAAAGACGATTCTGTAAGAGGTTGAGTTAATTGGCCAATTATGTAGATTTTTAGTGGTCTCACTTAATCTAAGACAATGTTTCCCGGAGTGTGACATACATCCATTCCACCCAAGTTGATTTGAGGTGATTAGATGGATATTTTTAATTTTAATAGTTACGTATTTAATATTTATTAGAAAAAAGTTAACTACCATAATTTCTACTATCAAACCCATAATTTCATTAAAGTATTGCTTTAAGAAAAAGCTAAGTAAAAAGGTGAGTCATTTTAAAGAAAAGTAAATTATAATACAGTTAGTTACCAGATATATCAAAACCTGTGAAGATGGTTTGAAATAACATGTAGAAATCATTCATCTAAAGAAAAAAGTGCCCAAAGGTACAGATAGTTAGCATATGTCTTAGGTTTGATACCCTAAATATAATTTATTATACCCCAACTTTTTGCTCTCTTGGTCAAGTCTTTGAAGAGTTCAAGTAGCCTTAGTAAATTTTGTGGGATTTGTTTCTGCTGCCATTCTCTTTTATTATAGGCTTTTTTAAAACGCCTTTTAGAATCATATTAATTCTGTGGTTGGAAGTGCACTTATTTGCAAGGAAGGGCCATCCCATTATCTCTTTGCCAAATATAACCTATAATATAATCAACAAGTTACTTAATTGTTCTGAAACCCAGGGTTTTCTGATAACTGAGAGGCCATCTCAGTCTTCTGAGTCATTCATTTGTCCACATTTACACAGAGTTAGCACCTATATTAATGGACTAAGCTGAGGGGGAAATTCCTTTTAACAGCAACCAACTGAAAGGAATGTAATATTGTCTTCTGAGGACATGTTCTAGTATAAATAGGTAACCTCTGGCAGCAGCAGCCCCTGGAAGACTTAGTTCTAACTCAGTGATTCTCTAGTTTTTGACCGTGTAGTGTTTGAAATTTGATTATTTTAGTCAATTTGAGTGATTTCGGGGTAAATACTTGAATGTTTATTAGTAACAGGGATAAAAAATTATTATTATCTCCCTGCTATAAAAATAGTGGGAAGCAGCTGCATAGCACAGGGAGATCAGCTCGATCCTTTATGACCACCTAGAAGGGTGGGATACAGAGGGTGGGAGGGAGATGCAAGAGGGAGGGGATATCAGGATATATCTATACATATAGATGATTCACTTTGTGATACAACAGAAACTAACACAACATTGTAAAGCAATAATACTCCAATAAAGATGTTTTTATATTATATATATATATATATATATATATAAATATATATATATATCCATACCACTACAATGACAGGCAGAGAATGGATGAAGGGGAAAACTTGCTAGTTTGGGTGGTATTTTTTTTTTTAACGTCTTTATTGGGGTATAGTTGCTTTACAATGGTGTGTTAGTTTCTGCTTTATAACAAAGTGAATCAGTCATACATAAACATATGTTCCCATATGTCTTCCCTGTTGCGTCTCCCTCCCTCCCACCCTCCCCATCCCACCCCTCCAGGCTGTCACAAAGCACCGAGCCAATATCCCTGTGCCATGCGGCTGCTTCCCACTTGCTATCTACCTTACTGTGTTTCTTAGTGTGTATATGCCCATGACTCTCTCTCGCACTGTCACAGCTCACCCTTCCCCGTCCCCATAACCTCAAGTCCGTTCTCTAAGAGGTCTGTGTCTTTATTCCTGCTTTACCCCTAGGTTCTTCATGACATTTTTTCCCTTAAATTCCATATATATGTGTTAGCATACGGTATTTGTCTTTTTCTTTCTGACTTACTTCACTCTGTATGACAGACTCTAGGTCTATCCACCTCATTACAAATAGCTCAATTTCATTTCTTTTTATGGCTGAGTAATATTCCATTGTATATATGTGCCACATCTTCTTTATCCATTCATCCGATGACGGGTACTTAGGCTGTTTCCATCTCCGGGCTATTGTAAATAGAGCTGCAATGAACATTTTGGTACATGACTCTTTTTGAATTTTGGTTTTCTCAGGGTATATGCCCAGTAGTGGGATTGCTGGGTCATATGGTAGTTCTATTTGTAGTTTTTTAAGGAACCTCCATACTGTTCTCCATAGCGGCTGAACCAATTCACATTCCCACCAGCAGTGCAAGAGTGTTCCCTTTTCTCCACACCCTCTCCAGCATTTATTGTTTCTAGATTTTTTGATGATGGCCATTCTGACTGGTGTGAGATGATATCTCATTGTAGTTTTGATTTGCATTTCTCTAATGATTAATGATGTTGAGCATTCTTTCATGTGTTTGTTGGCAGTCTGTATATCTTCTTTGGAGAAATGTCTGTTTAGGTCTTCTGCCCATTTTTGGATTGGGTTGTTTGTTTTCTTGTTATTGAGCTGCATGAGCTGCTTCTAAATTTTGGAGATTAATCCTTTGTCGGTTGCTTCATTTGCAAATATTTTCTCCCATTCTGAGGGTTGTCTTTTGGTCTTGTTTATGGTTTCCTTTGCTGTGCAAAAGCTTTGAAGTTTCATTAGGTCCCATTTGTTTATTTTTGTTTTTATTTCCATTACTCTAGGAGGTGGGTCAGAAAGGATCTTGCTTTGATTTATGTCATAGAGTGTTCTGCCTATGTTTTCCTCTAAGAGTTTGATAGTTTCTGGCCTTACATTTAGGTCTTTAATCCATTTTGAGCTTATTTTTGTGTATGGTGTTAGGGAGTGATCTAATCTCATACTTTTACATGTACCTGTCCAGTTTTCCCAGCACCACTTATTGAAGAGGCTGTCCTTTCTCCATTGTACATTACTGCCACCTTTATCAAAGATAAGGTGTCCATATGTGCATGGGTTTATCTCTGGGCTTTCTATCCTGTTCCATTGATCTATCTTTCTGTTTTTGTGCCAGTACCATACCGTCTTGATGACTGTAGCTTTGTAGTACAGTCTGAAGTCAGGGAGCCTGATTCCTCCAGTTCCTTCTTTTGTTCTCAAGATTGCTTTGGCTATTCGGGGTCTTTTGTGTTTCCATACAAATTGTGAAATTTTTTGTTCTAGTTCTGTGAAAAATGCCAGTGGTAGTTTGATAGGGATTGCATTGAATCTATAGATTGCTTTGGGTAGTAGAGTCATTTTCACAATGTTGATTCTTCCGATCCAAGAACATGGTATATCTCTCCATCTATTTATATCATCTTTAATTTCTTTCATCAGTGTCTTATAATTTTCTGCATACAGGTCTTTTGTCTCCTTAGGTAGGTTTATTCCTAGATATTTTATTCTTTTTGTTGCAATGGTAAATGGGAGTGTTTTCTTGATTTCACTTTCAGATTTTTCATCATTAGTATATAGGAATGCCAGAGATTTCTGTGCATTAATTTTGTATCCTGCCACTTTACCAAATTCATTGATTAGCTCTAGTAGTTTTCTGGTAGCATCTTTAGGGTTCTCTATGTATAGGATCATGTCATCTGCAAACAGTGACAGCTTTACTTCTTCTTTTCCAATTTGGATTCCTTTTATTTCCTTTTCTTCTCTGATTGCTGTGGCTAAAACTTCCAAAACAATGTTGAATAATACTGGTGAGAGTGGGCAACCTTGTCTTGTTCCTGATCTTAGTGGAAATGCTTTCAGTTTTTCACCATTGAGGATGATGTTTGCTGTGGGCTTGTCATATATGGCCTTTATTATGTTGAGGAAAGTTCCCTCTATGCCTACTTTCTGCAGGGTTTTTATCATAAATGGGTGTTGAATTTTGTCAAAAGCTTTCTCTGCATCTATTGAGATGATCATATGGTTTTTCTCCTTCAATTTGTTAATATGGTTTATCACATTGATAGATTTGCGTATATTGAAGAATCCTTGCATTCCTGGAATAAACCCCACTTGATCATGGTGTATGATCCTTTTAATGTGCTGTTGGATTCTGTTTGCTAGTATTTTGTTGAGGATTTTTGCATCTATGTTCATCAGTGATATTGGCCTGTAGTTTTCTTTCTTTGTGACATCCTTGTCTGGTTTTGGTATCAAGGTGATGGTGGCCTCGTAGAAGGAGTTAGGGAGTGGTCCTCCCTCTGCTATATTTTGGAAGAGTTTGAGAAGGATAGGTGTTAGCTCTTCTCTAAATGTTTGATAGAATTCGCCTGTGAAGCCATCTGGTCCTGGGCTTTTCTTTGTTGGAAGATTTTTAATCACAGTTTCAATTTCAGTGCTTGTGATTGGTCTGTTCATATTTTCTATTTCTTCCTGATTCAGTCTTGGCAGTTGTGCATTTCTAAGAATTTGTCCATTTCTTCCAGATTGTCCGTTTTATTGGCATAGAGTTGCTTGTAGTAATCTCTCATGATCTCTTTTATCTCTGCAGTGTCAGTTGTTACCTCTCCTTTTTCATTTCTAATTCTATTGATTTGAGTCTTCTCCCTTTTTTTCTTGATGAGTCTGGCTAGTGGTTTATCTATTTTGTTTATCTTCTCAAAGAACCAGCTTTTAGTTTTATTGATCTTTGCTATTGTTTCCTTCATTTCTTTTTCATTTATTTCTGATCTGATTTTTATGATTTCTTTCCTTCTGCTAGCTTTGGGGTTTTTTTGTTCTTCTTTCTCTAATTGCTTGAGGTGCAAGGTTAGGTTGTTTATTCGAGATGTTTCCTGCTTCTTAAGGTGGGCTTGTATTGCTATAAACTTCCCCCTTAGAACTGCTTTTGCTGCATCCCACAGGTTTTGGGTCGTTGTGTCTCCATTGTCATTTGTTTCTAGGTATTTTTTGATTTCCTCTTTGATTTCTTCAGTGATCTCTTCATTATTAAGTAGTGTATTGTTTAGCCTCCATGTGTTTGTATTTTTTACAGATCTTTTCCTGTAATTGATATCTAGTCTCATGGCGTTGTGGTCAGAAAAGATACTTCATACAATTTCTATTTTCTTAAATTTACCAAGGCTTGATTTGTGACCTAAGATATGATCTATCCTGGAGAATGTTCCATGAGCACTTGAGAAAAATGTGTATTCTGTTGTTTTTGGATGGAGTGTCCTATAAATATCAATTAAGTCCGTCTTGTTTATTGTATCATTTAAAGCTTGTGTTTCCTTGTTGACTTTCATTTTGGATGATCTGTTCATGGGTGAAAGTGGGGTGTTAAAGTCCCCTACTATGAATGTGTTACTGTCGATTTCCCCTTTTATGGCTGTTAGTATTTGCCTAATGTATTGAGGTGCTCCTATGTTGGGTGCATAAATATTTACAATTGTTATATCTTCTTCTTGGATCGATCCCTTGATCATTATGTAGTGTCCTTCTTTGTCTCTTTTAATAGTCCTTATTTTAAAGTCTATTTTGTCTGATATGAGAATTGCTACTCCAGCTTTCTTTTGGCTTCCATTTGCATGGAATATGTTTTTCCATCCCCTTACTTTCAGTCTGTATGTGTCTCTAGGTCTGAAGTGGGTCTCTTGTAGACAGCATATATAAGGGTCTTGTTTCTGTATCCATTCAGCTAATCTGTGTCTTTTGGTGGGAGCATTTAGTCCATTTACATTTAAGGTAATTTTCGATATGTATGTTCCTATTCCCATTTTCTAATTGTTTTGGGTTCGTTATTATAGGTCTTTTCCTTCTCTTGTGTTTCTTGCCTAGAGAAGATCCTTTAGCATTTGTTGTAAAGCTGGTTTGGTGGTGCTGAACTCTCTCAGCTTTTGCTTGTCTGTAAAGGTTTTAATTTCTCCATCAAATCTGAATGAGATCCTTGCTGGGTAGAGTAGTCTTGGCTGCAGGTTTTTCTCCTTCATCACTTTCAGTATGTCCTGCCACTCCCTTCTGGCTTGTAGGGTTTCTGCTGAGAGATCAGCTGTTAACCTTATGGGGATTCCCTTATGTGTTATTTGTTGTTTTTCCCTTGCTGCTTTTAATATGCTTTCTTTGTATTTAATTTTTGACAGTTTGATTAATATGTGTCTTGGCGTATTTCTCCTTGTATTTATCTTGTATGGGACTCTCTGTGCTTCCTGGACTTGATTAACTATTTCCTTTCCCATATTAGGGAAGTTTTCAACTATAATCTCTTCAAATATTTTCTCAGTCCCTTTCTTTTTCTCTTCTTCTTCTGGAACCCCTATAATTCGAATGTTGGTGCGTTTAATGTTGTCCCAGAGGTCTCTGAGACTGTCCTCAGTTCTTTTCATTCTTTTTTCTTTATTCTGCTCTGCAGTAGTTATTTCCACTATTTTATCTTCCAGGTCACTTATCCGTTCTTCTGCCTCAGTTATTCTGCTATTGATCCCATCTCGAGTACTTTTAATTTCATTTATTGTGTTGTTCATCGTTGCTTGTTTCATCTTTAGTTCTTCTAGGTCCTTGTTAACTGATTCTTGCATTTTGTCCAATCTATTGTCCATTCTATCTCCAAGATTTCGGATCAACCTTACTATCATTATTCTGAATTCTCTTTCAGGTAGACTGCCTATTTCCTCTTCATTTGTTAGGTCTGGTGCATTTTTTCTTGCTCCTTTATCTGCTGTGTGTTTTTCTGTCTTCTCATTTTGCTTATCTTACTGTTTTTGGGGTCTCCTTTTTGCAGGCTGCAGGTTTGTAGTTCCTCCTGTTTTTGATGTCTGTCTCCAGTGGCTAAGGTTGGTTCAGTGGGTTGTGTAGGCTTCCTGGTGGAGCGGGCTAGTGCCTGTGTTGTGGTGGATGAGGCTGGATCTTGTCTCTCTAGTGGGCAGGTTCACGTCTGGTGGTGTGTTTGGGGGTGTCTGTGGCCTTATTATGATTTTAGGCAGCCTCTCTGCTAATGGGTGGGGTTGTGTTCCTGTTTTGCTAGTTGTTTGGCATAGGTTTTCCAGCACTGTGGCTTGCTGGTCGTTGAGTGAAGCTGGGTGCTGGTGTTAAGATGGAGGTCTCTGGGAGATTTTCGCCATTTGATATTATGTGGAGCTGGGAGGTCTCTTGTTGATCAGTGTCCTGAAGTTGGCTGTCCTACCTCAGAGGCAGAGCCCTGCCTCCTGGCTGGAGCACCAAAAGCTTTTCATCCACAGGCTCAGGATAAAAGGGAGAAAAAGTAGAGGGAATAAGTAGAAGTATGAGGAAAGAAAGAAGGAAAGGAGGGTAGGAAGGAAGGAAGAAAGAAAGAAAGAAGCAAAGAAGGAAAGAAGGCAAGAAAGAAAGAAAGGAGGGAGGGAGGGAGGGAGGAAGGAAGGAAGGAGGGAAAGAAGGAAAAAAGACAGAAAGAAAGAAGATACAGTAAAAATAAAATAAAGTATAATAAAGTTATTGAATTAAAAACTTCTTATTTAGAAAAAAATAAAAAAGGGACGGAAAGAACCGTAGGACAAATGTTGGAAGCAAATCTATACAGACAAAATCTTACACAGAAGCATACACATACACCCTCACTAAAAGAGGTAAATGGGGAAAAATCCTAAATCTTGCTGTCAGAGACCACCTCCTCAATTTGGGATGATTCGTTGTCTAAAGGAGGGAAGGAAGGAAGGAAAGAAAGAAAGAAAGAACGAAGGTAAAGTATAATAAGGTTATTAAAATTAATTATTAAGAAAAAAAATTTAAAAAAAAACATGGACGGATAGAACCCTAGGACAAATGGTGGAAGCAAGACTATACAGACAAGATCTCACACAGAAGCATACACATACACATTCACAAAAAGAGGAAAGGGGAAAAAATCATAGATCTTGCTCCTAAAGTCCACTTCCTTAATTTGGGATGATTGGTTGTCTATTCAGGTATTCCACAGATGCAGGGTACATCAAGTTGATTGTGGAGCTTTAATCCGCTGCTTCTGAGGCTGCTGGGAGAGATTTCCCTTTCTCTTCTTTGTTCTCACAGCTCCCAGGGCTAAGCTTTGGATTTGGCCCTGCCACTGCGTGTAGATCGCTGGAGGGCGTCTGTTTTTTGCTCAGACAGGATGGGGTTAAAAGAGCCGCTGATTGGGGGCTCTGGCGCACTCAGGCCGGCGGGGACGGAGGGGCACAGAGTGCGGGGCGGGCCTGCGGTGGCAAAGGCCGGCGTGACTTTGCACCAGCCTGAGGCGCGCTGTGCGCTCTCCCGGGGAAGTTGTCCCTGGATCCCGGGAACCCGGCAGTGGCGGGCTGCATAGGCTCCGCGGAAGACGGGTGTGGAGAGTGACCTGTGCTCGCACACAGGCCCCTCGGTGGCGGCAGCAGCAGCCTTAACGTCTCCCGCCCGCCTCTGGGGTCCGCGCTTTTAGCCGCGGCTTGCGCCCGTCTCTGGATTCCGCGCTTTCAGCCGCGGCTCGCGCCCGTCTCTGGATTCTGCGCTTTCAGCCGCGGCTCGCGCCCGTCTCTGGGGTTCGCGCTTTTAGCCGCGGCTCGCGCCCGTCTCTGGAGTTCCTTTAAGCAGCGTTCTTAAACCCCTCTCCTCACGCCCCAGGAAACAAAGAGGGAAGGAAAAGTCTCCTGCCTCTTCTGCAGGTGCAGGCTTTTCCCCGGACTCCCTCCCGGCTAGCTGTGGTGCACTAACCCCTTCAGGCTATGTTCAAGCCGCCAACCCCAGTCCTCTCCCTGCGCTCCGGCCTCAGCTCGCAGCCCCGCCCGCCCCGGCGGGTGAGCAGACAAGCCTCTCGGGCTGGTGAGTGCCGGTCGGCACCGATCCTCTGTGCGGGAATCTCCCCGCTTTGCCCTCCGCACCCGTTGCTGTGCACTCCTCCGCAGCTTCGAAGCTCCCCCCTCCGCCTCCCGCAGTCTCCGCCCGCGAAGGGGCTTCCTAGAGTGTGGAAACTTTTCCTCCTTCACAGCTCCCTCCCACTGGTGCAGGTGCCGTCCCTATTCTTTTGTCTCTGTTTTTTCTTTTGCCCTACCCAGGTACGTGGGGAGTTTCTTGCCTTTTGGGAGGTCTGAGGTCTTCTGCCAGCCTTCAGTAGGTGTTCTGTAGGAGTTGTTCCACGTGTAGATGTATTTCTGGTGTATCTGTGGGGAGGAAGGTGATCTCCGCGTCTTACTCTTCCGCCATCTTCCGCCTTCCCCCTGGGTGGTATTTTTTACATTATATTTTCTAATCCTCACAACAACACTGTAAGATAAATATTGGTTGTCTTTTTAGAGTTGAAGATGCACAAGTTGAAATAACTTGTGCAAGGTCACAATGCTAGTTAAGTAGGATCATTTCCCTCATTAGGGAGTCTATTATATTTATTAATTACATACATTATTTTTATTCAGTTAACATACATAATAAAATAAGAAATAAGGAATACATTTAAACATGGTCCACATATTTGATGAAGTATTGCATAGTGGTTAAGAGTACCATTTTTGAATGGTAAGCTGTGTGACCTTGGGCAAGTTTGTTAACTTTGCTAAGCTTTTATTGTCTCATATTTAGAATGGGCATAAGACTCTTTCTCATAATAATTTTATCAACCTAAATATAAATGAAATATCTATGAGGCTGTTTTGTACAGTGTTTGGCAGATAATAATCACTTTATAAATGGAGGTATTATTAGCAATTATTGCTAAACAATTCATAGATTAACAGAGGCAACAGACACCTATATAAGACATTGTGATTAAAGTTGTGATTGGGAAATATTTTAAAACTGCTTTGAGATCACAGAAGAATGGTTAACTGTACCTCATAAGGATAGTGAAAGTCTCATTGAGAAAGTACCTGTTAGCTGGAACTTAAAGGATGAATAGGCACAAAAAGGCATTCTAGGTAGAATATACATCATGAGAAAACGTCTTAAGTTTCTAAAATGCATGGCTAAACCAGGTCTACTTGGAGAAATGCACCAAGAAACTGGAGGTCTCTGTAAAGTCAGAGGATATTCATAGTGAGAGATAGGATGTTATGGTCTAAAAGAACAATAAATAGATATTAATATCAGGATATTAGGATTTTTAATATGTAGCC
This sequence comes from Orcinus orca, assembly GCF_937001465.1. Classification (NCBI taxonomy): domain Eukaryota; kingdom Metazoa; phylum Chordata; class Mammalia; order Artiodactyla; family Delphinidae; genus Orcinus; species Orcinus orca. The sequence goes on from NC_064580.1 coordinate 55,609,039, forward strand.
AAACTAAGTAACAGCAGATTCTGGTATAAACACCAAAATGTGGGTATTTGAAATGTAAGGGAAATTAACACAATTTCCATTCACAATCAATTTTCAAGTTAAAAATTTATTTTGGTAACTTTGAATTTGCATTTCTATTTTTATTGTAGTATAGTTGATTTACAATTATTATATTAGTTTCAAGTGTACAACATAGTATTTGTTATATGTATAGAATATACTCCATTTAAAGTTATTATAAAATGTTGACTATATTCCCTATACTGTGCATTATATCCTTATAAGCCATTTATTTTATACCTAGTAATTTGTACCTCTTAATCCCCTTCACCCAATTTGCCCCTCCCCTAATACATCTACTCTCTGGTAATGACTAGTTTGGTCTCTGAATCTGTGAGTCTGTTTGTGGTTTATTATATTCTTTCATTCATTGCATTTTTTCTATTCCACATATAAGTGAAAACATAAAGTACTTGTGTATCTCTGTCAGACTTGTTTCACTAAGCATAATACCCTCCATGTCCATTCATATTGTAGAAACCTCCATACAGTTTTCCATAGTGGTTTTACCAATTTACATTCCCCTTAGCAGGGCACAAGGGGTCCCTTTTCTCCATATTCTCCATATTCTCACCAACACTTGTAAATTGTGGACATTTTAATGATAATGTGTGAGGTGATCTCTTATTGTGGTATTGATTTGCATTTCTCTGATAATTAGTTATTTGAGCATCTTTTCATGTGTTTGTTGGTCATCTGTATGTCTTATTTGGAAAAAAAATACTTATCCATGTCCTCAGCATATTTTTTAATTTGGTTGTTTGTTTTTTTTTTTAAATATTGAGCTATATGAGTTCTTTATATATTTTGGATATTAACTCCTTATTGGAAATATCGCTTGCAAATATCTTCTCCCATTCAATAGGTTGTCTTTTTGTTTTGTTGGTGTTTTCCTTAACTGTGCAAAAGCTGTTGAGTTTGATTGGGTCCTATTTGTCTATTTTTTCTTTTGATTCTCTTGTCTGAGGAGACAGGTCCAACAAATTGCTAAGATCTGTGTCAAAGAGAGTACTGCCTATGCTTTCATCTATGACTTTTATGGTTTTCTGTCTTATTTAGGTCTCTAATCCATTTTGAGTTTATTTTTGTATTTGGTGTAAGAAAATGTTCTAATTTCATTCTTTTACATGCAGTTGTTCAGTTTTTGCAGCATCACTTATTGAAGAGACTGTTTTTTCTACATTGTATATTTTTGCCTCCTTTGTCATAGATTAATTGACCATATGTGTGTTGGTTTATTTCTGGGCTCTCTACTCTGTTGCATTAATCTATGTGTCTGTTTTTACACCAATACCATACCGTTTAGATTAATGTAGCTTTGTAATGTATTCTGAAGTCTGGGAGCATGATACCTCCAGCTTTGTTTTTTGTTTTTGTTTTTTCTCAAGACTGCTTTTATTGTTCAGGGTCTTTTCTTGTTCGATAAAAATTTTTTGTACTCTGTGGAAAATGTCATGGGTATTTTGATAAGGATTGCAATAATTCTGCAGATTGCTTTGAGTAGTAAGGACATTTTAACAATATTAAATCTTCCAGTCCAGGTTTATGGAATGTATTTTCATTTGTTTTTGTCATCCTCAATTTCCTTCATCAATGTCTTATAGTTTACAGATATTGGTCTTTCATCTCCTTGGTTAAATTTATTCCTAGGTATTTTATTATTTTTAAATCAATTGTAAATGGGATTCTTTTCCTAATTTTTCTTTCTGATAGCTTATTATTAGTGTATAGTAATGCAACAACTTTCTGTATATTAATCTTGCATCCTGCAACTTTAATAAATTCATTTCTTAGTTGTAATTTTTTTTTAGTGGAATCCTTAGGGTTTCTATATATAGTGTCACGTCACTTTCAAATAGTGACAGTCTTACTTCTTCCCTTCCAATTTAGATGGCTTTTATTTATTTTTCTTGTCTGATTGCTATAGCTTCCAATACTATGTTAAGTGGCAAAAATGGGCCTTTTTGTCTTTTTATTGATCTTAGAGGAAAAGCTTTCAGTTTTTGACCACTGAGCATGATGTTAGCTGTGCATTTGTCATAAATGACCTTTATTATGTTGAGGTATGTTTCACACTCTATCAACTTTGTTGAGAGCTTTTATCAGGAATGTATATTGAATTTTGTCAAATGCTTTTTCGGCATGTATAGAGATGATCAAGTGATTTTTATCCTTCGTTTTGTTAATATGTTGTATCAATTTGCTTGATTTGTTGATATTGAACCATGCCTGCATCCCTGGAATAAATTCCACTTGATTATGATGTATGATTCTTTTATGTATTGTTAAATTCATTTTCCTAATATTTTGTTGAGGATTTTTGAATCATTTTTCATCAGAGATTTGGCCTGTAATTTCCTACTTTTTAGTGTCTTTTTCTGTTTTTTGGTACCAAGGTAATGCTGGTCTTCTACAAAGAGTGTAGAAATGTTCCTGCCTCTTCAAGTTTTTAGATAGTTTTAGAAGTACTGGTGTTAATACACCTATAAATGTTTGGTAGAATTCATCATTGAAGCCATTCGTTCCCAGATTTGCTGGGGGGCAGTAGGTGTTTCAACAACTAATCCAATTTTCCTACTAGTTCTTAGTTTGTTCAAATTTTATTTATGATTCAATTTTTGTAGGTTGTACATTTCTAGGAATTTATTCATTTTTTATTTGTCCAATTTGTTAGAATATAATTGTCCCTTAGGTTCTATCTTTATCTGTGATATCAGTGGTAACATCTTCTTTTTCATTTCTGATTTTATTTATTCAAGACATTTCTTTTTTTCTTTCTTAAAAATGTTTATTAATTACTTTTTATTGAAGTATAGTTTATTTACAATATGTTAGTTTCAGGTATACAGCACAATGATTCAGGTATATGTATACATATGTATTTATATACATGTATACACACACACATATATGTGTGTGTGTGTGTATGTATATAATATATATATATATATATATATATATATATATATATATGTACACACTTCTTCAGATTCTCTTCCATTATAGGTTTTTACAAAATATTGAGCATAGTTCCCTGTGCTATGCAGTAGGTCCTTGTTGGTTATCTATTTTACATATAGTGATCTGTACATGTTAATCCCAACCTCCTACTTTATCCCTCCCCCCACTCCCCTTTCCCCTTTGGTAACCATGAGTTTGTTTTCTAAGTCCATGAGTCTCTCTTTTGTAAATAAGTTCATTTGTATCTTTTCTTGGGGGGGGGGATTCCACATATAAGCAATATCGTATGATATTTTTCTTTCTCTGTCTGGCTTACTTCAGTTAGTATGATGATCTCTAGGTCCATCCATGTTGCTGCAAATGGCATTATTTCATTCTTTCTTCTTAAGGGTGAGTAATATTTCATTGTGTGTGTGTGTGTGTGTGTGTGTGTATATATATATATATATATATATATACATACATATACACACAAATACATACCGCATCTTCTTTATCCATTCATCTGTTGATGAACATCAAGGTTACTTCCCTGTATTGGATATCATAAATAATGCTGCAGTGAACATTGGGGTGAATGTATCTTTTCAGAGTATGGTTTATTCCTGATATATGCCTAGGAGTGGGATTGCAGGATTATATGGTAGCTCTATTTTTAGTTTTGTAAGGAGCCTCCATAATGTTCTCCATACAGGCTGTACCAATTAACATTCTCACCAAGAGTGTAGGAGGGTTCCTTTTTCTCCACACCCTCTCTAGCATTTATTATTTGTAGACATTTTGGTGATGGCCATTCTAACTGGTGTGAAATGGTATGTCACTGTAGTTTTGATTTGCATTTTTCTAATAATTAGTGATATTGAGCATCTTTTCATGTGCATTTTGGCCACCTGTATATCTTCTTTGGAGAAATGTCTATTTAGATCTTCTGTCCATTTTCTGATTGGGTTGATTGTTTCTTTTGATATTGAGCTGTTGAGCTGTCTGTATATTTTGGAGATAATACCTTGTCAGTCATATGGTTTGCAAATATTTACTACCATTCTGTAGGTTGTCTTTACTTCATGGTTTCCTTTGCTGTGCAAAAGCTTCTAAGTTTCATTAGGTTCCATTTGCTTATTTTTGGTTTTATTTCCATTACTCTAGAACATGGATCCAAAAAGGTATTGCTGCGATTTATGTCAAAGTGTGTCCTGCCTATTTTATCCTCTAGGAATTTTATAGTATCCTGTCTTACTTTTAGGTCTTAAATACTTTTGAGTTTATTTTTGTGTATGGTGTTAGAGAATGTTCTAATTTCATTCTTTTCCGTGTAGCTGCCCAGTTTTCCCAGCACCACTTATTGAAGAGACTGTCTTTTCTCCATTGTATATTCTTACCTCCTTTGTCATAGATTAATTGACCACAGGTTTGTGAATTTATCTCTGGGCTTTATATCCTGTTCCATTGATGTGTATTTCTGTTTTTGTGCCAGTACCATACTGTGTTATTACTGTAGATTTATAGCATAGTCTGAAATCAGGGGGCCTGGTTCCTCCTGCTCTGTTTTTCTTTCTCAAGATTGCTTTGGTAGAAAACAAACTGATGGTTACCAGGGGGAAAAGGGGGGGAGGAATAAATTGGGAGATCCGGATTGACATATACACACTACTACATATAAAATAGATAACTAATAAGTACCTACTGTAACTAATAAGTAACTACTGTAACTAATAAGTACCTACTGTAACTAATAAGTACCTACTGGGAACTCTGCTCAATACTCTGGAATGGCTTATATTGGAAAAGAATATAAAAAAGAGTGGATATATGTATATGTATAACTGAGTCACTTTGCTGTACCCTTGAAAGTAACACAATATTGTAAATCAACTATACTCCAATAAAAATTTAAAATAAAAGATTGCTTTGGCTATTCAGGATCTTTTGTGTTTCCATACAAATTGTAAAATTTATTGTTCTAGTTCAGTGAAAAATGCCATTGTCAATTTGATAGGAATTGCATTGAGTGTGTAGATTGCCTTAGGTAGAATAGTCATTTTGACAATATTGATTCTTCCGATTTATAAATACGGTATAGATTTTCACCTGTTTGTGTCATCTTTCATCAGTGTCTTATAGTTTTCAGAGTACAGGTATTTTGCCTCCTTAGGTAGATTTATTCCTAGGTATTTTATTCTTTTTTGATGTGATGGTTAATGGGCTTATTTCCTTAATTTCTCTTTCTGAGCTTTTGTTGTTAGTGTATAGAAATGCAACAGATTTTTGTGTATTAATTTTATAACCTGCAACTTTACCAGCTTCGTTGATGAGCTCTAGTAGTTTTCTAGTAGCATCTTGAGGATTTTCTATATATAGTATCATGTCATCTGCAGGCAGTGACATCTTTACTTCTTTTCCAATTTGGATCCATTTCATTTCTTTTTCTTCTCTGACTGCTGTGGCTAGGATTTCCAAAACTATGTTGAATAAAAGTGTTGGGAATGGACATCCTTGTCTTGTTCCTGATATTAGAGAAAATGCTTTCCAGTTTTCAGTGTTGAGTATGATGTTAGCTGTGGGGGTTGTCATATAATGCTTTTATTATGTTGAGGTAGATTACCTCTATGCACATTTTCTGGAGAACTTTTTATCGTAAGTAGATGTTGGATTTTATCAAAGGCTTTTTCTGCATCTATTGAGATGATCTTATGGTTTTTATTCTTCAATTTGCTAATGTAGTGTATCACACTGACTGATTTGCAGATACTAAAAACTCCTTGCATCCCTGGGATAAATCTCAGTTGATCATGCTGTATGATCCTTTTAATGAATTGTTGGAGTTGACTTGCTAGTGTTTTGTTGAGGATTTTTGCCTCTATGTTCATCAGTGATATTTGCCTGTAATTTTCTCTTTTTGTGGTGTCTTTGGTTTTGGTATCAGGATGATGGTGGCCTCATAGAATGGGTTCAGAAGTGTTTCTTCCTCTGCAATATTTTGGAATACTTTCACAAGGATACGTGTTATTTTTTCACTAAATATTTGATAGAATTCACCTGTGAAGCCATTGGGTCCTGGACTTCTGTTTGCTGGTAATTTTTTAATTACACGTTTGATTTCAGTACTTGTAATTGGTTTGTTCATAGTTTCTGTTTCTTCTTGTTTCAGTCTTGGGAGATTGTACCTTTCTAAGAATTCATCCATTTCTTATAGGTTGTCCATTTTATTGATACATAGTTGCTTATAGTAATCTCTTTTTGTCCTTTGTATTTCTATGGTGTCAGTTGTAACTTTTTTTTATTTCTAATTTTATTGATTTGGGCCCTCTCCCTTCTTTTTCTTCATGAGTCTGGCTAAAGTTTTATCAAATTTGTTTGTTTTCAAAGAAACAGATTTTAGTTTCATTGATCTTTTCTATTGTTTTCTTAGTCTCTATTTTTTTTATTTCTGCTCTAGTATTTATGATTTCTTTCCTTCTACTAACTTTGAGTTTTGTTTGTTCTTCTTTCTCTAGTTGCTTTTGGTGTGATGTTAGGTTGTTTATTTGGGATTTTTCTTGTTTCCTGAGTTAAGCTTGTATTAGTATAAACTTCCCTCTTAGAACTGGTTTTGCTGCAAACCATAAGTCTTGGAATGTCATGTTTTTGTTTTCATTTGCTTCTAGGTATTTATTCATTTCATCTTTAATTTCTTCAGTGATCCTTTGGTTGTTTAGTAGGATATTGTTTAGCCTCCACGTGTTTGTATTTTTTACAGTATTTTTTCCTTGTAGTTTACTCCTAATATCATAGCTTTGTGGTCAGGAAAGATGCTTGATATGATTTCACTTATCTTAAATTTACCAGGGGTCATTTGTGGCCCAATATTTGATCAATCCTGGAGAATGTTCCATATGCACTTGAGAAGAATGTGTATTCTGCTGCTTTTGGATGGAATGCTCTATCAATATCAATTAAGTCCAACTGCTCTAATGTGTTATTTAAGACCTGTGTTTCCTTGTTGATTTTCTGTCTTGATGATCTGTCCATTGATGAAATTGGGGAGTAAAAGTCTAAAACACTATTATTGTGTACTCTCGATTTCTCCTTTTATAGCTGTTAATATTTGCCTTCTATATTGAGGTGCTCCTATGTTGGGTGCATATATATTTTAAATTGTTTTTTCTTCTTCGATTGATCCCTTGATCATTATGTAGTGTCCTTCTTTGTCTCCTGTAACAGTCTATGTATTAAAGTCTATTTTGTCTGATATGAGTATTGCTACTCCACCTTTCTTTTGATTTCATATGCATGGAACACCTTTTTCCATCCCTTCACTTTCATTCTGTATATGTCTTTAGATCTGAAGTGAGTCTCTTGCAGACAGCACATATATGGGTCTTCTTTTTGTATCCATTCAGCCAGTCTGTCTTTTGGTTGAAGCATTTAAACTGCTTACATTTAAGGTAAGTATTGATATGTATGTTCTAATTGCCATTTTGTTAATTGTTTTGAGTTTGTATTTGTAGGTCTTTTTTCTTCCTATCTTCTTTTGTTCTCTTCTTTTTTGATTTGATGTCTATCTTTCACATTGTGTTTGGATACCTTTTACGTTTTTGTGTGTACATCTATTATATATTTTTCATTTGTAGTTGCCATGAGGTTTTGATATATCAGTCTATATGTGTACATAATTTTTTTTAAGTTGCTGATCAATTAATTTCAAATCCATTTAAAATATCCTACATTTGTACTCTCCTCCTCTCAAGATTACTGATTTTGATATCATTTTTTGGTGTGGTTTATTTCCTACTTTTACTGTATATTTGCCTTTACCAGTGACTTTTCCCTTTCATAATTTGCTTGTTTCTAGTTGTGGTCTTTCTTTTCCACTTAGAGAAGTTCCTTTAGCATTTGTTGTAGAGCTAGTCTGATGGTCCAGAATTCTCTTAGCTTTTGCTTGCCTGTAAAACTTTTGATTTCTCCATCAGATATGAACAAGAGCCTTGCTGGGTAGAGTATTCCTGGTTGTAGGTTTTTCCCTTTCATCACTTTAAATATATCATTCCATTCCCTTCTGGCTTAAAGAGTTTCTGCTGAAAAATCAGCCAGTAGTCTTCTGTGCATTCTCTTGTATGTTATTTGTTGCTTTTCCCTTGGTGTTTTTAATATTTTTCTTTGTCTTTAATTTTTGTCAATGTGACTACTAGCTGTCTTGGCATGTTCCTTCATGGTTTAATCTTGTATGGGATTCTCTGCACCTCCTGGACTTAAGTGAAAGTTTTCTTTCCCATGTTAGGGAAGTTTTCAGCTATTATCCCTTCAAATATTTTCTCAGACCATTCTCTCCTCTTTCTTCTGGGAGCCCTATAATGCAAATGTTGGTTTTGTTTGAAGTTCTTTTCATTCTTTTTTCTTTATTTTTTTCCATGGCAGTGATTCCCACCACTATGTCTCCCACTCATTGGTTACTTCTTCTGCTTCATTTTTTTCTGCTATTGATTCCTTCTAGTGTATTTTTCGTTTTAGTTATTGTATTCTTCAACTCTGGTTGTTCTTTATATTTTCTATCCCTTTGCTAAAAACTTCTCATAAATCTCACTCTGTACATCCATTCTTTTCCCAATTTCTTGGATCATATTTATAATCATTTCTCTGAACTCTTTCTCAAGTAGATTGCCTATCTCCATGTCACTTAGTTGTTCTCCTGAGTTTTTTCTTGTTCCTTGGTCTAGAACATATTCTTTTGTGGTCTCCTGTTGTCTAAATTTCTGTTTGTACTTTTATGTCTGTCATAGCTTATTTACGTTTCTTGACCTTGGAGAAGTGTCCTTTTGTAGGGATGTCCTATATTTCCAAGAAGTACACTCCCCCTCTCGTCAAGGGTCAGGATTCAGCTAGTCCCAGGGTAGGTTCTGACCTGTTTGTGGATTCAGTTCTGCAAGCTGTAGGATTGTAATTTTCTTGTTTCTGGTGGGTGAGACTAGTCTAGAGACTTGTGCAGGCTTCCTGGTGGGAGGGGCTGGTGCCTGCCCACTTGTGGGTGGAGCTCTGTCTTGGCCCTCTCATGGCCAGACCTGTTTCAAGGGGCATGTCTAGAGGTGGCTGTGGGCTCAGGAAGTCTTTAGGCAGCCTCTCAGGCTGTGTTCCTGCCCTGTTTGTTGTTTGGCCTGAGGCATCCCAGCACTGGAGCTTATAGGCTGTTGAGTGGGTCCAGATCTCAGTTCCAAGGACCCAAAATGTCTGTCTACATCCAGAGTCCATGTAGAACCCTGATATATCTGCCACCAGCTCTTATGAGAGAGCCAGAGAGAGAGAGCCACAGCTGCCCCCCACCTTCCGAGGAGGCTTTTTAAGGCCAGCACGTAGGTCTGATCCAGTCTCCTATGGAGTCATTGTTTTTGCTCTGGATCCCAGTGTGTGTGTGAGACCTTGTGTGCACACTCCAAGAGTGAAGTCTCTGTTTCCCCAAGTCCTGTGGTGCTCCTGCAATCAGGCCCCACTCGCCTTCAAAGCCAAATGTTCTGGGAGCTCTTCCTCCCAATGCAGGACTCCTAGACTAAGGAGTCTTGTGTGAGACTCAGAACTCTCACTCCTGTGGGAGAACTTCTGTGATATAATTATTCTCCAGTTTGTGGGTCACATACCTGGATGGTATGGGGTATGATTGTGTCGTGAGCGCACCCCTCCTACTGCCTTGTGATTTCTTCTGTATGTCTTTGCACGTAGAATATCCCTTTTTGGTAGATTCCGGTCTTTTTTTATTGATGGATGTCCAGCAGTTGATTTTGGTGTACCCATGAGAAGAGGTGAGCTCAAGGTCCTTTTACTTTGTCATCTTGTCTTTATTACTCTTTCCACTTTTCTTCAGTATAGCTTTATTCAAATGGTCCCACACGTCAGAAATACTGATGGCTAACATGGGCAGTATCTTCCACATCCTCTCCTGGGGGAGGAAGTGGCACTGGGCCATGCTGGGTGTGCACTGGCCCATTGTTTTTCCGAGTTCAGGATGGTGAGTTTGAGTTCTTACTCCAACTTGGCTGCATTTTCCAACCCCAAGCTCTCTTCTTTGCTTGATGAGTCTAGCTAATGATGTGTCAATTTTGTCATCTTTTAAAAGAAACATCTCTTACTTTCATTGACCTTTTCTGTTTTCTGTTTAGTCTGTTTTTCTTTTTAAATTTCCACTCTGACATTTTTTTTTTGCTTCCTTCTACTAACTATGGGTTTATTTGTTTTCCTCTTTCTAGCTCTTTGAGTTGTAAAGTTACATTGTTTATTTGAGACCTTTATTGTTCCTTCATTTAGGACTTTTTCACTAAGAACTTGCATCTTAAAACTACTTTTGCTATACCCCATAGATTTTGGTATGTTGTATTTTCATTCTTACTTGTCTTCAGGGTTTTTCTTTTAATTTTTATTTTTGCTTTCTATTTTAATTTCTTTGTTGACCCAGTGGTTGTTCAGTAGCATGTTATTTAATTTGCACATACTTGTGAATTTTCCAATTTTATTCTTGTAATTGGTTTCTATTTTCTACCATTTTTGTTGGAAAAGATGCTTGATATGATCTCAGTCTTCTTAAATTTATTAAGACTTGTTTTGTGAACTAACCTGTAATCAATCCTGAAAAATGTTCCATGGGCTCTTGAGAAGAATGTATATTCTGTTGCTTTTGAGTAGAATGTTCTGTATTTATCTGTTAAGTCCATTTGATCTAACATGTCATTTATGGCCAATGTCCTCATTGATTTTTCTCCCTGTTTGATCTATCCATTGATGAAAGCAAGGTATTTAAGAACCATACTCTTATTGCTTTTCTGTTTATTTCTTCCTTTAATATTTGAATTAAATATTAAAATACTTAATGTTTTAATATTTAAAATGCATGTATTAATATTTGCTTTATGCATTTAGGTGCTCCTAAGTTGGTTGCATAAATATTTACAAATGTTATATCCTCTTGTTGGATTGAGCCCTTTATCATTATATAATGATCTTCTTTGACTCATATTATGGACTTTGTCTTAAAGTCTATTTTTCTGCTGTATATCTACCCAAGCTTACTTTTTATTTCTATTTGTATGGAATGTCTTGTTTCTTTCTTTAACTTTCATTATGTGTGTGTTCTTACATCTGAAGTTTATCCCTTATAGATAACATATAGATGGTCTTGTTATTTTATCCACCAGCCACTATGTGACTTTTAATTGGAGAATTTAATCCATATACATTTAAAGTAATTATTGACAGGTATGTATTGTAATTATGACCATTTTGTTGTTTTCTGGTCGTCTTATAATCTCTTTACTACTTTCTTCTTATCTTGCTCTCTTCATCTGTGATTTGATGGTTTTTTTGTAGTGGTAAGATAAGATCCCTCTTTACCTTTTGTATATCTACTATAGGTTTTCGATTTTTTGTTTACATGAGGCTTATATAAAAAACCTTATATTGATAACATTAAATATTAAGTTGATAAAAACTTTTAAGTTTGAATGTATTCTAATGCTGTACATTTTCAGTCCAGCCCATATTTTTACATTTTATGTTATAATTTACATTTTATCTTGTATATGCATTAAGAAATTATTGTAGCTATTGCTGCTTTTACTATTTTTATTTTACCATTCACCTTAACTGTATAAATGAAATACCCACCACCTTTAAAACGTTAAATTACTCTGAATTTTACTCTATATTTACCCTTACTACTAAGGTTTATATTTTCGTATGTTATCCTGTTACTAATTAATGTTCTTTTGTTTCTGCTTAAAGAACACTATCATTTCTTGCAAGGCTGGTCTAGTGTTGATAAATGCTTTAGTTTTTGGTTGTCTGGAAAACTCTACATTTCCTTCAATTTGGAGGACACATTTTGCTGGGTACAATATTCTTTGTTGGAAAGGATTTTCTTTAAGCACTTCGCATATGTACTGCACCTCCCTTCTGGCCTGCAAAGTTTCTACTGAAAAATCTGCTAATTGTCCTATGAGGTTCCTATTTATGTAACAAGTTGTTTTTACTTGCTGCTTTCAAGATTCTCTCCATTTCTTTAAATTTAGGCTCTTTAATTATAATGTGTGTTGGGGTGTGTCTCTTTCAGTTCATCTTATTTGGAACTTCATGGGATTCCTGGATCTTTATGTCTGTTTCATTCCCCGGGTTTAGGAGGTTTTCAGCCATTGTTTCTTCAAATACGTTTTCTACTCTTTTCTCTCTCTCATCTTCTGAGACTCTTGTAATGTGAATGTTGGTCCATTTGATATTGGTCCATGAGTCCTTTATGATATCATCAGTCTCTTTGTTCTTTTGTTGTTGTTGTTGTTCTCTGACTGGGTGAGTTCCATTGCTTAGTCTGAATTTACTGATACTGTCTTCTGATTCATCTAGTCTGTTATTAAACTCTTACAATGATTTTTCAGTTCAGTTATTGCATTCTTCAGTCCTGTGTCACTTTGTCTGCTGTTAATTCCTCCCCATTTGTTTCTCACTTCAGTTATTGTATTTTATGGGGTTTTAAAATATATTTTCTAGTTCCTTGTTAAAATTTTCACTGTGGTCATCTATTCTTTCCCTAATTCAGTTAGCAATCTTATTACAAATGCTTTGAACTCTTTATCTGGTAAACTATTCATTTCTGTTTCAGCAGTTGTTTTTTTAAGAGTTTGCTCTTATTATTTTATTTGAAATGAATCCATCCATTGCTCATTTTGCTTAACTTTCTCTGTCTCTATAAGTTAAGTAAAACAGTAACCTATTGTGGTCTTGAAAGTGTATACTTGCTTGGGAGTGTCCATATACAGTGTACATGTGCCCAGTGTCCCCAGTGTGGAACTGTGTTGTGAAGCAAGCAGTTGCTTGGCTCAGGCTGAAGCATATGCTGGGGAAGTTGCAGAAAAAGAGGCAGCATCTTGTGCAGATTCAATCCACTCTCTCTACCCTGTTTTGATAGTAAGCAAGTATGTGAACTCTCCACAGAAGTGGAATCCATACTTTCCAAAGCATTCCTGTTAGTCCCTCTAGCCTTTCTTCAAGACAAGGGGATTTGTATTCCCTGAGTTAGACCTCAAGGATGAGGCACCAAAATTGTCATTCTGGGAAGGGAGAGAAAATACAACAGGAGTAACAGAGCTATCTGGGACCCAAACCTCAGGTCTTCTCCTTCAGCAACTTGGAACCTAACCCTGCCCCTGATAGGGTAGTTCTGGCCTCTAAGCAGAGTAGAAGCCCCAGCTCATACTTGGCTGTAGACCTAGCTTCTCCACATCCAGACCCATCTCCTACCAAGGTGATACATGCCAGGATCCCTGGGAGATGTTTCTCACGCTCACCTCAGATCCAGTTCTACCACCAAACCACTGGGCACACACAGAATGTATACGTTTGTTCTCCCCAAAGGACACCCCTTCAAGACTGCAAAAGGTAATCATTTCACCTAACTAACTCCATAGAGACAGAGGAAGTAAAGTAAAATGGGAAGATGGAGAAATTTATCTCAATTGAAAGAGCAAGAGAAAACCCTTGAAAAGCAACTAATGAAACAGAAATGAATAATTCACCAGATAAAGAATTCAAAGCATTTACAGTAACACTGCTAACTGAATTAGAGAAAATAATAGAAGAACAGTAAGGATTTTAACAAGAAACTAGAAAACATATAAAAGAACAAAAAAATACAATAACAGAAGTAAAAAACAAATTGGAAGGAATTAAGAGCATATAAGGTGAAACAGAAGACTGCTGAAGTGATGTGGAGCATAGCATGATGGGATTCACCCATTCAGACCATTAAAAAGGTAAACAACCTTTAAAATGAGAACAGATTAAAGGACATCTGGAGCAAAATAAAGCATATAAAAATTGCATTATAGGGTCCCAGAGGGAGAAGTGAGAGAGAAAAGTTTCAAAAATGTATTTGGTGAAATTATGGCAGGAAATTTACTGAACCCCCAGAAAGGAAACTTATATCACAGAGATTCCCAAACAAGGTGAACACAAACAGATGCACACCAAGATATATCAAATTAAAATGGCAAAAGTTAAAGATAAAGAGAGAATTCTAAAGGAGCACAAGAAAAAGAGTCACATATAAGGCATACACATAAGGCTATCACCTGATTTTTCTGCAAAAACTTTGCAAGACAAGAGGAGTGGTGTGATGCAATTAAGTGCTGATAATGAAAAAACTGATACCCAGGATACTCTGTCCAGAAAGATTATCATTTAGAAGTGAAGGAGAGATTTAAAAAATTTTCTCAGATGAGCAAAACCTTAAAGAGTTCATCAATACCAAAACTACCCTAAAATAAATGCTAAAGGGTCTTCATTAAATGGAAAAGAAAACACTCTAATGAGAAGTAAGAATGTATAGGAAAGGAAATATCCCACTAGTGGAGGAAAATATATGGTAAAGGCTGTGAAACAACCACTTAAATAAGCTAGTGTGAAGACTAAAAGACAAAAAAAATATAAAATAAATTATAACTAAAATAAACAGTGAAGGGATAAACATGAAGATGTAAAAGTATGACATTAAAAACACAAAAGCTGAGGGGGGCTAGTAATAAGTTGTAGATATTTTAGAATGTGTTGAATGCCATTTTAAAATAAATAGATATAGATATAGGTCAAAATATATGAACCACATAGTTACCAAAAGCCAAAAGCCTATATTAGATACACAAAAACAAGAGAGAAAGGAACACAAGCATATCACTCAAGAAAATCAACAAACTACAAAAGAATAAATTAAAGGAGAAGAAAAGAATAGAGAAGAATTACAAAATGATTGAAAGCAAGTGACAAAATGGCAAGAATTACATACCTATCAGTAATCACTTTAAGTGTCAATGGACTAAATGCTCCATGAAAAGACATAGGGTGGCTAATTGGATAAAAAATAAAACAAGACCCTTTAATATACTATCTACAAGAGACTCAATTCAGGACAAAGACATACACAGACTGAAAGTGAGGGGATGGGAAAACATATGTCATGCAAATGGAAATAACAAGAAAGTGTGGATAGCAATACTCATATCATACAAAATACACTTTAAAAAAAGTCTACAGCAAGAGACAAAGAAGGACATTACATAATGAAAAAGGAATCAGTAGAAGAAGATGATATTATATTCATTAACATATATGCACATATGATAGAAACTCCTAAATATATAAAGCAAATATTAACAACATAAAGTTAGAAATTGACAATACAATAATAGTAGAGGACACTTACTCCTCACTGAATCAATGGACATGCTTTCCAGACAGAAATTTTATAATACAACAGTAGTCTTAATGCAAAAATAGACCAGTTGGACATAATAGATATTTATGAACATTCTTTGAAAAAGCAGCAGAATAGACATTCTTTACAAGAGCACACTAAGATTAGCTCAGCATGGTGGAGTAGAAGGACGTGAGCTCATCCCCTTATTGTAAGAGCACCAAAGTCACAACTAACTGCCAAAAAACTATCAACAAAAAAATGCTGGAACCTACCAAAAAATAGATACCATATATCCAAAGAAAAAGAAGAGACCATAACAAAATGGTAGGAGGGGCATGATCATGACAAAATCTAATCCCATACACACCAGGTGGGAGACCCACAAACTGGAAAACAATTATACCACACATGTTATCCCACAAGAGTCAGAGTTCTCAGCCTGCATAAGGCTTCCCAGCCTGGGGGTCCAGCAGTTGGATGAGGAGTCCCCAGAGAATCTGGCTTTGAAGGCCAGCAGTGTGTGATCACAGGACTTCCACATTACTGGAGGAAAGCAAAACTCCAGTCTGGGAGGGTGCACACAGAGTCTCATGTGAACCAGTACCCAGGGGAAAGAAGCAGTGGCCCCATGAGAGACAGGGCCAAACCTACCTGCTAACATTGGAAGGTCTCCTGCAGAAGTGGGGTGTGGCTGTGGCTCACTGTGGGGCCAAAGACACTGGCAGCAGGGGTTCTGGGAAGTATTCATTGGTGTGAGCCCTCCTGGAGGCCACCATGAGCCCCAGCAAACAGCCTGTAGGCTCCAGTGCTCGGTTACCTTAGGGTAAACAACTAAATGGGTGGAAACACAGTCCACCCTTCAACAGACAAGCAGATTAAAGTTTTACTGAACACAGCTCTGCCCACCAGAGGGACAAGACATAGATCCAACCACCACCAGTCCCTCCCATAAGGAAGCTTGCACCAGCCTCTTACACAGCCTCATCTGCCAGAGGGCATACAGCAGAAGCAAGAAGAACTACAATCCCACAGCCTGCAGAATGGAAACCACAATCACAGAAAGATAGAAAAAATGAAATGGCAGAGGAATATGTCACAGGTGAAGAAAGAAGATAAAACCCCAGAAAAACAACTGAGTGAAGTGCAGATAAGCAACCTTCTGGGAAAAGAATTCAGAAAATGATAGTGAAGATGATCCAGGACCTTCGAAAAAGAATGGAAGCAAGGATTGAGAAGATGCAAGAAATGTTTAACAAAGGCCTAGAAGAACTAAAGAACAAACAAATAGAGATACACTAACTGAAATAAAAAATGCACAAGAAGGAATCAGTAGCAAAATAACTGAGGCAGAAGAATGGATAACTGCCATAGAAGACAGAATGGTGGAAATCACTGCCACAGAACAGAATAAAGAAAAAAGAATGGGGCTTCCCTGGTGGCGCAGAAGTTGAGAGTCTGCCTGCCAATGCAGGGTACATGGGTTCATGCCCCGATCTGGGAAGATCACACATGCTGCAGAGCAGCTGGGCCCGTGAGCCATGGCCACTGAGCCTGTGCGTCCAGAGCCTGTGCTCTGCAGTGGGAGAGGCCACAACAGTGAGAGGCCTGCATACCACAAAACAAAACAAAAAAAAAGAAAAAGAAAAAGAAAAAAGAATGAAAAGAAATGAAGGCAGTCTAAGAGATCTCTTCTGGGAAAACATTAAACACACCAACATTCGAAGTGTAGGGGTCCCAGAAGGAGAAAAGAGAAAAAGGGCCTGAGAAAATATTTGAAGAGAGTATAGTCGAACATTTTCCTAACATGGGAAAGGAAACAGTCACCCTAGTCCAGGAAGCATAGAGAGTCCCAGGCAGAATAAACACAAGTAAGAAACATGTCAAGGCAAAAACTAATCAAATTGACAAAAATTAAAGACAAAGAAAAAACATAAAAACAACAAGGGAAAAATGACAAATAATATACAAGGGAATCTCCACAAGGTTATCAGCTGATTTTTCAGCAGAAACTCTGCAGGCCAGTAAGGAGTGACATGATATACTTAAAGTGATGAAAGGGAGGAAACTACAACCAAGAATATGCTAACCAGCAGTGCTCTCATTCAGATTTGATGGATAAATCAAAAACTTTACAGACAAGCAAAAGCTAAGAGAATTCAGCACTACCAGCTTTGCAACAAATGCTAAAGGAACTTCTCTAGGTAGGAAAGAGACCAGCAACTTAAAACAACCTTGTACATATATATATAGACAGCTATACCAAAACCTCATGGGAACAGCAAATCCAAAGACTACAATAGATAACACACACTCAAAAAAGAGCAACCCAAGCAAAACAGTGAAGATGATCATAAAAACCACAAGAGAAGAGAGGAAGAGAGGAAGGGACAAAAAAAGACCTACAAAAACAAACCCAAGACAATTAAGAAAATTACAATAGGAACACACATAATGATAATTACCTTAAATGTAAATGGATTAAATGCACCACCCAAAAGATATAGACTGACTGATTGGATACAAAAACAAGACCTATATATATGTTGTCTACAAAAGACCCACCTCATCCCTAGAGACATATACATACTGAAAGTGAAAGGATGGAAGAAGGTATTTCATGCAAATGGAGATGAAAAGAAAGGTGGAGTAGAAATACTCATATCAGACAAAATAGACTTTAAAATGAAGACCCATCATGAGACAAAGAAAAGCACTACATAATGATGAATGGATCAATCCAAGAAGAAGATATAACAATTGTATATATATATACACACCCAACATAGGAGCACCTCAATATATAAGGCACATACTAACAGAATAAAGGGAGAAATCAACAGTAACACAATAATGCTGGGAGACTTTAACACCCCACTTTCATCAATGAACAGATCATCCAGACAGAAAATTAACAAGGAATCACAGGCCTTAAATGACACATTAGACCAGCTGGACTTAATTGAGATTTATAGAACATTCCATCCAAAAGCAGCAGAATACACATTCTTCTCATGTGCACATGGAACATCATCCAATGTTGAGCACATGCTGGGCCACAAAGTGAGCTTTGGTAAATTTAACAAAATTGAAATAATATTGGGACTTCCCCAGTGGTCAAGTGGTAAAGAATCCATCTTCCAATGCAGGGGACATGAGTTCAATCCCTGGTTGGTGAACTAAGATCCCACATGCCACAGGGCAACTAAGCCTGCAAGCCACAACTACTGAGCTCCTATGCCCCAACGAGAGAGCCCACATGCTGCAAACTACAGATCCCATGAACTCTGGAGCCTTCACACTATAACTAAAAAACCCACATGCCCTGGAGCCCACACACCACAGCTAGAGAGAGAAAACTCACATACCACAACTAGAGAGAAGCTCATGCACCACAATGAAAGATCATGCATGCCTCAATGAAGATCCAGCACGCTGAAACTAAGACGTGACACAGCCAAAAAAGAAAAAAGAAATAAATTAAATAAATAAATAAATATATCAAGTGTCTTTTCCAACCACAATGCTATGAAATTAGAAATCAGCTATAAGAAAAAAAAACACAAAAATGTGGAGACTAAACAATATGCTACTAAACAATCAATGGATTACTGAAGAAATCAAAGAGGAAATTAAACAATACCTAGAGAAAAATGAAAACAAAAGCCCAGCTCTCCAAAACTACAGGATGCAGCAAAAGCAGTTCTAAGAGGGAAGTTTATAGCAATACAAACCTACCTCAAGAAACAAGAAAAATCTCAAATAAACAACCTATCCTTACACCTATAGGAACTAGAGAAATAAGAACAAACAAAGCCCAAAGTTAGTAGAAGGAAAGAACTCATGGAGATCAGAGCAGAAATAAACAAAATAGAGATGAACACAATAGCAAAGATCAATGAAACTAAAAGCTGGCTCTTTGAAAAGAAAAAAAATTGATAAACCATTAGCTAGACTCATAAAAAACAAGGACAGGATTCAAATCAATAAAATTAGAAATGAAAAAGGAGAAGTTAGAACCGACACCACAGAAATACAAAGGATCATAAGAGACTACTACAAGCAACTGTATTCCAAGAAAATGGACAAACTGGAAGAAATGAACAAATTCTTAGAAAGGTACAATCTCCCAAGACTGAACCAGAAAAAAATAGAAAATATGAACAGACCAATCATAGGTACTTAAATTGAAACTGATTTTAAAACTTTGAACAAACAAAAGTCCAGAGCCAGATGGCTTCACAGGCAAATTCTATTAAACAATTAGAGAAGAGTTAACATCTACCATTCTGAAACTCTTCCAAAAATTTGAAGAGGAAGGAACACTCCCAAGCTCATACTATGAGGCTACCTTCACCCTGATAGCAAAACAAGACAGAGAAATCACACCAAAAAAAAAAAAAAATTACAGGCCAATGTCAATGATGAACATAGAAACAAAAATCCTCAACAAAATACTAGCAAACCAAATCCCAAAAAACATTAAAAGGATCATACACCATGACTGAGTGGAGTTTATCCCAGGGATCCAAGGATTTTTCAATATTGGCAAATTAATCAGTGTGATACACCACATCAACAAATTGAAGACTAAAAATCATATGATCATCTCAATAGATGCACAAAAAGCTTCTGACAAAACTCAATACCCATTTATGATAAAAACTCTCCAGAAAGTGGGCATAGAGGAAACCTACCTCAATATAATAAAAGCCATATATGACAAACCAACAGCTAACATCATACTCAATGGTGAAAACCTGAAAGCATTTCCTCTAAGATCAGGAGCAAGACAAGGATGCCTGCTCTTGCCAGGTTTATTCAACATAGTTGGGAGTCCTAGCCACAGCAATCATAGAAGGAAAAGAAATAAAAGGAATCCAAATTGGAAAAGAAGAAGTAAAAATGTCACTGCCTGCAGATGACATGGTACTATACATAGAAAAACCTAACGATGCTACCAGAAAAGCACTAGAGCTCATCAATACATTTGGTAAAGATGCATGTCACAAAATTAATACACAGAACTCTGTTTCATTTCTATGCACTAACAACAAAAGGTCAGAAAGAGAAATTCGAAAAACAATCCCTTTTACCTTCACATCATAAAGAATAAAATACCTAGGAATAAACCTACCTAAGGAGACAAAAGACCTGTACCCTGAAAACTATAAGACACTGATGAAAGAAATTGGAGACAACACAAAGTGATGGAAAGATATACCATGTTCTTGGATTGGAAGAATCAACAATGTGAAAATGACTATACTACCCAAGGCAATCTACAGATTCAATGCAATCCCTATCAAGTTACCAATGGCATTTTTCACAGAACTAGAACAAAAAGTTTTACAATTTGTATGGAAACACAAAAGACCTTGGATAGTAAAGCAATCTTGAGAAAGAAACACGGAGCTGAAGAAATCAGGCTTCCTGACTTCAGACTATACTACAAGGCTATAGTCATCCAAACAGTATGGTACTGGCACAAAAACATAGATCAATGGAACAAGATATAAAGCCCAGAAATAAACCCACACACCTGTGCTTAATTAATCTATGACAAATGAGGCAAGAATATAAAATGGAGAAGAGACAGCCTCTTCAATAAGTGGTGCTGGGAAAACTGGACAGCTACATGCAAAAGAATGAAATTAGAGCACTCCCTAACACCATACACAAAAATAAACTCAAATTGGATTAAAGACCTCAATGTGAGACCAGACACTACAAAACTCTTAGAGGAAAGCATAGGCAGAACACTCACTGACATAAATCACAGCAATATCTTTTTCAATCTGTCTTGCAGAGTAATGGAAATAAAAACAAAAGTGAACAAATGGGACCTAATTAAACTCAAAAGCTTTCACAGAGCAAAGGAAACCATAAACAAAATGAAAAGACAACCCATAGAATGGGAGAAAATATTTGCAAACGATATGAACAAGGGATTAGTCTCCAAAATTTACAAACAGCTCATGCAGTTTAATATCATCAAAACAAAAAACCCAATAAAAAAATGGGCAGAAGACCTAAATAGATATTTTTCCAAAGAAGACCTATAGATGGCCAAGAGGCACATGAAAATATCTTCAAAATCGCTAATTAGAGAAACATAAATCAAAGCTAAAATGAGATATCACCTCTCACCAGTCAGAAAGGCCATCATCAAAATGTCTACAAACAATAAATCCTGGAGAGGGTGTGGAGAAAAGGTAACCTCCTACACTGTTGATGGGAATGTAAATTGGTACAGCCACTGTGGAAAACTGTATGGTGGTTCCTTAAAAAACTAAAAATAGAGCTACATATGACCCTGCAATCCCACTCCTGGGCACATATCTGGAGAAAACCATAATTTGAAAAGATACTTGCAACCCAGTGCTCATTGCAGTGCTGTTTACAATAGCCAAGACATGGAAGCAACCTAAATGTCCATCAACAGAAGAATGGATAAAGAAGATGTGGTACATATAGACAATGGAATATTATTCAGCCATAAAAATGAATGAAATAATGTCATTTGCAGCAACATGGATGGACCTAGAGATTGTCACAGTGAGTGAAGTAAGTCAGACAGAGAAAGAGAAATATTGTATATCATTTAAATGCGGAATCTAAAAAATAATGATACAAATGAACTTATTTACAAAAGAGAAACAGGCTCACAGACTTAGATAACGAACTTATGGTTACAAGGGGAAAAGTGTGGGGGGGAGTGATAGATTGGGAGTTTGGAACTAACATATACACACTGCTGTATTTAAAATGGAGAACCAACAGGGACCTACTGTATAACACAGGAAACTCTGCTCAATATTATGTAACAACCTAAATGGGAAAATAATTTTCAAAAGAATAGATACATGTACATGTATAACTGAATCACTTTACTGTACACCTGAAACTACCACAACATTGTTAATCAACTATACTCCAATATAAAATAAAAAGTTAAAAACAAAACAAAAAGATTTTTGGTAGCAACAGAATGAAAACGGAGTCCTACGTCCTTGTAAACGTATTTAATTATGGAACACACTAAGCAACATTTGACCATTTTTTGTTTCTGAACTAATGTTAGCCTCTCCAGTCTTCAGCTCTACAACAAAGGATAAAAATAAAATAAATATTTGGGAAAATGCTTTGAGATAGATAATGATAGAGAGCTGCACAAAAGCATGCAGGCAGGGGCTTCCCTGGTGGCACAGTGGTTGAGAGTCCGCCTGCCGATGCAGGGGACAAGGGTTCGTGCCCTGGTCTGGGAAGATCCCACATGCCACGGAGCGGCTGGTCCCGTGAGCCATGGCCGCTGAGCCTGCGCGTCCGGAGCCTGTGCTCCGCAACGGGAGAGGCCACAACAGTGGGAGTCCCACGTACCACAAAAAAAAAAAAAAAAAAAAAAAGCATGCAGGCATTGGTAGAATGACAAATTAATTGTGCTGATTTATTCCAGGGATGCAAGGATGGTTTACTATCCATAAACCAGGCAATATCATGCACCTCATTAACAAGGAAAGAAAAAAATCACATGATTATTTCAATAGACCCAGAAAAAGTATTTGACAAAACTCAGTATCCATTCATGATAAAATGTATGATCAAAGTTGGTATAGAGGGAACATATCTCAACCTAAATAAGGTTATTTATTACAAACCCACAGCTAATTTCATACACAACAGTGAAAAGCTGAAAGGTTTTCCTCCAAAATCATAAAAAGTCAAGGATGCCCACTCTCAGCACTTCTATGTAACATAATATAGAAAGTCCCAGTCACAGCAATCAGAAAAGAAAAAGAAATAAAATGCATCCAAATTGCAAGGGAAGAAGTGAAACTGTCTCTCTCTCTGCAGATGACATGATACTATATATAGAAAACCTTAAAGTCTCCACAAAAGAAAAAAAACTGTGAAAAGTAACAAATGCTGAAGTCCATACTCTTAGGTCTATGTCTTTATTCCCATCTTACCCCTAGGTTCTTCATGACCTTTTTTTTTTCTTAGATTCCATATATATATATATATATATATATATATATATATATATATATATATATATATGTTAGCATATGATATTTGTTTTTCTCTTTCTGACTTACTTCACTCTGTATGACAGTCTCTATGGGGAGGGGGAAGGGTAAGCTGTGACAAAGTGAGAGAGTGGCATGGACATATATACACTACCAAACGTAAAATAGATAGCTAGTGGGAAGCAGCCACATAGCACAGGGAGATCAGCTTGGTGGTTTGTGACCACCTCGAGGGGCAGGATAGGGAGGGTGGGAGGGAGGGAGACGCAAGAAGGAAGAGATACGGGAACATATGTATAACAGATTCACTTTGTTATAAAGCAGAAACTAACACACCATTGTAAAGCAATTATACTCCAATAAATATGTTTTAAAAAGTAACAAATGTATTCAGTAAATTTGCAGGATACAAGATTAATATACAGAAATCTGTTGTATTTCTATAAACTAATAATGAACTATCACAAAGAGAATTCAGAAAACCATGTCATTTACAATTGCATCAAAGAGATTAAAATACCTAGGAATAAACTTAACCAAGGAGGTGAAAGACCTGTAAATTATGACATTGATGAAGGAAATTGAAGATGATACAAATAAATGGAAAGATATTCCATGTTCATGGATTGGAAGAATTAATATTGCTAAAATTGCCATACTACCCATAACAGTCCACAAATTCAATGAAATCCCTATAAAAATACCCATGACATTTTTCAAAGAACTAGAACAGTTTTAAAATTTATGGAACAACATAAGACCCCAAAATAACCAAAGCAATCTTGAGAAAAAAGAATAAAGCTGGAGGTATCATGCTCCCTTACTTCAGACTATGTCACAAAATTACAGTAATCAAAATAGTATGGTACCTGCACAAAAACAGACACATAGGTCAATGGAACAGAATAGAGAGCCCAGAAATAAACCCGCACACTTATTATGGTCAATTAATCTACAACAAAGTAGGCAAGAATATACAATGGAGAAAAGACAATGTCTTCAATAAGTGGTGCTTAGAAAACAGGACAGCTTCATATAAAAGAATGAGATTAGAACATTTCCTCATATCACATAGACAAATAAACTCAAAATGCTTTAAAGACCTAAGTGTAAGACTGGTTCTCCTTGAAGAGAACCTAGACCGAACACTATTTAATATAAATTGTAGCACTATTTTTTTGGATCAGTCTGTTTAGACAAAGGAAACAAAAGCATAAATAAACAAATCATACCTACTGAAACTTAAGAGCTTTGCACAGCAAAGGAAACCATTGACAAAATGAAATGACAACCTACATAATGGCAGAAAATATTTGCAAATGATATGACAGATAGAAGTTGTTATACAAAACACATAAACAGGTTGTACAACTTGATATAAAAAAATTCCCGGGGGGCTTCCCTGGTGGCGCAGTGGTTGGGAGTCTGCCTGCCGATGCAGGGGACGTGGGTTCGTGCCCCAATCTGGGAGGATCCCACATGCCGCGGAGTGGCTGGGCCCGTGGGCTCTGGCCGCTGAGCCTGCGCGTCTGGAGCCTGTGCTCCGCAGCGGGAGAGGCCACAACAGTGAGAGGCCCGCGTGCTGCAAAAAAAAAAAAAAAAAAAAAAAACCCGAATAAAAAATGGGCAGAAGACTTGAACAGATGTTTTTCCAAAGAAGATGCACATGTGGCCAACAGACACATTAAAAGATCTTAACGTCACTAATCATCAGAAAAACACAAATCAAAGCCACAATGAGATATCACCTCACACCTATTAGAATGGCCATCATCAAAAAATCTACCAGGAATTCCCTGGCAGTCTAGCTGTTGGGAGTTGGTGCTTTCACTGCTGTGGCCTGTGTTTAATCCCTGGTCGAGGAACTGGGATCCCACAGGCCAGGCAGTGCAGCCAAAAAAAAAAAAAAAGTCTACAAATAGCAAATGTTGGTAAGGCTATGCAGAAAATAGAACTCTGGTACCCTTTAGGTGGGAATGTAAATTGGTGCAGCCACTATAGAAAACAGTATAGTGGTTCTTCAACAAAACTAAAAATAGAAGTACCAGCAATTACACTTCTGGGTATATAGATGAAGAAAATGAAAACACTAATTTGAAAAGAGAAATGCACACCAACGTTCATAACAGCATTATTTACAATAGCCAAATTATGGAGGCAACTTAAATTTCCATCAACATGTTAATGGATAGAGAATATGTGATATATATATGTATATGCTCACACACAATGAAATATTATTCAACCATAAAATTCTGCCATTTCCAAGATCTTTGATGGATCTAGATGATACTATGCTTAGTAAAATAAGTCAGACAGGGAAAGACATATACTGTATGGTATCCCTTATATGTGGATTCTAAAAAATAAAAATAAGGAATGAATATAACAAACAAAAATAGACTCACAGATATAGAGAACAAACTAGTGGTTACCAGTGGAAAGAGAAAAGCAAGGTAGAACTACGGAATTAAGAGTTACAAACTCCTATGTATAAAATAAATAAGTTACAAGGATATATTGTACAGCACAGTGATTATAGCCAATATTTCATAGCAACTTTAAATAGAATATAATGTACAAAATTTTTGAAACACTATGTTGTACACCTGAAAATAATATAATAGTGTAAATCATCTATACCTCAATGAAAAACATTGTAAAACAAATAAAAAATAAAATGCATGATTGTTCATTGAAAAATTATGCATTAAAAAGAAATTGCAACAAAATGCATTCACAACCTGGACTTTTAATTTTAGAAATCATTGTCTAGCCAAGCTGGCTGGATTTACTCTACCTGATTGTTTCCTTTCAAGAACAGAGAAGGATGGCTAATATTCATTACTTGCAGTAGTAATATTCTATGAAGTCAGTGTGAACACCAAATTAGTGAATACTAAAGCATTGCTCCTAGAA
The DNA here is from genome assembly GCF_937001465.1 of Orcinus orca. Classification (NCBI taxonomy): domain Eukaryota; kingdom Metazoa; phylum Chordata; class Mammalia; order Artiodactyla; family Delphinidae; genus Orcinus; species Orcinus orca. Next base: position 55,635,205 of record NC_064580.1, read on the forward strand.
GAAATAATTGGTTGGGTTTCAGCAAGCCTCTGGTCATAGCCTTTTCATCCACTGATTAATACCTAATCTTCTTTTATGTTTTTTAAGACACCTTATTTAATATATATAGTTTGTTCATCAACATTAAATTCACAGCCAACAGCACTATAATGCATTCCTGAAGGAAGCTCATCTAACACACATATTTTCTCCATAAGGTGTATTAAAACCTTCTTGCAATGAGGAACAATAAACAACATTTCAACACTATACTTGATGGACAACTTTGATAGGAAAATCACCCCAAAAAGCACAAAAATGCAAAACGTGGCACTAACTAGACCATGTTTACTTGGAGTATGGGAACTGAATCAAGAAGACAGAGTGTTGCCTTGTTCAGCTTCAGCTGGGAACATGCACATCAGGCTTCTCAAAATTTTTGCTGCTAAGCACATGTCTGAAAATAACTGCAAGTATTGCTGTTGGGGATAAAAATAAATGTTAGTGAGTAGGCAAATTTACCAATATAGCGTCCTCAAATAATCAGGATTATTATTAACTAGAATGTAGGGCCATTACAGAGTGGGAAAAACCAAGGTCCCTGTTCCTGAGCACAACTGCTACTGAGTCTTCCCTCATTGTCTTGCAAGGAAACACTCCTAATACCAGGGCCATGAAGGAAAGGTCCAGGATCTATGGGGTCAGTGTTCTCTTCCACTTTTTATATCTGAATTCACTTAGCCCAACTAGACAATTCAGCCCAACATAGTATGCGGTCTAGGAGAGGCAGGTAAAAAATACTGTGAGAGGGCTTCCCTGGTGGTGCAGTGGTTGAGAGTATGCCTGGCGATGCAGGGGACATGGGTTCTTGCCCCAGTCTGGGAAGATCCCACATGTCACGGAGCGGCTGGGCCTGTGAGCCATGGCCGCTGAGCCTGCTCGTCCGGAGCCTGTGCTCCACAATGGGAGAGACCACAACAGTGAGAGGCCCACGTACCACCAAAAAAAAAAAAAAAAAAAAAAAAAGTACTGTGAGAAAACAGAGGAAGGAGTTACTAACTCTGGATAGAATTGAGAAAAGAGTGACAGAGAAAGAAAATTTAAACTGGGAGTGAAGAATGTGCAGTTTTCTAAATGGAGAATGTTGGACAGATGGACACATATAACTGAGATCATGCAGTATTTGTCTTTCTGTGTCTGGATTATTTCACTTAGGATAACGTTGTCCAGATACATCCATGTTGTCACAAATAGTGGGACAAATATAAACAATTTTATGTATCAAATAAATTTTAGTAAAGTTGTTAAAATAAAAATTCTAGAAAATATGTTTAACATGTGCCCTAATTTTACCTATATATTTATAAATAATAATGCACATTTATAAATATACATATTTAAAAACATATGTATGTTATGTGTAAGTTATAGACATGCAGTACCATACTAGTATATCATTGTTATTATAAAACATATGCAAAATAGAGATGTTCAAAGAATGAGATAAAATAAAAATATAAAAAGTTCTATTATAAATTTTTCCATATCCTGGTGGATTTCCTTTTTATTTTGTTTATTTATTTATTTATGGCTGTGTTGGGTCTTCATTGCTGTGCGGGGGCTTTCTCTAGTTGCTGCGAGCAGGGATTATTCTTCATTGCGGTGTGCGGGCTTCTCATTGCAGTGACTTCTCTTGTTGTGAAGCATAGGCTCTAGGCCCACGGGCTTCAGTAGTTGTGACATGTGGGTTCAGTAGTTGTGGCTCACAGACTGTAGAGTGCAGGCTCTGTAGTTGTGGTGCATGGTCTTAGTTGCTCTGCTGCATGTGGGATCTTCCCAGACCAGGGATCAAACCTGTGTCCCCTGCATTGGCAGGCAGATTCTTTTTTTTTTTTTTTTTAACATCTTTATTGGGGTATAATTGCTTTACAATGGTGTGTTAGTTTCTGCTTTATAACAAAGTGAATCAGTTATACATATACATATGTTCCCATATCTCTTCCCTCTTGCGTCTCCCTCCCTCCCATCCTCCCTATCCCACCCCTCCAGGCTGTCACAAAGCACCGAGCCAATATCCCTGTGCCATGCGGCTGCTTCCCACTAGCTATCTACCTTACTACGTTTGTTAGTGTGTATATGTCCATGACTCTCTCTTGCCCCGTCACAGCTCACCCTTCCCCCTCCCCATAACCTCAAGTCCGTTCTCTAGGAGGTCTGCGTCTTTATTCTTGCCTTACCCCTAGGTTCTTCATGACATTTTTTTTTTCTTAAATTCCATATATATGTGTTAGCATACGGTATTTGTCTTTTTCTTTCTGACTTACTTCACTGTGTATGACAGACTCTAGGTCTATCCACCTCATTACAAATAGCTCAATTTCGTTTCTTTTTATGGCTGAGTAATATTCCATTGTATATATGTGCCACATCTTCTTTATCCATTCATCCGATGATGGACACTTAGGTTGTTTCCATCTCCGGGCTATTGTAAATAGAGCTGCAATGAACATTTTGGTACATGACTCTTTTTGAATTTCGGTTTTCTCAGGGTATATGCCCAGTAGTGGGATTGCTGGGTCATAAACCTACCTAAGGAGACAAAAGACCTGTATGCAGAAAATTATAAGACACTGATGAAAGAAATTAAAGATGATACAAATAGATGAAGACATATACCATGTTCTTGGATTGGAAGAATCAACATTGTGAAAATGACTCTACTACCCAAAGCAATCTATAGATTCAATGCAATCCCTATCAAACTACCACTGGCATTTTTCACAGAACTAGAACAAAAAATTTCGCAATTTGTATGGAAACACAAAAGACCCCGAATAGCCAAAGCAATCTTGAGAACAAAAAAAGGAACTGGAGGAATCAGGCTCCCTGACTTCAGACTATACTACAAAGCTACAGTTATCAAGACGGTATGGTACTGGCACAAAAACAGAAATATAGATCAATGGAACAGGATAGAAAGCCCAGAGATAAACCCATGCACATATGGACACCTTATCTTTGATAAAGGTGGCAGGAATGTACAGTGGAGAAAGGACAGCCTCTTCAATAAGTGGTGCTGGGAAAAGTGGACAGGTACATGTAAAAGTATGAGATTAGATCACTCCCTAACACCATACACAAAAATAAGCTCAAAATGGATTAAAGACCTAAATATAAGGCCAGAAACTATCAAACTCTTAGAGGAAAACATAGGCAGAACACTCTATGACATAAATCACAGCAAGATTCTTTCTGACCCACCTCCTAGAGTAATGGAAATAAAAACAAAAATAAACAAATGGGACCTAATGAAACTTCAAAGCTTTTGCACAGCAAAGGAAACCATAAACAAGACCAAAAGACAACCCTCAGAATGGGAGAAAATATTTGCAAATGAAGCAACCGACAAAGGATTAATCTCCAAAATTTACAAGCAGCTCATGCAGCTCAATAACAACCCAATCCAAAAATGGGCAGAAGACCTAAATAGACATTTCTCCAAAGAAGATATACAGACTGCCAACAAACACATGAAAGAATGCTCAACATCATTAATCATTAGAGAAATGCAAATCAAAACTACAATGAGATATCATCTCACACCAGTCAGAATGGCCATCATCAAAAAATCTAGAAACAATAAATGCTGGAGAGGGTGTGGAGAAAAGGGAACCCTCCTGCACTGCTGGTGGGAATGTGAATTGGTTCAGCCACTATGGAGAACAGTATGGAGGTTCCTTAAAAAACTACAAATAGAACTACCATATGACCCGGCAGGCAGATTCTTAACCACTGTGCCACCAGGGAAGTCCTGGATTGCCTTTTATACCCCACTTTGGAAACCACTTTTCTAATCAACAGTTAACCAACAAATGAATTGTTCTCCCTTGGTGAATACAGTGTTTCTTTTTTTTTCTATTAAAAGAGCTTCTTTCTGTCCCCCAATTAATAATTACAGCAAAACCCTATTGCTTTTTATCAATAGTGCTTGTATGTAAGGCCTAATCTAATGAATTTTTTAGTGTATTTATAACACTTTTGATATTTTCTGTTTCACCTGCAGCTTATCACTGCAACAAGGAATACATGGAAATAAGCACCATGTACCACAGCAAATCTAGTTGTATGTCACTAATCTTAGTCTAAAATGCTTTCTTAGCTCAGCACAGCAATTGAATACAAGTATATAAAACTTGTGAAGATCTTATGATAAATATACAATAAAGTATATCTCTTAGTAAGTTAATAAGTCCTTTCCCACTAAAGAGAAAATGTAGACATGGTTATTACAGGTGGAATAACCAATCAGGTTTAGTCTGTTTCTTCAAATAAGTCTCCATATTGTCCAGAATTCGCTTACTAGCCAACTAAAAGTTATTTAAACTTCTCAAAAGCAATTTTTAAAAATCACAGACACTTCTATATTTAAACATAGGGCAAATTCCTTTATTATTTCATAAAACATTCTGGTTTTAAAGTTTCCACTTTGTAAAATAAGTAGTCTAACCCTAAAATGTAGGGTTTTTAATCTTTTTAATCATTCATATCAGCTGTTGTTTATAGTTCTGCAAGCTGCTTATTTTCAAACAAAAGCCCAGATTCTGTGTGGTTAACATGAAAGGCTGTGTAAGTACTTTCCAGGAAGCTGGGAATTGAGTTTATACTTTATGTTTAATGAGCTAGGGATACAGTCATTTGAACATGGTTTGAGTTCATGATGTTTCCTGCTCTTTTCCAATGGGTTTTTCAAGTGAAAATTAATTCTAGTGGCACTTTCCATAAAGAGTTAGGAGATTATGCAGTTTTTCCTGGCCTGTGTTCATTTTGAGTAAATTAAGTTCAAGGTTATTTGTAATTTGTTGCTGACTATCAGGAGTTATGGTTCTGGAAAAGAGTCTTATTATTAGGACTGAAACAAGTAAATAGTAATAAAAAATGAAAAAACTGGGACTCATACTCTTGCTAATCCCTATACATACATTAATGATAACATGGAACAAATAATCTATGGAACTAACCAAAGCATGTTTTAAAATTCGTACAAATCTGTGCAATTTCCCTGGCTCCGGGAGATTGAGAGCTGGAGTGGGGAATAGTTCAGAAAGACCCCCAAAATTATTCTCCCTGATTTAAAGATGGAAAGATGTGACAAAATGTTATGCTCTTCTTATTCTTGCAAGATTTTCTAGGGATTGGGATGAGGGTGCATGTATATTATCAACCAAGAACCAAAGTGGGGAAATGTGAGCCCTCACTGCAGAACTGAACAGATGTTTTTTTTCTAGTACATGATGGACGGCAACTAATATTTATTGAGTGCCTACGATGTATTGGGCACTGAGCCAGCTACTTTCTTACATATCATATCTTTTATCTTCTCAAGAGTCCTTTGAGATAAGTATTTTTAGCTTCAGTTTCAGGTGAAGATATATGGGTATTTTAAGTAGGCTAATAATAAGGCATGTCTTCAAATTTACTTTTAAATACTTGTTCAATGCTTACTTATAGGTGAGACTGAAAGCTGTATAGGGAAAGAAAAGAACTGCTGGCAGCATGTACTTATTTATTTATTTAAATAGATATTGAGTACCTACTGTGGACCAAGTACTGTTTTAAATACAGTCACTGTCTTTCTGGAAAATACATAGAATAAATTCTAGAACTCAATTACAGTTGATGCTTGAACAACATGGATTTGAACTATGTGGGTATAATTATACTCATTTTTTTCAAAAATGCATAATACAGAATTAAATGATCCATGGTTGGTTGAATCTAAAGACGTGGAACCAAGGAAATGGTGGGTCAGCTAACGTTAGATACTGATTTTTTTAATGTATTGGGGTTCAGCGACCCTGTCCCCAATACATTACAAGAAATGAGTGTACTTTTAATGATACAGGCACTCCATACCTGGTCCTAAAACCGTCAGAACTCCCCTCTCCGCAGAAGACAGTTTATTAACAATGCAACCATGTAATTTGTGACCCACCACCACCACCAAGTAACTTATTAAAGTATTCTTTTCAACCTCTCAGGTAATACTCTCTCTGTGAAGAGAATTCCAACAATGTAATTGTTTCTGCCTCATTATATTTTCAGCGATTTTGAATGACTTATGCTTCTACTCCATATAACCAACTAACTAGTCCAAACAATTAATCATCATTAATTCTCTTGATTTCACAGATAAAAAGGCTGAGCCTCATAAGGTTAAATAGCTTGTCATTGCTACATAACTAACTTAACTAAATTAACCTGTTCCATTGATCTATATTTCTGTTTTTGTGCAAGTACCATACTGTCTTGATTACTGTAGCTTTGTAGCATACTCTGAAGTCAGGGAACCTGATTCCTCCAGCTCTGTTTTTCTTTCTCAATATTGCTTTTGCTCTTCATGATCTTCTTTACAAATTGTAAAATTTTTTGTTCTAATTCTGTGAAATATGCCATTAGTAATTTGATAGGGATTGCACTGAATCTGTAGATTGCTTTGGGTAGTATAGTCATTTTCACAATATTGATTCTTCCAATCCAAGAAAATGGGATATTTCTTCATCTCTTTGCATCATCTTTGATTTCTTTCATCAGTATCTTATAGTTTTCTGAGTACAGGCTTTTTTCACCTTAGGTAAGTTTATTCCTAGGTATTTTATTCTTTTTGTTGCAATGGTAAATGGGAGTGTTTCCTTAATTTCTCTTTATGATATTTCATTTTTAGTTTATAAGAATGCAACAGACTTCTGTGTACTAATTTTGTATCCTGTAACTTAACCAAATTCATTGATTTGCTCTAATAGTTTTCCTGTGGCATATGTAGGAATCTCAATGTATAGTACCATGTCATCTGCAAACAGTGACAGTTTTATTTTTTTTCCAGTTTGGATTCCTTTTATTTCTTTTTCTTCTCTGATTGCTGTGGATAAACACATGCACCTATGGTCACCTAATCTATGACAAAGGATGCAAGAATATACAATGGATAAAAGACAGCCTCTTCAATAAGTAGTGCTGGGAAAACTGGACTGTTACATGTAAAAGAATGAAAATAGAACACTCCCTAACACCATACAAAAAAATAAACTCAAAATATATTAAAGACCTAAATGTAAGGCTGAACACTATAAAACTCATAGAGGAAAACATAGGCAGAACACACTTTTTTTTTTTACATCTTATTTGGAGTGTAATTGCTTTACAATGGTGTGTTAGTTTCTGCTTTATAACAAAGTGAATCAGTTATACATATACATATGTTCCCATATCTCTTCCCTCTTGCATCTCCTTCCCTCCCACTCTCCCTATCCAACCCCTCTTGGAGGTCACAAAGCACCGAGCTGATCTCCGTGTGCTACACAGCTGCTTCCCACTAGCTATCTATTTTACGTTTGGTAGTGTATATATGTCCAGGCCACTCTCACTCTGTCACAGTCTACCCCTCCCACGCCCCATATCCCCAAGTCCACTGTCCAGTAGGTCTGTGTCTTTATTCCCGCCACACCCCTAGGTTATTCATGACATTTTTATCTTAAATTCCATATATATATGTTAGCATATGGTATTTGTCTTGCTCTTTCTGACTTACTTCACGCTGTATGACAGACTCTAGGTCCATCCACCTCATTACAAACAGCTCAATTTCGTTTCTTTTTATGGCTGAGTAATATTCCATTGTATATATGTGCCACATCTTCTTTATCCATTTATCCGGTGATGGACACTTAGGCTGTTTCCATCTCCGGGCTATTGTAAATAGAGCTTCAATGAACATTTTGGTACATGACCCTTTTTCAATTATGGTTTTCTCAGGGTATATGACCAGTAGTGGGATTGCTGGGTCATATGGCAGTTTTATTTTTAGTTTTTTAAGGAACCATCATACTGTTCTCCATAGTGGTTGTACCAATTCACATTCCCACCAGCAGTGCAAGAGTGTTCCCTTTTATCCACACCCTCTCCAGCACTTACTGTTTCTAGATTTTTTGATGATGGCCATTCTGACTGGTGTGAGATGATATCTCATTGTAGTTTTGATTTGCATTTCTCTAATGATTAAGGTTGCTGAGCATTCTTTCATGTGTTTGTTGGCAGTCTGTATATCTTCTTTGGAGAAATGCCTGTTTAGGTCTTCTGCCCATTTTTGGATTGGGTTGTTTGTTTTTTTGTTACTGAGCTGCATGGGCTGCTTGTAAATTTTGGAAATTAATCCTTTGTCAGTTGCTTCATTTGCAAATATTTTCTCCCATTCTGAGGTTTGTCTTTTGGTCTTGTTTATGGTTTCCTTTACTGTGCAAAAGTTTTGAAGTTTCATTAGGTCCCATTTGTTTATTTTTGTTTTTATTTCCATTTCTGTAGGAGGGGGGTCAAAAAGAATCTTGCAGTGATTTATGTCATAGAGTTTTCTGCCTATGTTTTTCTCCAAGAGTTTGATAGTTTCTGACCTTACATTTAGGTCCTTAATCCATTTTGAGCTTATTTTGGTGTATAGTGTTAGGGAGTGATCTAATCGCAAACTTTTATGTGTACTTGTCCAGTTTTCCAAGCACCATTTATTGAAGAGGCTGTCCTTTCCCCACTGTACATTCCTGCTTCCTTTATCAAAGATAAGGTGACCATATGTCTGTGGGTTTATCTCTGGGCTTTCTATCCTGTTCCATTGATCTATATTTCTGTTTTTGTGCCAGTACCATACTGTCTTGATTACTGTAGCTTTGTAGTATAGTCTGAAGTCAGGGAGCCTGATTCCTCCAACTCCATTTTGTGCTCTCAAGATTGCTTTTGCTCTTCGGGGTCTTTTGTGTTCCATACAAATTTTGAAATTTTTCCATCTAGTTCTGTGAAAAATGCCAGTGGGAGCTTGGTAGGGATTGCATTGAATCTGTAGATTTCTTTGGGTAGTAGAATCATTTTCACAATGTTGATTCTTCCAATCCAAGAACATTGTATATCTCTCCATCTATTTGTATCATCTTTAATTACTTTCAACACTGTCTTATAACTTTCTGCATACAGGTCTTTTGTCCCCTTATGTAAGTTTATTACTACATATTATATTTTTTTTGTTGCAATGGTAAGAGGGAGTGTTTTCTTGATTTCACTTTCAGATTTTTCACCACTAGTGTATAGGAATGCCAGAGATTTCTGTGCATTAATTTTGCACCCTGCTACTTTACCAAATTCATTGATTAGCTCTAGTACTTTTCTGGTAGCATCTTTAGGATTCTCTATATGTAGTATCATGTCATCTGCAAACAGTGACAGCTTTACTTCTTCTTTTCCGATTTGGATTCCTTTTATTTCCTTTTCTTCTCTGACGGCTGTGGTTAAAACTTCCAAAACTATGTTGAATAAGAGTGGTGAGAGTGGGCAACCTTGTCTTGTTCCTGATCTTAGTGCAAATGCTTTCAGTTTTTCACCATTGAGGATGATGTTGGCTGTGGGTTTGTCAAATATGGCCTTTATTATGTTGAGGGAAGTTCCCTCTATGCCTACTTTCTGGAGGGTTTTTATCATAAATGGGTTTTGAATTTTGTTGAAAGATTTCTCTGCATCTATTCAGATGACCGTATGGTTTTTCTCCTTCAATTTGTTAATATGGTGTATCACGTTGATTGATTTGTGTATATTGAAGAATCCTTGCATTCCTGGAATAAACCCCACTTGATCATGGTGTATGATTCTTTTAATGTGTTGTTGGATTCCGTTTGCTAGTATTTTGTTGAGGAGTTTTGCATCTATGTTCATCAGTGATATTGGCCTGTAGTTTTCTTTCTTTGTGACATCGTTGTCTGGTTTTGGTGTCAGGGTGATGCTGCCTCGTAGAATGAGTTTGGGAGTGTTCCTCCCTCTGCTATATGTTGTAAGAGTTTGAGAAGGATAGGTGTTAGCTCTTCTGTAAATGTTTGATAGAATTCTCCGGTGAAGCCATCTGGTCTTGGGCTTTTGTTTGTTGTAAGATTTTCAATCACAGTTTCAATTTCAGTGCTTGTGATTTGTCTGTTCATTTTTTCTATTTCTTCCTGAATCAGTCTTGTCAGGTTGTGCATTGCTAAGAATTTGTCCATTTTTTCCAGATTGTCCATTTTATTGGCATAGAGTTTCTTGTAGTAATCTCTCCTGATCTTTTTTATTTCTGCAGTGTCAGTTGTTACTTCTCCTTTTTCATTCCTAATTCTATTGATTTGCGTCTTCTCCCTTTTTTTTTTTTGGTGTGTCTGGCTAATGTTTTATCAATTTTGTTTATCTTCTCAAAGAACCAGCTTTTAGTTTTATTGATCTTTGCTATTGTTTCCTTCATTTTTTTTCATTTATTTCTGGTCTGATTTTATGATTTCTTTCCTTCTGCTAACTTTTGGGTTTTCTTTTGTTCTTCTTTATCTAATTGCTTGAGGTGCAAGGTTAGGTTGTTTATTCGAGATGTTTCCTGTTTCTTAAGATAGGATTGTATTGCTATAAACTTCCCTCTTAGAACTGCTTTTGCTGCATCCCATAGGTTTTGGGTCACCATGTCTCCTTTGTCATTTGTTTCTAGGAATTTTTTGATTTCCTCTTTGATATCTTCAGTGATCACTTCGTTGTTAAGTAGTCTATTGTTTAGCCACCATGTGTTTGTATTTTTTACAGACGTTTTCCTGTAATTTATACCTAGTCTCATAGTGTTGTGTTCAGAAAAGATACTTGATACAATTTCAATTTTCTTAAGTTTACCAAGGATTTATTTGTGACCCAAGATATTATCTGTCCTGGAGAATGTTCTGTGAGCACTTAAGAAAAATGTGTATTTTGTTGTTTTTGGATGGAATGTCCTATAAATATCAATTACGTCCTTCTTGTTTAATGTATCATTTAAAGCTTGTGTTTCCTTATTTCTTTTCATTTTGAATGATCTGTCCATTGGTGAAAGTGGGGTGTTAAAGTCCCCTACTATGAATGTGTTACTGTTGATTTCCACTTTTATGGCTGTTAGTATTTGCCTTATGTATTGAGGGGCTCCTATGTTGGGTGCATAAATATTTACAATTGTTATATCTTCTTCTTCGATTGATCATTATGTAGTGTCCATCTTTGTCTCTTGTAATAGTCTTTGTTTTAAATTCTATTTTGTCTGATATGTGAATTGCTACTCCAGCTTTCTTTTGTTTTCCATTTGCAAGTAATATCTTTTTCCATCTCTTCATTTTCAGTCTGTATGCGTCTCTAGGTCTGAAGTGGGTCTCTTGTAGACAGCATATATATGGGTCTTGTTTTTGTATCCATTCAGCCAGTCTGTGTCTTTTGGTGCGTGCATTTAATTCATTTATATTTAAGGTAATTATTGATATGTATATTCCTATTCCCATTTTCTTAATTGTTTTGTGTTTGTTTTTGTAGCTCTTTTCTTTCTCTTGTGTTTCTTGCCTAGAGAAAATCCTTTACCATTTGTTGTAGAGCTGATTTGGTGGTGCTGAACTCTCTCAGCTTTTGCTTGTCTGTAAAGTTTTTAATTTCTCCATTAAATCTGAATGAGATCCTTGCTAGATAGAGTAATCTTGGTTGTAGGTTTTTCTCCTTCATCACTTTAAATATGTCCTGCCAGTCCCTTCTGGCTTGCAGTTTCTGCTGAAAGATCAGCTGTTAACCTTATCGGAATTCCCTTGTGTGTTATTTGTTGTTTTTTCCTTGCTGCTTTTAATATGTTTTCTTTGTATTTAATTTTTGACAGTTTGATTAATATGTGTCTTGGTGTGTTTCTCCTTGCATTTATCCTGTATGGGACTCTCTGTGCTTCCTGGACTTGATTAACTATTTCCTTTCCCATATTAAGGAAGTTTTCAACTATAATCTCTTCAAGTATTTTCTCAGTTCCTTTCTTTTTCTCTTCTTCTTCTGGAAACCCTATAATTTGAATGTTGGTGTGTTTAGTGTTGTCCCAGAGTTCTCTGTGACTCTCCTCAGTTCTTTTCATTCTTGTTTCTTTATTCTGCTCTGCAGTAGTTATTTATAATATTGTATCTTCCAGGTCACTTATCCGTTCTTCTGCCTCAGTTATTCTGCTATTGATCCCATCTAGAGTAGTTTTAATTTCATTTATTGTGTTGTTCATCATTGCTTCTTTCATCTTTAGTTCTTCTAGGTCCTTGTTAAATGTTTCTTGAATTTTCTCTGTTCTATTTCCAAGATTTTGGATCATTCTTTACTATCATTATTCTGAATTCTTTTTCAGGTAGACTTCCTATTTCCTCTTCATTTGTTAGGTCTGGTGGGTTTTTATCTTGCTCCTTCATCTGCTGCGTGTTTTTCTGTCTTCTCATTTTGCTTATCTTACTGTGTTTGGGGTCTCCTTTTTGCAGGCTGCAGGTTCGTAGTTCCCGTTATTTTTGGTGCCTGTCCCCAGTGGCCTAAGTTGGTTCAGTGGGTTGCATAGGCTTCCTGGTTGGGGGACTAGTGCCTGTGTTCTGGTGGTGAGGCTCTATCTTGTCTTTCTGGTGTGCAGGTCCACGTCTGGTGGTGTGTTTTGGGGTGTCTGTGGACTTATTATGATTTTAGGCAGCCTCTCTGCTAATGGGTGGGGTTGTGTTCCTGTCTTGCTAGTTATTTGGCATAGGGTGTCCAGCACTGTAGCTTGCTTGTCATTGAGTGAAGCTGGGTGTTGGTGTTGAGATGGAGATCCCTTGGGGATTTTCGCCATTTGATATTACGTGTAGCTGGGAGGTCTCTTGTGGACCACTGTCCTTAAGTTGGCTCTCCCACCTCAGAGGCACAACACTGACTCTTGGCTGCAGCACCAAGAGCCTTTCATCCACACAGTTCAGAAAAAAAGGGACAAAAATTAGAAAGAAGGAAAGAAAGAAAGAAAGGAAAAAATAAAATAAAATAAAGTAAGGTAAAATAAAATAAAGCTATTAAAATAAAGAAATAATTATTTTTAAAAAATTTTAACGTTAAATCAAAACTAAAAAATTGGGCAGATAGAACCCTAGGAAAAATGGTGAAAGCAAAGCTATACAGACAAAATCTCACAACGAAGCATACACATACACACTTACAAACAGAGGAGGAAGGGAAAAAATAATATATCTTTCTCTCAAAGTCCACCTCCTCAATTTGCGATGATTCGTTGTCTATTCAGGTATTCCACAGATGCAGGGTACATCAAGTTGATTGTGGAGATTTAATCCGCTGCTCCTGCGGCTGCTGGGATTGATTTCCCTTTCTCTTCTTTGTACGCACAGCTCACAGGGGCTCAGCTTTGTATTTGGCTCCGCCTCTGTGTTTTAGTCGCCAGAAGGCATTTTTTTTCGCTCAGGCGGGGACGTGGTTAAAGGGAAGAGATATGGGAACATATGTATATGTATAACTGATTCACTTTGTTATAAAGCAGAAACTAACACACGATTGTAAAGCAATTATACCCCAATAAAGATGTTAACAACAACAAAAAAAAGGAGCCGCTGATTTGGGTGCCCTGGTTCACTCAGGCCAGGGAGAAGGACGGGTATGGAGTGTGGGGCTAGCCTGCAGGGGCAGAGGCCAGCGTGACGTTGCACCAGCCTGAGGTGTGCCGTGCGTTCTTCCGGGGAAGTTGTCCCTGGATCCCTGGACCCTGGCAGTGGCGGGCTGCACAGGCTCCCCAGAAGGGAGATGTGGAGAGTGACCTGTGCTTGAAAACAGGCTTCTTGGTGGTGGCAGCAGCAGCCTTAGAGTCTCATGCCCGTCTCTGGGTCTGGGCTGTTAGCAGCAGCTCTCACCCATCTCTGGAGCTCCTTTAAGTAGCACTCTTAATCCCCTCTCCTCGTGCACCAGGAAACAAAGAGGGAAGAAAAGTCTCTTGCCTCTTTGGCTGGTCCAGACATTTTCCCGGACTCCCTCACGGCTAGCCATGGTGCACTAACCCCTTCAGGCTGTATTAATGGTGCCAGTCCTCTCCCTGCACTCCGACGGAAGCCTGAGGCTCAGCTTCCAACCCCTCCCATCCTGGCATGTGAGCAAGGAAGCCTCTCAGGCTGGTGAGTGCTGGTCGGCACAGATCCTCTGCGTGGAAATCTCTCAGCTTTGCCCTCTGCAGCCCTGTTGCTGCACTCTCCTCCACGGCTCCGAAGCTCCCCTCACCCGCCACCTGCAGTCTCTGCCTGAGAAGGGGCTTCTAGTGTGTGGAAAACTTTCCTCCTTCACGCCTTCCTCCCACTGGTGCTGGTCCCATCCCTATTCTTTTTTCTCTGTTTATTCTTTTTTCTTTTTCCCTACCCTGGTACGTGGGGAGTTTCTTGCCTTTTTGGAGGTCTGAGGTCTTCTGCCAGCGTTCAGTAGGTGTTCTGTAGGAGTTGTTCCACGTGTAGATATATTTCTGATGTATCTGTGGGGAGGAATGTGATCTCCATGTCTTACTCTTCCACCATCTTCCCCCTCTCCCAGAACACACTTTGACATAAATCACAGCAAGACCTTTTTTCCCACCTCCTAGAGTAATGAAAATAAAAACAAAGCTAAGCAAATAGGACCTAATTAAACTTAAAAGCTTTTGCACAGCAAAGGAAACCATAACAAGACAAAAAGACAACACTCAGAATGGGCGAAAATATTTGCAAATGAAGCAACGGACAAGCAATTAATCTCCAAAATATACAAACAGCTCAGGCAGCTCAATACCAGAAAAACAAAAAATGGGCAGAAGACCTAAATAGACGTTTCTCCAAAGAAGACATACAGATGGCCAAGAAGCAGATGAAAAGATATGCAACATCACTAATTGTTATAGAAATGCAAATCAAAACTACAATGAGGTATCACTTCACACCAGTCATAATGGCCATCATCAAAAAAACTACAAACATTAAATACTGGAGGGAAGGTGGAGAAAAAGGCACCCTCTTGCACTGTTGGTGGGAATGTAAATTGATACAGCCACTATGAAGAACAGGATGGAGATTCCTTAAAAACTACAAATAGAACTACCATATGACCCAGCAATCCCACTACTGAGCATATACCCAGAGGAAACCATAATTCAAAAGATATATATACCCCAGTGTTCGTTACAGCACTATTTACAATAGCCAGGGCATGGAAGCAACCTAAATGTCTGTCAACAGAGGAATGGATAAAGAAGATATGGTACACATATACAATGGAATATTACTCAGCCATAAGAAGGAATGAAATTATGCCATTTGCAGAGACATGGATGGACCTAGAGACTGTCATACAGAGTGAAGTAAGTCAGAGAAAAACAAATATCGTATATTAATTCATATATGTGGAATCTAGAAAAATGGAACAAAAGAACCTATTTGCAAAGCAGAAATAGAGACACAGGCATAGAGAACAAATGTATGGACACTAAGGGAGAAGTGAGGGTGGGATGAGTTGGGAGATTGGGATTGACATATATACATTAATATGTATAAAATAGATAACTAATAAGAGCCTATTGTATAGCACAGGGCAATCTACTCAGTGCTCTGTGGTGACCTAAAGGGAAGGAAATCCCAAAGGAGGCCATATATATGTGTATATATATATATATATATATATATATATATATATATATATATATATATATATATATATATACATATAACTGATTCATTTTGCTGTACAACAGAAACTAACACAACATTGTAAAGCAATTATACTCCAATAAAAATACTTAATTAACTGTCTTTGGAAAATAAGTCCTGGACTTTCTCCAGTACACTAGAGTTGTTCTTCAGTATAAGGTAAAAGATGCCCCAGCTATGCTTCTGTATATTTACTCCCATGGCACTAAGCTAAGTTCCACCATATATGTCTCTTTAATTTTTATTTTATTTATCCATTCATTCAAGAATTTTTAAGTAAATGTCTATTTTATGTTTAACACTTTAGTGAGTAATTTGGAACTGCAAAACTGAAAAAAAAACCAAAAACCCTTATCATGAGGTTCATTCACTCATTGGGATAGTTTAATTTAGATGTGCTCTTGAGCTCATATTTAAAAGCACAGCAAGGATAACTATAGATCAATCTGTAGGAAATAATTGTTAAACAAAATATACTATATGCAAAGATGGAAGAACAAAATAGATCTACATACATCAAAATGGATAGATTTAAAAATATATATTAAAAAGTTGGAGGCCCTGCCCACCAGCAGGCCAGGACTGACCCTGATCCCCTCTTAGGCCATGAAGCCAGGCACATCAGGACATGGCCCCATCCACCAAGAGGCTGGCAGCCACTGCACAAACCATTGATCAGGCTGGGGGTCAGCACTCCACCAGTGTTCCCAAAGTAGTCAGCCCAGCCACAACAGAGGGCTCATGCAGCTGACATGGAGGGAAATCTTAGAGCATATAGCTCTGGTGACCAGAGGGGAGTATACTGCTTGACCCCATTGGACTCATACTTCATGAGGTCACTTCTCCAAGATCAGGAAACATAGCCAACCTACCTAATACATAGAAATAAACACAGAGAATTAGGTAAAATGAGGAGGCAGAGAAATATATTCCAAACTATTGAATAAGATAAAACACTAGAAGAAGAATTAAGCAAAGTGAAGATAAGCAAATCTACTCAAAAAAGAAAGCAAAATCACGATCATAAACATGCTCAATGAACTCAGAGGAAGACTGTAGAAACACAGTGAGAATTTTAACAAAGAGTTAGAAAATATATAAAAAAGCAAACAGGTGAAGAATAAAATAACTAAAATTAAAAACACACTATAAGAAAAGCAACACTAGAGAATACAGAGGAATGGATCAATAGAATAGTGGAAATCACTCAAGCTGAACAGAAAAAAGGAAAAATAATCTTTTAAAATGGGAACAATTTAAGATACCTCTGGGAAAGCATCAAATGTACTAACATTTGAATGATAGGGATCCAGGAATGAGAAGAGACAGAGAAAAATGCAGAGAAATTATTTGAAGAAATAATAGCTGAAAAATTCCCTAACTTGGGAAAGAAAACAGACATCCAGGTCCAGTAAGCACAGAGTCCCAAACAAGATGATTGCAAAGAGGTCCAAACCAACACATTATAATTAAATGGAAAAATGAAGATAAAGAGAGAATCTTAAAAACAGCAAGAGAAAAGCAACAAGATACATATAAAGGAATTCCTGTAAGACAAGCAGCTGACTGTTCAGCAGAAACATTTCAAGCCAGAGGGGGTGCCATGATATATTAAAAGTGATGAAAGGATAAAACCTCTAGAGAATTCCCTACCCAGCAAGACTATTATTCAGATTTGAAGGAGAAATAAAAATAGTTTTACAGACAAGTAAAACTAAAAAAGTTCAGCACCACTAAACCAGGTTTACAAGAAATGTTAAACGGACATCCCTAAGCAAAAAAGAAAAGACCATAACTGAAAATATTAAAATTATAAAAGGAAATATCTCATTGGTAATTGCAAGCATACAGTAAATGTTCTCACATAACAGCATCCCTTCAAAACAGTAGTAAATAACTGTTTCTCCTAAATTCATAGAGAAAGTTAAGTAAAATAAAAAAAACACAGGAACAGCTCCCAAATAAAAGAACAAGAGGAATTACCTGAGAAAAACAATGACTCAGACCTCTCCAGTCTACCAGACCCCAAGTTCAAAAAGGAGATAATAAAAATGCTAAAGGAATTAAGAAAGATTATCAATAGAAATGCAGATCGCTGTAACAAGAAAGTAGAAACAATAAAGAGGAAGCAGTCAAAATTAGACAACTCAATTACTGAGATAAAAAGCAACTAAAGGCAATGAATAGCAGAAAATAATGCAGAAGAATGAATAAGTGATCTGGAAGATAGAATAATGGAAATCACCCAATTAAAACAGAAGACAGAAACACAAATGAAAAAAAAATGAAAGCAGTATACAAGATCTATTGGATAATATAAAGTGTGCCAGCCTACATATAATAGGAATTCCAGATAGAGATTATGGCTGAAAGCTTCCCAGACCTGAAGAAGGAAACAGATATATCAGGTACAGGAAGAACAGAGGGTGCCAAACAAGATGAAACCAAACAGACCCACACCAAGACATGTAATTAAAATGGTAAAGTTAGAGAGAAAATTCTAAAGGCAGTAAGAGAAATACAGAGTCAGTTACAAGGGACCCCCCCCATAAGCGTATCAGCTGATTTCTCTGCAGACTTTGCCAGCCAGAAACGAATGGAACAATATATTCGAAGTCCTGAAAGGGAAAAACCAACAACCTAGGAAAATCTACCCAGTAAGATTATCATTTAGATTAGAAGGAGAGATAAAGAATTCCTCAGATATGCAAAAACTAAAAGAATATGCCAATACTAAACCTAATCTAAGAAATATTGAAAGGTTTTCTCTAAATAAAAAGAAGCAAGAATCTATAGGACAGGGAAAAACACAACAGGAAAGACAAGTATATAAAAGGATTGAAGATCACTCAAGACAGTACATAGATTAATTTTTTTTAATTTTGTAAAAGCAATCATAAGTACAATTAATAGCAAAAAGATGAATATGAAGATGTAAAATAGAATATCAAAATCACAAAACGTGGAGGAAGTGAGTAAAAAAATATAGATCTTTTAGAATGTGTCTGAACTTATATGACTATCAGTGTAAAAAAAGTAGATATAGTTATGGGTTAACATATTTGAAGACCAGGATAACCACAGATTAAAAACACATAGATTCACAAAAACAACAGAAAGAAAGGAATTCAAGCATAATACAAAAGAAAACCATCAAACCACAAAAGGAAAAACAAAAAGAAGAAGAACAGATCAAAGAAGAACTACAAAATCAACTGGAAAACAAAGTTTAAAATTGCAATAAATACATATTAATCAATAATTATTTTAAATGTAAATGGAAGAAATGCTCCATCAGAAGATGTATAGTGGCAGATTGGATATAGAAAAAAGAACCTACAGTATGCTGCCTATAAGAGATGCACTTTAGTGTGAAAGACCCACATAGATTAAAAGTGAGAGGATGGAAAAAGACATTTCATGAAAAAAGAAACAACAAGAAAGTTGGTGTGGCAATACTCATATCAGACAAAATAGACTTTAAAACACAGTCCATAAAGAAATACAATGAAGGACACTATATAAAGATAAAGGGGTCAATACAAGAAGAAGATATTATGCTCCTTAACATATATGCACCCAATATAAGAGCACCTAAGTTCATAAAACAAATACTAACAACATAAAGGGAGAAATTGACAGCAATACAATAGTACTAGGAGATTTAACACCCAACTGACCAATGAACAGATCTTGCAGACAGAAAATCACTAAGGAAACAGAGATCTTGAATGACACAATAGAACAGGTTGGACTTAATTGATATCTACAAGACACTACATCCAAAAAACCCAGAATATGCATTTTTTTCAAACTCACATGGAACATTCTTTAGGATAGACCACATACTAGGACACAAAAAAAAGCCTTAACAAATTTAAGTTGATAGAAATTATTTCAAGCATCTTTTCTGATTACAGCAGTATGAAACTAGAAATCAACCACAGAAAGAAAAACAAGAAAGAAAATGTTACAAGGAGACTAAACAACATGCTGCTAAAAAATCTAAAAACCTAAAAACTAATGACCTAAATATAAGACATGACACCATAAAACTTCTAGAAGAGGACACAGGCAAAACATTCTCTGACATAAATCATAGCACTATTTTCTTAGATCAGTCTCCCAATTCAAAAGAAATAAAAACAAAACTAAACAAATGTGGCCTAATCAAACTTACAAGATTTTGCACAGCAAAGGAAACCATAAACAAAATGAAAAGAAAACCTATACCGTGGAAGAAAATATTTGCAGATGATGCGACCAACAAGGGGTTAATTTCCAAAATATACAACTTATACAGCTCAATATAAAAAATAAACAAACAAGCACAACCCAATCACAAAATGAGCAGAAGACCTAAATAGATATTTCTACAAGAAGATATACAGATGGCCAACAGTCCTGTGAAAATATGCTCAACATCACTAATTATTAGAGAAATGCAAATCAAAATTACAATGAGGTATCACCTCACACCAGTCAGAATGGCCATCATTAAAATGTCTACAAATAATAAATGCTGGAGAGGGTGTGAAGAAAAAGGAACCCTCCCACACTGTTGGTGGGAATGTAAATCTCTGAATCCACTATGGAGAACAGTATGGAATCTCCTTAAAAAACTAAAAATAGAGCTACCATATGATCCTGAAATCCCACTCCTGAGCATATATCCAGATAAAAACATAAGTAGAAAAGATACATGCACCCCAATATTCATAGCAGCACTATTTATGATAGCCCTTACATGGAAACAACCTAAATATCCAACAGCAGATGAATGGATAAAGAAGAGGTGGTATATATATATATATACAATGGAATATTACTCAGCCATAAAAAGAATGAAATAATGCCATTTGCAGCAACAAGGATGGACCTAGAGATCATCATACTGAATGAGGTAAGTCAGACAGAGAAAGACAAATATTATGATATCACTTATACATGGAATCTAAATAAATGATACAAATGAACTTATTTACTAGACAGAAACAGACTCAAAGACATAGAAAACAAGCTTAAGTTTATCAAAGGGGAAAGTGGGGGTGGGAGATAAATTGGGAGTTTGGGATTAATATATACACACTACAATATATTATAAAATAGGACCTACTGTATAGCATAGGAAACTGTGCTCAATATCTTGTAATAACCTATAATGGAATCTGAAAAGAATATAACTGAATCACTTTGCTGTACACTTGAAACTAACACAACATTGTAAATTAACTATACTTCAATAAAAAAAGAAAATTATCGAAACACAAGGGAAAACTAAAAGAAAAAGAAAAGGACAGAGAAGAACAAAAACAACCAGTGAAGAATTAAGAAAATTGCAGTAAGTAATACCTATCAATAATTAATTTAAATGTAAATGGACTAAATACTGCATTCAAAAGACATAGAAAGGCTGAATAAATTAAAAACAGACCAATATATAAGCTACCCACAAAAGACTCACTTCAGATCTAGAGACATACACAGACAAAGTGAGGGAATGCAAAAAGGTATTCCATGCATGTAGAAACGAAAGCTGGGGTACTACTGGTGGGAATGAAAATTTGTGCAGGAAAGCATTATGGGGGTTTCTCAAAAAATGAAAAATAGAACTACCATACCATCCAGCAATTTCAATTCTGAGTATTTACTCAAAGAAACTCGTATTCAACAAAATACATGCATTCTTATATTCATTGCAGCATTATTTACAATAGCCATGATATGGAAGCAACCTAAGTGTCCGTTAGTAGATGAATAGATAAAGAGATGTGGTATGTGGGAATATATGTGTGTATATGTACACATATATACATACAAATATACATACATATATGTATAAGTATACAAATGTATACATTTGTGTGTGTATATGTATACATGCATACATATATACACATATATATACATACATATATAAACACATACACAGCGGAATAGTACTCAGCCATAAAAAAGAATAAAATCTAAGACTTCCCTGGTGGCCCAGTGGTTAAGAATCCACCTGCCAATGCAGGGAACGTGGGTTCGATCCCTGGTCTGGGAAGATCCCACATGCCGCAGAGAAACTAACCCCAGTCACCACAGCTATTGAGCCTGCACTCTAGAGTCCACGAGCTACAACTACTGAGCCTGCGTGCTGCAAGTACTGAAGGCCACATGCGTAGAATCCATGCTCAGCAACAAGAGAAGCCACTGAAATGAGAAGCCTGTGCACCACAACGAAGAGTAGCTCCTGCTTGCCGAAACTTGAGAAAGCCCATGCACAGCAATGAAGCCCCAATGCAGCCATAAATAAATAAATAAATAAATAAATAAATAAATAAATAAATAAATGCCATACAGATATTCCTAAAAAATAAAATAAAATAAAATCTTGCTTTTTTTGATTACATTGATGGACCTGAAAGTTATTATGCCTAGTGAAATGTCAGAGAAATATATATACCATATGATTGCACTTATAGGTGAAATCTAAGAAACAAAGCAAATGAAAAAGCATAACAAAACAGAAACAGACTCATAGATACAGAGAACAAACTGGTGATTGCCAGAGGGAATAGAAGTGGGAGGATGAGGGAAAAAGTTAGGGAGATTAAGAGGTGCCGACTTCCAGTTATAAAATAAATGTCACAGGGATGTAATGTACAGCATAGAGAATATAGTCAATAATATTGTAATAATTTGTATGATAGATGATAACTAGACAGATGGTGATTATTTTATAATGTAAAAAATATAGAATCACTATGTTGTACACCTGAAATTTACATAATATTGTAACTCAGTTATACTTCAATATAATGTGAAAAAATCTCACCAGCAATAAAGAAAAAAATTAAAATACAAATAAATAAACAAAAACATAAAGAATACTTTTTTCAAAAGTCTGGAGGACTCACTACTTGATTTCAAGGCTTACTATAAAGTTTCATTAAGCAGTCCAGTGAAAGTAAATCAATGGTGAAAGTGAGTCAATGGGACAGAGTACAGAAATAGACATATATATATAGTCAATTGATTTTTTATAAAAATGCAAAGTCTATTTAAGGAAAGAAAGAATAATCTCTCAACACAAGTTGTTGGAATAATTGAACATCTATATGCAAAACAACAATAACAAAAACAAACTAGGGCTTCCCTGGTGGCACAGTGGTTGAGAGTCTGCCTGCCGATGCAGGGGAGGCAGGTTCGTGCCCCAGTCCGGAAAGATCCCACATGCTGCGGAGCGGCTAAGCCCGTGAGCCATGGCTGCTGGGCCTGTGCGTCCAGAGCTTGTGCTCCGCAGTGGGAGAGGCCACAGCAGTGAGAGGCTCGCATACTGCAAAAAAAACTAAATAAAAGAACTTTGACACTTGACTCTTACTTCACACCATAAACAAAAATGTAAAATATAAAACTATAAGACTTTAACAAGAAAAATGAGGAGAAAATCTTTGATAAAATATTTGGGCTAAGGAAAGATTTCTTAATAATACCAGCAAAAGCTCGATTTATAAAAGAAAAAAATATTGATAAATTGAACTTTGTTAAAATTAAGAACTGCTCTTCAAAAGACACTGTGATGAGAAGACAAGGTACAGATTGACTGAAAATACTCACAAATAACTTATCTGGTAGGGAACTTGGGTATGACATATATAAAGAACTATCAAAACTCAATTATAAGGGGAATGACAGTTAATGAGTACTGGGTTTCATTTTGAAATGAATTTTTTTTGAAATTAGATAATGGTAATGGTTGTAACACTATGGATATACATACTAAAATCCACTGAATTTTATACTTTAAGTAGGTGAATTGTATGCTATGTGAATTATTTCTCAGCAAAACTGTTCTTTAAAAGCTCTGTATTTCAGGGCTTCCCTGGTGGCGCAGTGGTTGAGATTCCGCCTGCCGATGCAGGGGATACGGGTTCGTGCCCCGGTCCGGGAGGATCCCGCATGACGCGGAGCGGCTGGGCCCGTGGGCCATGGCCACTGAGCCTACGCATCCGGAGCCTGTTCTCCACAACGGTAGAGGCCACAACAGTGAGAGGCCCGCGTACCGGAAAAAAAAAAAAAAAGCTCTGTATTTCAATATTTCACATTCATTTATTATATATAAGAGCATTTTCTTATTGTTAATAAATCAGCATTTTTAAAAACTCTATGAAACTAAATATTGTATATAGTTCAAATATAAGAGTGTTTCATCATATTGAATGTAAATAAATATAAATTTATATGATATAAATGTTAAATACATTTATCAGCCTGATATAAATCATTAGCATATACTTTTAATGAAAACATGGCACTATTGAAAATGGGGAATATAGCCAATGTTTTATAATAACTGTAAATGGTAAATAACCCTTAAAATTATATAAAAAATTAAAATGAAACCAAAACAAGACAAACCAAAAAGAGTTTTTAAATGTAATTAAATTAAAAATGACTGAATAGCTCACAGGAGTGTTGGGAATTTTGAATGAAATAATGTATAGGGGTGTCTAATAGAGTACTTTCTACTCAGTAAATGCTGGATTTTCTAAAAAAAAATTTAAAAATATTACTATTCAAATATAAACTAAATACTGTGTAAAATAGAGACAAGTTAATCATAAATGAAAGCAAAGTAATATTTAATTTTTTTAGTATGTGCTATCTTAAGAAAAATCATGTTAGTCTTTTCATTGTTGAGTCAAGAATGTATTTCTGTGTTTATTTTCTCCAGTAGCAAAAATAAGCTCTTTTAGATTCTATACTGATTGTGTAATAGCAAGGATATATTTATAAGCAAACTCCAATTATTTCAAACTTGGCCCTTTATCCTAATACCTGTGAATACCTTTTTGAACATATCTATTTTTGTAAACAAACAAAATGTTGTTTTGCTCACATATTTTTAGACGAATTTTCGTTTGCTTTTACTGTTACTATTATCATTTGATTTTATCATGTATAAATTAAGATATTAATGCATAGTTCCCATTATCTATAGTAATAGTTTTACATTCATAGTTTTTTTCACTGGTTTGTAAAATCTTTGAACTAAAATATGATTTACTCTTGCCCTTAAAAAATAAATAGAAATAAAAGCTCACTAATAAAAAAATTGCTTACTTTATAAAAAGGGCAAAATATATGAAAAGACACTTCACCATAAAAGAAACAGTAGTTGCAAATAAGCACAGGAATAGATGTTCAATATCATTAATCATGAGAGAAATACAAATTAAAACCACAATGAAATACTACTACATACCTATTAGAATGAGTAAAAATTAAAAAAAAAAGAAAAGAAAACCTAACCTTGCCAAATGTTAGCAAGGATGCAGTGAAACTAGAAGTCATTCAGACACTGCTGGTGAGAATATAAATTGATACAACTACTTTGGGAAACAGTTTGGCGGCTTCTTAAACATAGAAGTACCATATAAACCAGTCATTCCACTCTTAGTTATTTAACCAAGAGAAATGGAAAACATGTCCACACAAAGATTTATAAACAAATATTCATACCAGCTTTATTTGCGAAACTGGAAAAAGCCCAAAGGTTCATCAACAGGTAAATGAATAAATAAATTCTAGTATATCCATACAGTAGAATAGTACTCAGCAGTGGTCTAGAAGGCAGAAGAAAAAATGTAGTAGGTGTCAGAAGACCTGTATTCCAGGTCTAGCTCTACCAGTGTGGAGTTTTATGAGATGGAATAAGTCATATAACATTTCAGGGCCTCAGTTTCCTCATTAGGTAATGGGATAAATAATATTTACCTTTTTTACTTAATATATTGGTTCTAAAACTCAAATGAGATAAATATATGGAATATTTGTATGACATTTTTATTCACCTTTAACTTCTTTTTGTGATTGAATCTATGAAAATATATTTTCTGAAATTTTCATTTTTTTCTTCTAATGTTTTACATATTAAAGAATGCTATAGCCTGAGTGCTCCTTTAAGTGCTAAGTAATAATTGTAATTTGACATTCTAGGAAAGTTGATTTGTGTTTGATAAGAGGTGGCAATTATATCGTCACAATGGTTTAATTTTTAGCAAATCAAAAATATTTATGCTCAGTCTTTTAATTCTATTGCTTGGATTCTGGACTCAAATAAGAGTTTTGGGGCACTAAAATATCCAGTCCATCTGTTACTCTTGCACAGCCAAACTCAAATAAGTTCTTCCGATTGGAGCATATCTTTTTAATGAGAAAATGTGATTACCACTTATACATGCAGTTTGGGCTCCAAAATTTTGCAGATTTCTTGTCTCTGTTTTGTTTATCAATATTTGTGTAAAAACAAAACAAACTGTACAAATCTAATTCCATTAAAGAAAATATGCAAAAGTAAGTCAATCATTGGACTACTTTATAGTCTTAATTTGGATCTGACTGGCTGTTATTGGCTTAACCTAAATTAATGATTTACTATATAGGGACTGTGTATTGCAGTGATATATTCCTTGGTATATACTGAAATATATATATACATTAGATATGTATGTATATACATATGTAAGAATATATTTTCAAACAAGGGAAAGGGCATTTTTTTCTCATCAGGGGAAAAAATGGTTTCTGATTTATCAGCTGTACAAATGTGAATGATTCTTCTTTCCAAATGGCAGAAATAGGAAACAAGTTTACTGATTTGACTGCTTTTTCTAATAGAGACTTGTTTCTTTCTTACGGTGGTCATCTGTCCTAATATGTGGTCCTTTTACTTGCTCATGAAATTTAGAAAATTCTTGTGATTCTGTTGTGTATGTATTTGTTCTTTATTATTTTTAGATCATATTTATTTTGGTTTGCTTTTTCTTTCTGTCTCCCTGTCTCCCTCCCAATGCCTCCCCCCACCTTCAGTCAGACCATTGTGAAGATTAGATTTCTGGGAAGCTAGCAAAGACTGACACACTTTCTTAACTCTCTTCACCACCTTCTGTACTCTAGCAAGATTTCACTCTGAGGGGGATATATAGTTAATACTCACCAACTGTGCTTCTTCTTACCCCACTACAAGGAAGCAGCTTAAACAGCCAAGTTGCAATATACTACTGCTCCTTTTAAGGACCGTGAGTTTCACAGGTGGCACTTAGAAATGTGCCACGTATCTCCTTCATCCTGGGCACACAGGAAGGTAGATGAGTAACAGCTCCTCTAAGACACATATCCACATTTGCATTATTGTGTGAATAATAATTAATAGCTGCCTCAAAATATTGCTCCCTATCCTGCTTGCCTATAAGATGACAGTCAACTCAAGGAAATAGCTGCTATTCAGTGATGAAGAGAAACAGAAAAGCTTGTAAGGTGGGGAAAATGCTTCCTTCCTTGAGGATTTTATAAGCTATTTAGCATATATTTGTGGAGCATCTATTATATGTGAGGCTCAGAACAGGAGATTTAGGAATAAATAAGAATCACCCTGTCCTCAAGAAGGTTAGCATAGCAGAATGAAAGTTACTGAGAACATCCTTCTTAGTGTCCTTCTGGACTCCAGAGGCAGATTGTGAGCCTTTTCTTGGCTGCCCACAAATGTAGTATTATTGAATCTCTAAATCACTAAAACTGTAAAATTAGAAGGGGTTTTCTCAGGAGCAGATGTGGGTAAACAAGTTTGACCCTTTCATCATGGTAGCTGTGACAACAAGGAGCTACACCTAACAACATATTTGCTGGTATGGCCAGCTCAGATGCCAGTGCCTCATGAGAATATATTTTCCCACAAATTGGTGGTGTCAGGTTGAGCAGTAACCCTGCAATCCTGATATATATATATATACGTGGGGTATCAACTCTAGAACAGCACCTCACTCTTGAACATATTTCACATCTCATAGAAGGTCCTGGACTTATTTGCATAAATCTACATGCCATTTTCTTGAAATTCATATATGTCTAAATGAACTGTGGGATATATTCTCTAATGGTTTCAGGTTAAATATTACCAGTTTCTCCTGTCTTGAATTTAAACTGATTTTTTTCACCTATCCAGTGTCATTGACTCAGGTGACTGAGTCAATGACTAATGACTGCATGATTATTCATGCAGTAAACAAAATTTCCAAGACATTCTAAATTCAAACATTATTTCCTAGTATCCTTCCAAACCATGACAGTGTCCCAGAAGTCCCAATATTTCAACATTAAAGTTACATCACCTGGATTGCCTCTGTAACCAAGAAGGAATACAAAATCCTCATTTATCAGATCTTATAGCCTGATTTGGAGTTTGAAAAATGTAGTCATCACACTATTAATACTCAGGAAATGGGAAAATACCCAAAGCTAGGAAGTGAGGATGATAATAAGAATCTCCACAAACCTTTGTTAGACCATACTTTGTTCCTGGACCATGGTTGAATGCTCTAACTTCTAGATGGGAAGCCTGTTTTGAACTACTTGAAATTAGAAGTTGGTAATTGGTTATTAGTGGAATGATTTAGCATTTTAAATTTTTCAAAAAGATAATTCATTCATTTCTTTTGGAGTGAGGTAGAAGGAAATGGGTAGAAGGTTCAAAGCTAGTCTTATCCAAGTGTTTTTCTTGTTTCTGTCAACTTGATTAGCTGCATGTGTGACTTTTTAGTTAATTGGACCATGAGCCAAATGAAAGATAGAAAATCTCAAGGTAGAAATTTTATACACTTCAAGTCATTAGGAAATTAATGTTTATTCTAAATTGTGGTCCTTTAAGATTTATGATCGTATTTTGTTTTGCAGGGAATATTAACAAGAGGAAATAGTCATACCGTATCTGCATATTGTACATAGGCTCTATCTGGAAACATTCTGCTACTCAATGAAAAGTCTAGATAAAGTAGTTTTTTTTAAAAATCACTGTTCATCTGTGTTTTTCTTTTTTTAAATATATGTGTGTGTGTACACATAATTCAGCTACTGTTTTTTTAAGACTGAGTCTTATCCACAGTCATGGCATAAGTTCTCTTACGCCTGTGGAAGATTCTGAGTGTCAATATATATAAGAGAGTAAAATAGTGCTATACCTCAGATTAGCACCATTATTGAAAAGAACTATCAACATTTAAGATCCAAATCTCTTGCTGCCCTGACTATAGTCCTGAACTTTAAATGGGTGAAATGTGTTTCAGAGGATAACTTATTGAGTTCTCACCATAGGTTTGCCTTCTGCTCATGTAATTCTATCGGAATCTCCCTTTCCTAAGGCTTTGGACTCGACATTCCTGCTTCAGCAACAGAGGACAAAAGCCATGTTGTAATGGATAAGCAACACAAGTAGGAAACACAGATGTGGACTACATGTTTCCAAAGAAGAGTTGAGCTTGCTGAAGATCTCTGTCAGATATTGGAAATGTATGATGTTAAGAGGTGAGTACTTTGGTGGTTATTGTTTTTGAGGCAAGTGTGTTTGTGTGTGTTTGTGTGTGTTTGAAAAACTATAGTGAGAATATTATTGTGATCTGTATAGTATAAAAATCTGAGGCTACTTTTTTTTTTTTTTTTTGCGGTATGCGGGCCTCTCACCGTTGTGGCCTCTCCCATTGCGGTGCACAGGCTCCGGACGCACAGGCTCAGCAGCCATGGCTCACGGGCCCAGCCGCTCTGCGGTATGTGGTATCTTCCCAGACCGGGGCACGAACCCGTGTCCCCTGCATCAGCAGGCAGACTCTCAACCACTGCGCCACCAGGGAAGCCCTGAGGCTACTTTTTTAAGAAAGTTAAGCTTTCTTTCAGAAATGTTGAGCTATCAAAGCAGTAGTGAAAATCTGAAGAACACAGCTAATAAGATTATCTTCTCAGGTTGAAAAAAACGTAAGCTTTTGTAATGGGAAATCACCATATGAGGGAGTGAGAGTAAAGAAACTATCATTTATTGAGCTTTACTAATCAAGTACCAAGAGGTTTACATGTGTTATCCCATTTAATCCTCATAACAATCTTATGATGTACATACTGTTACTATCTCTATTTTACACATAAAAAACAGTCTTGAACAGATTATTCGACTTTCCTAAGGTCGTATACCTATTAAGCTCAGGGTTGTGGTTAGACCAGGTCTCTCTGACTTCTAACACTGTATTTAGAGAGGAATAAATGTCTAAGAGGAAACTATCCCTATATCATTTCATGGTTTTCTCATGAAGAATTGTACCTCTACTTAAATTTAGTTTTCCAAGGAAAGTTTTTCACATAGTATATTCAGAAAATGCTTCAGCAACCCCAGTATATGCAACTGAAGAAAAACCAGCACTACCAAAAGAAGCAACCATTCTCATTAATGGAACAGATTTGGTTGTGATTTTTTTCCTATTTTCTTCTGCATTATTTCCATATATTATGTAAATAAAAAACAAAATTTCCAGAACAGGTATATCCTTTGTATCTGGAGAAATCAAACCTTCCATTTTGAGATCTGTTTAATTTATTTAGCTAAAGCAACAATGCAGTTTGTTCTGAACTTTTTATTGTATTTATTTACTTTTTATACAACAGGTTCTTATTAGTTATCTATTTTACACACATTAGTGTATATATATCAAACCCAATCTCCCAATTCATCCCACCACCACCACCACCACCTCCGCTTTCCCCCCTTGGTGTCCATATGCTTGTTCTCTACATCTGTGTCTCTATTTCTGCCTTGCAAACCAGTCCATCTGTAACATTTTTCTAGATTCCACATATATGCATTAATACATGATATTTTTCTCTTTCTGACTTACTTCACTCTGTATGACAGTCTCTAGGTCCATCCACATCTAAACAAATGACCTAATTTAATTCTTTTTTATGGCTGAGTAATATTCCATTGTATATATGTACCACATCTTCTCTATCCATTCATCTGTCGATGGGTTTTTAGGTTGCTTCCATCATCTGGTTATCGTAAATAGTGCTGCAAAGAATATGGGGTGCATGTGTCTTTTTGAATTATGGTTTTCTCTGGGTATATGCCCAGTAGGGGGATTGCTGGGTCATACGGCAATTCTATTCTTAGTTTTTTAAGGAACCTCCATACTGTTCTCCATAGTGGCTGTATCAATTTACATTCTCACCATTGCAAGAGGGTTCCCCTTTCTCCAGACCTTCTCCAGCGTTTGCAGTTTGTAGATTTCTGATGATGCCAATTCTAACTAGTGTGAGGTGAAACCTCACTGTAGTTTTGATTTGCATTTCTATAATAACTAGTGATGTTGAGCAGCCTTTCATGTGCCTCTTAGCCATCTGTATGTCTTCTTTGGAGAAATGTCTACTTAGGTCTACTGCCCATTTTTGTTTGGGTTGTTTCTTTTTTTAATATTGAGCTGCATGAGTTGTTTGTGTATTTTGGAGATTAAAACTTTGTCCGTTGATTCTTTTGCAATCTCCAAAATTTACAAGCAGTTAATGCAGCTCAATATCAAAAGAACAAACAACCCAATCCAAAAATGGGCAGAAGACAGAAATAGACATTTCTCCAAAGAAGATATACAGAATGCCAACAGATGAAAGGAAGCTCAACACTACTAGTAATTAGAGAAATTCAAATCAAAACTACAATGAGGTATCACCTCACACCACTCAGAATGGCCAACATCAAAAAATCTACAAACAATAAGTGCTTGAGAGGGTGTGGAGAAAAAGGAACCCTCTTGCACTGTTCACGGGAATGTAAATTGATACAGTCACTATGGAGAAGAGGATGGAGATTCCTCAGAAAACTAAAAATAGAACTCCAATATGACCCAGCAATCCCACTGCTAGGCATATACCCTGAGAAAACCATAAATCAAAAAGAGTCATGTAAGACAATGTTCATTGCAGCACTATTTACAATAGCCAGGAAATGAGTGTCCATTGACAGATGAATGGATAAAGAAGATGTGCCACATATATACAATGGAATATTACTCAGCCATATAAAGAAACGAACTTGAGTTATTTGTAGTGAGGTGGATGGACCTAGAGATTATCATACAGAGTGAAGTAAGTCAGAAAGAGAAAAACAAATACCGTATGCTAACATATATATATGCAATCTAAAAAATAAAGTTCTGACGAACCTAAGGTCAGGACAGGAATAAAGATGCACACATAGGGAATGGACTTGAGGACATGGGGAGGGGGAATGGTAAGTTGGGATGAAGTGAGAGAGTGGCATGGGCTTAAATATACTACCAAATATAAAATAGGTAGATAGTGGGAAGCAGCCACATAGCACAGGGAGATCAGCTCAGTGCTTTGTGACCACCTAGAGGAGTGGGATGGGGGTGTGGGAGTGAGACGCAAGAGGGAGGAGATATGGGGGTATATGTATATGTATAGCTGATTCACTTTGTTATAAAGCAGAAAGTAACACACCATTGTAAAGCAGTTATACTCCAATAAAGATGTTTAAAAAAATAAGATCTTGCTGTGATTTATGTCAAAGAGTGTTCTTCCTATGTTTTCCTCTAAGAGTTGTATAGTGTCTGGCCTTACATTTAGGTCTTTAATCCATTTTGAGTTTATTTTTGTGTATGGTGTTTGGAAGTGTTCTAATTTCATTCTTTTACATGTAGCTGGCCAGTTTTCCCAGCACCACTTACTGAAGAGACTGTCTTTTTTCCATTGTATATACTGGCCTCCTTTGTCAAAGATTAGTTGACCATAGGTGTATGGGTTTATCTCTAGGCTTTCTATCCTGTTCTGTTGATCTATATTTCTGTTTTTGTGCCAGTATGATACTGTCCTGTTTACTGTAGCTTTGTAGTATAGTGTGAAGTCAGGGAGTCTGATTCCTCCAGCTCCAATTTTACTCTCAGGATTGCTTTGGATATTTGGGTCTTCTGTGTCTCCATACAAATCTTAAGAATTTTTTGTTCTAGTTTTGTAAGAAATGCCATTGGTAATTTTACAGCGATTCCATTGAATATGTAGATTGCTTTGTGCAGTATAGTCATTTTCACAATATTGATTCTTCCAGTCCAGGAACATGGTATATCTCTCTATCTGTTTGTGTCATATTTGATTTCTTTCATCAGTGCTTTTAATTTTCTGAGTACAGGTAATTTACATCCTTAGGTAGGTTTATTTGCAGATATTTTATTCTTTTTGTTGCAATGGTGAAAGGGATTGTTTCCTTAATTTCTCTTTCTGATATAACACTGTTAGTGTATACAAATGCAAGTGATTTCTGTGCTTTAATTTTGTATCCTGAAACTTTACCAAATTCTTTGATTAGCTCTAGTTGTTTTCTGGGGGTATCTTTAGGATTATCTATGTATGGTATCATGCCATCTGCAAACAGTGACAGATTTACTTCTTCTTTTCTTTTATTTTTTTTTCTGAATGCACATTTTTTAATGTACATGTATATTCATTGTGGCGTTACTTTTTAAATTATTATTCAAAGAGAAAGTCACAAAACTTATAATCATCCTCATCAGTTCACTCAGTCCCATTTAATTAATTTTTTTTTCATCTTGATCTTTTGTTAGCACTTTTATGAATTCATCAGTTTTCCATTAGAGTTTTGAAAATGTTTATTCATTCAGTTCAGCAGTATAGTCAGTTAACGGAAACCTGTGCTTGTCAGAGTCTTTTCCATGAATTCCTTGAAGATGAAAACTTTTTATGGGAACATTTTTTCAAAAGCATCAGAGTATACCCACATCTGTCTGTAAATGACAAAAGACTTAAAAATGACCATGGTTAAAGATTTGATGAAAGTTCATAATAACGCAATTGACAAGGAAATTTAGTTATTTCTGAGATATACATTTTAAAATAATAAGTAGAATTATGACTTATAACGTTATACAACAACATATAAGATTTTTAGGAATTTCATGTAATGTCTAAAACACTTATATTAACATATTTCCATACAAATAACCCAAAGAAAGTTTAATATTAGGGTTTTTTTAAATTTTACTTTGTTTTTTTATACAGCAGGTTCTTTTTAGTCATTAATTTTACACACATCAGTGTACACATGTCAATCCCAATCACCCAATTCATCACATCACCATCCCCACGCCTCGATGGCTTTCCCCCCTTGGTGTCCATACGTTTGTTCTCTACATCTGTGTCTCAACTTCTGCCCTGCAAACTGGTTCATCTGTACCATTTTTCTAGGTTCCACATACATGCGATAATTTACGATATTTGTTTTTCTCTTTCTGACTTACTTCACTCTGTATGACAGTCTCTAGGTCCACCCACGTCTCAACAAATGACCCAGTTTCGTTCCTTTTTATGGCTGAGTAATATTCCATTGTATATATGTACCACAACTTCTTTATCCTTTCGTCTTTCTATGTGCATTTATGTTGCTTCCATGACCGGGCTATTGTAAATAGTGTATATGAATATGAATATTGAGTAATGAATATTGAGGTGCATGTGTCTTTTGAATTATGGTTTTTCCTGGGTATTTGTCCAGTAGTGGGATTGCTGGATCATATGGTAACTCTATTTTTAGTTTTTTAAGGAACCTCCATATTGTTATCCATAGTGGCTGTATCAATTTACATTCCCACCAACAGTGCAAGAGGGCTCTCTTTTCTCCACACCCTCTTCAGCATTTGTTGTTTGTAGATTTTCTGATGATACCCATTCTAACTGGTGTGAGGTGATACAATATTGTATTTTTGATTTACATTTCTCTGATAATCAGTGATGATGAGCAGCTTTTCATGTGCTTTTTGGCCATCTGTATGTCTTCTTTGGAGAAATGTCTATTTAGGTCTTCTGCTTATTTTAGGATTGGGTTGTTTGTTTCTTTAATATTGAGCTGCATGAGCTCTTTATATATTTTGCAGATTAATCCTTTGTCCATTGATTCGTTTGCAAATATTTTTTCTCCCATCCTGAGGGTTGTCTTTTTGTCTTGTTTATAGTTTCCTTTGCTGTGCAAAAGCTTTGAAGTTTCATTATGTCCCATTTGTTTATTTTTGTTTTTATTTCCATTACTCTAGGAGGTGGATCAAAAAAGATCTTGCTGTGATTTATGTCAAAGAGTGTTCTTCCTATGTTTTCTTCTAAGAGTTTTATAGTGTCCGGTCTTACATTTAGGTCTCAAATCCATTTTGAGTTTATTTTTGTGTGCGGTGTCAGGGAGTGTTCTAATTTCATTCTTTTACATGTAGCTGTCCAGTTTTCCCAGCACCACTTATTGAAAAGTCTGTCTTTTCTGCATTGTATATCCTTGCCTCCTTTGTCATAGATTAGTTGACCATAGGTGTGTGGGTTTATCTCTGGGCTTTCTATCTTGTTGCATTGATCTATGTTTCTGTTTCTGTGCCAGTACCATATTGTCTTGATTACTGTAGCTTTGTTGTATAGTCTGAAGTCAGGAAGTCTGATTCCTCCACCTCCGTTTTTATCCCTCAAGACTGTTTTGGCTATTCAGGGTATTTTTTGTCTCAACACAAATGTTAAGATTTTTTGTTCTACTTCTGTAAAAAATGCATTGGTAATTTGATACGGATTCCATTGAATCTGTAGATTGCTTTGGGTAGTATAGTCATTTTCACAATGTTGATTCTTCCCATCCAGGAACATGGTATATCTCTCCATCTGTTGATATCATCTTTAATTTCTTTCATCAGTGTCTTATAGTTTTCTGCATACAAGTCTTTTGTCTCCCTAGGTAGGTTTATTCCTAGGTATTTTATTATTTTTCTTGCAATGGTAAATGAGAGTGTTTCCTTAATTTCTCTTTCAGATTTTTCATAATTAGTGTATAGGAATGCAAGAGATTTCTGTGCATTAATTTTGTACCCTGCAACTTTACCAAATTCATTGATTAGCTCTAGTAGTTTTCTGGTGGCATTTTTGGGATTCTCTATGTATAGTATCATGTCATCTGGAAACAGTGACCGTTTTACTTCTTCTTACCCAATTTGTATTCCTTTTTTTTCTTTTTCTTCTCTGATTGCCATAGCTAGGACTTCTAAAACTATGTTGAATAATAGTGGTGAGAGTGGACATTCTTGTCTTCTTCCTGATCTTAGAGGAAATGCTTTCAGTTTTTCACCATTCAGAATGATTTTTGCTGTGGGTTTTGTCATATATGACCTTTATTATGTTGAGGTATGTTCCTTCTATGCCCACTTTCTGGAAAGTTTTTATCATAAATGGGTGTTGAATTTGGTCAAAAGCTTTTTCTGCATCTATTGAAAGGATCACATGGTTTTTATTCTGCAATTTGTTAATATGTTGTATCACATTGTTTGATTTGCTTATATTGAAGAATCCTTGCATCCCTGGGGTAAATCCCACTTGATCATGGTGTATGATCCTTTTAATGTGTGGTTGGATTCTGTTTCCTAGTATTTTGTTGAGGATTTTTCCATCTATATTCATCAGTGATATTGGTCTGTAATTTTCCTTTTTTTGTAGTACCTTTGTCTGGTTTTGATGTCAGGGTGATGGTGGCCACATAGAATGAGTTTAGGAGTGATCATTCCTCTGCAAAGTTTTGGAAGAGTTTGAGAATGATGGGTGTTAGCTCCTCTCTAAATGTTTGATAGAATTCACCTGTGATGCCTTCTGGTCCTGGACTTTTGTTTGCTGGAATAATTTTAATCAGTTTCAATTTCATTACTTGTGTTTGGTCTGTTCATATTTTCTATTTCTTCCTGGTTCACTCTTGGAAGGTTATACCTTTCTATGAATTTGTCCATTTCTTCCAGGTTGTCCATTTTTTTGGCATAGTGTTGCTTATAGTAATCTCTTAGGATGCTTTGTATTCCTGTGGTGTCTCTTGTCACTTCTCTGTTTTCATTTCTACTTTTATTCATTTGAGCCCTCTGCCTCTTTTTCTTGATGTCTGGCTAATGGTTTATCAATTTTGTTTATCTTCTCAAAGAACCAGCTTTTAGTTTTATTGATCTTTGCTATTGTTTTCTCTGTTTCTATTTCAGTTATTCCTGCTCTGGTCTGTATGATTTCTTTCCTTCTGCTAACTTTGGGTTTTGTTTGTTCTGCATTCTCTAGTTCCTTTAGGTGTAAGGTTAAATTCTTTATTTGAGATTTTTCTTGTTTCTTTTGGTAGGCTTCTATAGCTATAAACTTCCCTCTTACAGCTTCTTTTGCTGCATCCCATAGGTTTTGGATCACTGAGTTTTCATTGTCATTTGTCTCTAGGTATTTTTTTGATTTTCTGTTTGATTTCTTTTGTGATCTCTTGGTTATTTAGTAACGTATTGTTTAGCCTCCATGTGTTTGTGTTTTTTACGTTTTTTTCCCTGTAATTCATTTCTAATCTCATTGCATTATGGTCAGAAAAGGTGCTTGATATGATTTCAATTTTCTTAAATTTACTGAGGCTTGCTTTGTGACCCAAGATGTGATCTATCCTGGAGAATGTTCCATGCGCACTTGAGAAGAAAGTGTAATCTGCCCTTTTCGGATGGAATGTCCTATAAATATCAATTAAATCTATCTGATCTATTGTGTCATTTAAAGCTTCTGTGTTCTTATTTATTTTCATTTTGGATGATCTGTCCGTTGGTGTAATGAGGTGGTAATGTCCCCCACTATTATCGTGTTACTGTCGACTTCCTCTTTTATAGCTGTTAGCAGTTGCTTTATGTACTGAGGTGCTCCTATGTTGGCTGCATATATATTTATAATTGTTATATCTTCTTTTGGATTGATCCCCTGATCATTATGTAGAGTCCTTCCTTGTCTCTTGTAATAGTCATTATTTTAAAGTCTATTTTATGTGATATGAGTATTGCTACTCCAGCTTTCTTTTGATCTCCACTTGCATGGAAAATTTTTTTCCATCCCCTCGCTTTCAGTCTGTATGTGTCCCTAGGTCTGAAGTTGGTCTCTTGTAGACAGCATATATATGTGTCTTGTTTTTTGTAGCCATTTAGCAAGCCTGTGTCTTTTGGTTGGAGCATTTAACCCATTCACATTTAATGTAATTATTGATATGTATGTTCCTATGACCATTTTCTTATTTGTTTTTTTTTTTTAAGATCCTTTTTTCCCTTGTGTTTCTCACTTAGAGGAGCTCCTTTAGCATTTGTTGTAGAGCTGTTTTTGTGGTGCTGGATTCTCTTAGCTTTTGCTTGTCTGTAAAGGTTTTGATTTCTCCATTGAATCTGAATGATATCCTTGCTGGGTAGAGTAATCTTGTTTGTAGGTTCTTCCTTTTCATCACTTTAAATATATCATGCCGCTCCTTTCTGGCTGTAGAGTTTCTGCTGAGAATTCAGCTGTTAACCTTATGGGAGTTCCCTTGTATGTTATTTGTCATTTTTCCCTTGCTGCTTTCAATAAATTTTCTTTGCCTTTAATTTTTGCCATTTTGATTACTATGTTTCTCAGCCTGTTTCTCCTTGGGTTTATCCTGTATGGGACTCTCTGTGCTTCCTGGACTTGGGTGGTTATTTCCTTTCCCATGTTAGGGAAGTTTTTGACTATAATCTCTGCAAATATTTTCTCTGGTCCTTTCTCTCTCTCTTCTCCTTCTGGGACCCGTATAATGTGAATGTTGTTTGGGTTTAATGGTGTCCCAGATGTCTCTTAGGCTGTCTTCATTTCTTTTCATTCTTTCTTCTTTATTCTGTTCTACAGCAGTGAATTCTTCTGTCTTCCAGGTCAGTTATCCTTTCTTCTGCCTCATTTATTCTGCTATTGATTCCTTCTAGTGTAGTTTTCATTTCAGTTATTGTTTTGTTCCTCTCTGTTTGTTTGTTCTTTAACTTTTCTATGTGTTTTTTCTTTAATTCTTCTAGGTCTTTGTTAAACATTTCTTACATCTTCTTGATCTTTGCCTCCATTCTTTTTCTGATGTCCTGGACCATCTTCACTATCATTATTCTGAATTCTTTTTCTGGAAGGTTACCTATCTCCACTTTGTTTAGTTGTTTTTCTGGAGTTTTTTCTTGTTAATCTCATACATAGTGCTCTGCCTTTTCATTTTGTCTATCTTTCTGTGAATGTGGTTTTCATTCCACAGTCTGCAGGATTGTAGTTCTTCTTGTTTCTGCTGTCTGCTCTCTGGTGGATGAGGTTATCTAAGAGGCCTGTGCAAGCTTCCTGATGGGAGGGACTGGTGGTGGGTATAGCTGGGTATTGCTCTGTTGGGCTGACCTCAGTAAAACTTTAATCCCCTTGCCTGATGATGGGAGGGGCTGAGTTCCCTCCCTGTTTATTGTTTCACCTGAGCCATCCCAGCACTGGGGCCTCTAGGCTCTTTGGTGGGCTAATGGCAGACTCTGGGAGGGCTCACACCAAGGAGTACTTCCAGAACTTCTGTCGTCATTGTCCTTGTCCCCGTGGTAAACCACAGCCACCCCACATCTCTGCAGAAGACCCTCCAACACTAGAAGATAGGTCTGGTTCAGTCTTCTATTGAGTCACTTCTCCTTTACCCTGGGTCCTGATAGGCACACTACTTTGTGTGTGCCCTTCAAGAATGGAGTCTCTGTTTTCCCCAGTCCTGTCAGTTTCCTGCAGTCAAATCCCATTGGCCTTCACATTCTGATTATCTGGAAATTCCTCCTCCCACTGCCAGACCCCCAGCTTGGGAAGCTTGATGTGGGGATCAGAATCTTCACTCCAGTGGGTGGACTTCTGTGGTATAATTGTTCTCCAATTTGTGAGTCACCAACCCAGTGGTTATGAGATTTGATTTTATGGTGATTGCACCCCTCCTACCACCTCATTGTGGCTCCTCCTTTGTCTTTGGATGTGGGGTATATTTTTTGGTGAGTTCCAGTGTCTTCCTCTTGATGATTGTTCAACAGTTAGTTGTGATTTCAGTGGTCTCGCAAGAGGGAGAGATAGCATGTCCTTCTACTCTGCCATCTTGACCCAGTCTCCTGCAGTTTGTTCTGACTGGTTCTAGACTCATGTCACATACTTTTGGACACTTGATTAGTCTAATGAATTTAAGCCTTTTTTATTTTTATAATTTAGAAATGTTCATGTAGTTTCAAAAGAAGATGGAAATATTTGTCTATTTTAAGTTACAGTCTTTAGAACTTCTTATGCATGGTATTCATTAACTTTTAATTACATCCTTAATAATATTTTTCAGAATTCATTAAGTATGCCAAAATTACAGCAACTGTGGTGTATGGGCAAGATCCTTTGATTTGAAGACAGACAATCTGAATTGAAATCTCAGTTTTGCCTCTTATTTACCATGTAAATTTGGATAATTCATTTAATCTATGTGAGCTTCAATTTTCTCATCTGTAATATGGGGATAATAATCCCTACCTCATGCAGTTGTTATGAGAATAATTTGAGGTAATAAATGTGAACATACTTTGTAGATAATAAAATTCTATCACAATGTCAGGGGAAAGGGAATCAAATGAACACTAATGGAACACTTACCATTGTGTTAGTTGGTAACTTTTTTCTCTTTGTTGCTCCCAGAAAGGCCAAGACCTGCATATCCCTGAGAAAGAGTAGCATGCCTCACAGTTGGATCACATTTCTTGACTTTCCTACCTATTGATCCAGGATCTAGCAGTAGTTGCCAAGATACTGGCAGGAAGATTAAAAAATGTATGGAAGAATTGACTGCTAAGTTATTTTCTTCATGTAAAGTGATCTTGCCTCAAGTAGAATCCTGCTTAACAATGCATATCAATATCTTGATTCAGGGCAATAAAGGGAAATTTGGGGATGGACAGTAGTTTCATAACAAAACCTAAAAAGACCAATCCAGTGAGGCATTTTAGTAGAGTAGGAAAGGCACTGGGCTGGAAGAAAGGAGATCAGATTTCCAATCTTGGTTTCACTACTGACTAATTGCATAACCTAAGGCAAGCCCCTTTTCCCTCTTGGCCTCAAGGCTCCCCTCTATACAGTGAAGTGAGATGGACCAGATTAGCTCCAAGGTGTATTTCAACACTGACATTCTCTGGTCCTGTTTTTAATTATAATAAAAATATTCAAACTGTATACATTTTAGGATGCCATTTTACACCTCAAAAGGAAAAGAACAATTACACAAATTATTTCTGCATTGTGTTATAATAAACATTCAATTACATTAGCAGCTTTATTGGGTTATAATTAATGTAAACCTTTAATTTTTAAAGTATTTTAAGATCTAGCATCTTATTTGAGCCTCAGGATAATGTCATTTCATCAACTATCTTCACATAATAAATTTAGAAACTGAGACTCAAAGGTTTGCATAAAGTCACATAGCCATTATATGATAGAGCCAGAAATCTAACTCTGGTCTGTCTCTAAGCCTAATGTTTTTTTCTACTACACAAAGCTGCATGGGTGATTTTATCTAGGCTTTGAATAAGTGGAACTCAGCTAGAAAATGAATTTAAAGAAATAGTTACAGTTTTATATACAGTAAAAATAAAGAATAAAAATTTTAAATATTTTAAAAATATTCACATTTGAGACTGAAGCTGCTAACCACATTCAAGCACTTTATGATCATTGGGAGAAAATGTCTATTTAAATATAATATTTGGAGCTTTCACCCTTACATGTGCAACAGAGAGAGAAAGAATAAAGAATGGTATATAAGAAGATATCCATTTATTTAAGGATCATCTATCACATTCACTGTGTTAGTATAAACCTTTGTGGCAACTACTGTACTCTCTACTTTTATTTTCCCATGCTTCTTCCATTAGCCCCTCCCCAATAAATATAATTGCAGGCTTTAAGGAGTTTAAAGTGAGTTATCTTTGTCAATGAATAGAGTGGCTGCTTATTATTGGTGTCATAGCAACAACAAAAGCCACCAATAGACAGTTTATGTTATAGGGAGGAAAAATATTTCCTGTAAACTTCTAGGTTTTCTTTATTGTCTAGTAATTAAACTGATATGACAGATTAACAGGAGAAAAATAAATTTAATTAAATATGTATGGGAGTCCCATAAAAATATAGGACTGAAGGGCAAGTCTGGCAGTAGAAGCTTATACACCATCTAGAGCTAAGGAATGGGACAGGGGCCTGGTGCTTCAAAGGGTAGGAGGGTAAGTCACAGGACAGTAAGAAGAGCAGATGTTTGGTTATTAGATACTTGCCCTGATGTACAGATAGGTCATTCAGATAAAAGTTACCTCTGGTAACAGCTGTTTCTCTGAGCCCGGCCCCCTATCTAAATTATTTTAGGTAGTTAAGGAAGAGGTAAAAGTTTTTCTTAAGTCAGATGGGTCTTGATTGCCTTCAGCTCAAAATAATCCACATGCCAAACTGGCATAATTTGGGGTCATGTATTCTGCTCCTGTTCAGTGTCTAAAATCATTATTAATAATGATTTCAGAAAATGTGTAGTTTCTCTAGATCCTATGCATTAAAATTAAAGAGACTCAGTTTATCTGATGAGTAAATGTGGAAGCCATTAACCTGCTAATTAGCATATTAAAGTTTTAATCAGATCCAGCAAAAGAGATTTAGGTATATTAGAGTCAAAGACACTGGAAAATGAGCCTATATGTGTTATGAAGTAGCCTACTGTTCTGCAAACGTGCATTCCAAAACTTTCTAGTCCATGGGAAGGTAGGTTTTAAATATTTACTATTAACCTAATTCTGTTGGGGAAGTAACAGATGTATAAGATACAAGCACTGCTGTTCTGGGGCTTATAGCCTGATAGGGGACATGGAAAGATACTTTACATGCATTATTTTATTTGCTAAGCAAAGCTAGCTTGTGAGGTAAGGATTGTTTTCCTTATTTTACAGATAGAGGGACTCAGATTCAGAGTACTTAGGCAACTTGCTCAAAGTCACACAACTAGTATGTGGCAAGGTAAGTATTCAAGCCCATTGGTTGCAAAATTTATACATTTCTTTGTACAACACACAGGACAAGACAAAGAACAAATAACACTATAGTAGCAAAATGCATAGAACATACTTTAAGTACAATAGGAATTTAGAGAATTATGATATGAATTCAAGTTGGATCTTAATCAGTCCATGTTTTCTGCGCAGAAGATATATGCCAAAGATGGGTCTTGTAGATTGTCTAATTAGAGAAAACAGAATGAATAACCCTCTCTCTGAGTCTATTTCTTCATTTGTAAAACAGGGATGATGCCATCCACCCCATAGTACCATTGCTAAGGTTGAATAAGGTAGCACATGAAGAGCATTTAGCAAATTACAAAGCATTAAGCAATGCAAACTGTTACTATTACTTGCTAAAGTGTGAAAGTGTAAATGTATGTGACGTGTGTATATAGAGCTGACAGTGAGGACACTGTTTTAAGGATGGACAACTCTCCCAATACCAATTCAGAGAATTATAAAATCTTGGGGTAGGGAGGGACTTCAAAAGTCATCAGATCTAACTCCTGTATTTGTTAAAAAGAATCGTGGAAAAGAAAAATGTCTGGTATCTCTTAAGGGAACTTATCTGTATAATGGTATAGTCATTTTCCTCCCAAATTCTGTTAATTTTAAACAATAGTGTTGCAGACTTTTTCATCAATATTATGTTTACTTGAATTCACCTTTTTATTTTATTTTAAATATTTTAATAATTTCATTTATTTTTTGTTTGTTTATTTATTTATTTTGGCTGCACCGGGGCTTAGTTGCAGCACACAGGATTTTTGTTGTGGCGTGGGGGATTTTTAGTTGTGGCCTGTGGGCTCTTTTAGTTGTGTCATGCAGGCTCTTAGTTGCAGCATGCGGGTTCTAGTTCCCTGACTAGGGATTGAACCTGGGTCCCCTGCATTGCGAGCATGGAGTATTAACCACAGGATCACCAGGAAAGTCCCAAAGATTTTAATAATGTTGATTGCAGTAAAAGTGTTGTATTTATTTCAATGTAGACTCTTCCTTGTTTTTCTAATTGCCATCTTCCAAAAATATGGAAACTGGAAGATAGGAAGACAGTCTATTTAGTTTTATTCACTGTTTCTGAATTGTGCTCCTAAAAGCAGAGTCCAGGGTCTTTGCTTTCATAAATTAAAAAACCGTGATTTCTTGAGGGAGATGTTCTAGCCCAAAGCACAGAAAAGGGAGAGAAGAACCCACAGCTTCATCTTTCATCTCACTTATCTGGATGTGAATCTCTACCTGAATGCTAATTCATCTCAGCAAAGACCCTACCACTAATTTAAATCAGGTTGGGTTTTATAGTAGGTAATTCTTTCAAGGCAGTCTTCAGTATACATGTGTTAATTACTAAGGTAATGTTAGTCATGTTTTTGGTAACTCTAAACCTAGTTTCCAAGGAAACATTATAATGGTAGTTAAACAAAACATTAAAAGTAATTATCTTTAGATGAGGAAAGCACAAGTGACATTTATTTTCTTCTTTATATGCTTTTCTGTTTCCCAATTTTTCTGTAGCAAGCATACATTATATGTATACTTTTTAATGATTTATTGAGGTGAAATTCACATAATATAATAGAAACCATTTTTTCTCATTTCACATTTTTTATCACAGGAGGTGACATACCATATATTTTCTTTTCATTTTCCATTTTAAAGTTAATAGTATATGAGGATTAACTTTTATTGAGTGAATATGGACAGTAAATATAATTAATTTTTATAATTTCTCTTGTCTGAGTGCTTCCCTAAATAATTAAGATTACTTTTTTTAAAACTGAAGTATAGTTGATTTACAAGGTTGTGTTAATTTCTACTGTACAGCAAAGTAATGCAGTTATACATATATATACATTCTTTTTTATATTCTTTTCCATTATGTTTTATCCCAGGACATTGAATGTAGTTACCTGTGCTATACAGTAGGACATTGGTGTCCATCCATTCTGTAATAGTTTGCATCTACTAACCCCAAACTCCTAGTCCATCTCCTCCTATCTTCCTCCCCCATGGCAACCACCACTCTGTTCTCTATGTCTATGAGTCTGTTTCTGCTTCATAGATAGGTTCATCTGTGTCGTATTTTAGATTCCACATATAAGTGATATCATATAGTATTTGTCTTTCTCTTTCTGACTTACTTCACTTAGTATGATAATCTCTAGTTGCATCCATGTTGCTACAAATGGCATTATTTCATTCTTTTTTATGGCTGAGTACTATTCCATTGTATATATGTACCACAGCTTCTTTTTCCATTCATCTGTTGATGGTTATTTCATTTGTTTCCATGACTTGGCTATTGTGAATAGTGCTGCTATGAACATAGGGGTGCAGCTATCGTTTTGAATTGTAGTTTTGTCCGTATATATGCCTAGGAGTGGGATTCCTGGATCATATGGTAATTCTATTTTTAGTTTTCTGAGG
Organism: Orcinus orca; assembly: GCF_937001465.1. Classification (NCBI taxonomy): domain Eukaryota; kingdom Metazoa; phylum Chordata; class Mammalia; order Artiodactyla; family Delphinidae; genus Orcinus; species Orcinus orca. The sequence continues at coordinate 55,679,891 of NC_064580.1, forward strand.
AAACTCCATACTGTTCCCCATAGTGGTTACACCAACTTACAGTCCCACCAACAATGTAGGAGGATTCCCTTTTCTGCACACCCTATCCAGTATTTGTTATTTGTAGACTTTTTAATGATGGGCATTCTGAATGGTGTGAGGTGGTACCTCATTGTAGTTTTGATTTGCGTTTCTAGCTTGTATGTTTGATTAGGTCCCATTAGTTTATTTTTGCTTTTATTTCTATTGCCTTGGGAGACTGACCTAAGAAAATATTGATAAGATTTATGTCAGAGAATGTTTAGTCTATGTTCTCTTCTGGGATTTTTATGGGGTCTTGTCTTATATTTATGTCTCTAAGCCATTTTGAGCTTATTTTTGTGCATAGTGTGAGGGTGTGTTCTAACTTCACTGATTTACATGCAGCTGTCTGACTTTCCCAGCACCACTTGCTGAAGAGACTGTCTTTGTCTCATTTTATATTCTTGCCTCCATTGTTGAAGATTAATTGACCATAGGGGTGTGAGTTTATTTCTGGGCCCTCTATTCTTTTTCATTGATCCATATGTCTGTTTTTGTGCAAATACCACATTGTTTTGATTACTGTAGCTTTGTAGTATTGTCTGAAGTCTGTGATGGTTATGCCTCCTGCTTTGTTCTTTTTTCCTCAGGATTGCTTTGGCAATTCTGGGTCTTCTATGGTTCCACATAAATTTTAGGATTGGTTGTTATAGTTCTGTGAAAAAAAATTATGGGTAATTCGATAGGGAGTGTGTTAAATCTGTGTATTGCTTTAGGTAGTATGGACATTTTGACAACATTAATTCTTCCAGTCCAAGAGTGTAGGATATTTTTCCATTTCTTTGAATCATTTTAATTGCTTTTATTAATGTTTTATAGTTGTCAGCATATAAGTCTTTCACCTCTTTGGTCAGGTTTATTCCTAAGTATATTATTTATTTATTTTTCTTTGGTGTATATATATATATTTTTTGGTATGTGGGCCTCTCACTGTTGTGGCCTCTCCCATTGCAGAGCACAGGCTCTGGATGCGCAGGCTCAGTGGCCATGGCTCACAGGCCCAGCCACTCCGTGGCATATGGGATCTTCCCGGACCGGGGCACGAACCTGTGTCCCCTGCATCGGCAGGCGGACTCTCAACCACTGCGCCACCAGGGAAGCCCCTTCTTTGGTGTAATTTTAAAAGGTATTGATTTTTTACATTCTCTTTCTACTATTTCATTGTTAATGTAAGGAAATGCAACCAATTTCCATATGTTAATCTTATATCCTGCTACCTTGCTGAATTCATTTACCAGTTCTAGTAGTTTATGTGTGGTGTCTTTAGGGTTTTCTATATATAGTATCATGTCATCTCCATATGATGACAATTTTACATCTGCCCTTCCAATTTGGATACTTTTATTCCTTTTTATTGTCTGATTGCTGTGGCTAGGACTTCCAATACTGTGTTGAATAGAAGTGGTGAGAGTGGGCATCCTTGTCTTTTTCCAGATTTTAGCGGGAAGGCTTTCAACTTTTCCCCATTGAATACTATATTGGCTGTGGGTTTGTCATATACAGCTTTTATTATGTTGAGATATGTTCCCTCTATACCCACTTGGTGAGAGTTTTTATCATGAATGGAGGTTGAATTTTGTCAAATGTTTTTTCTGCATCTATTGAGATGATCATGTGGTTTTTGTCTCTTTTTTTTTTTTACTGATGTGCTATATCACATCAATTTGCATATGTTGAACTATCCTTGTGAACTTGGGATGAATCCCACCTGGTCATGGTGTATGATCTTTTATGTGATTTTTGTTTGCTAATATTTTGTTGAGTATTTATGCATCTATATGTATCAAAGATATTGACCTGTAATTTTCTTTTTTGGTGGTATCTTTGGTTTTGGTATCAGAGTGATTGTGGCTTCATAAAATGTCTTTGGGAGTGTTCCCTTCTCTTCAGTCTTTTGGAAGATTTTGAGAAGGATCAGTAAAAGTTCTTCTTTGTATGTTTGCTAGAATTTGCCTGTGAAGCCATCTGGTCCTGGACTTCTGTTTGTGGGAATTTTTTTTTTAACTTCATATTCTATTTCATTTCTAGTGATCAGTCTGTTTAAATTATCTATTTCTTTTTGATTCAGTTTTGATGAACCATGTGTTTCTAGAAACTTGTCCATTTATTCTAGGTTGTTGAATTTGTTACCATATTATTGTTCATAGCATTCTCTTATGGTTTTTTGTATTTCTGCAGTATCAGTTGTGATTTCTACTCTTTCATTCTTTATTTTGTTTACTTGGGTTCTCTCTCTTTTCTTCTTGGGGAGCCTAGACAAAGGTTTATCTATATTGTTTACACTTTCAAAGAACCAGCTCTTGGTTTTATTAATTTTTTTTCTTTTTACTTTTTAGTCTCTATTTTATTTCCTCTCTGATCTTTATTATTTCCTTCAATCTGCTGACTTTAGGTTTGGTTTGTTCTTTTTTCTCTAGTTCTTTTAGGTGGTAGGATAGGTTGTTTATTTGAGATTTTTCTTTTCTTTTCTTTTCTTTTTGTGGAAAGTCTATATCACTATGACCTTCCCTCTAATAACTGCTTTTGCTACATCCCATAGATTTTGTATGGTTATGTTTTCATTGTCATTTGTCTCAAGGTATTTTTTAATTTCCTCATTGAATCATTGGGTTTTTTTAGTAGCATGTTTTTTAGTCTTCATGTAATCATTTGGTTTTTTTTCATTTCTTTTTCTGTGGTAGATTTCTAGTTTCATGCTGTTGTGGTCAGAGAATATGCTTGAAATAATTCCTATACTCTTAAATTTGTTGAGATTTGTTCTGTGCCTTAATATGTGGTCGATCCTAGAGAATGTTCCATGTGCAGTTGAGAAGAATGTATATTCGTTTTTTTTTTTGAATGGAAAGTCCTGAAATTTCAATTAAGTCTAACTGTCCTATAGTATCATTTAGGATCTCTGTTGCTTTATTACTGATTTTCTATTTAGAAGATCTGTCCATTGAGGTGAGTGGGCTGTTACAGTCTCCTACTATTATTTTGTTCCTGTCAGTTTCTCCCTTTATGTTTGCTAGTATTTGTTTTATGTATTTGGGTGCTCCTATATTTGGTACATATATGTTGATGAGTTGAAAATCCTCTTCTTGTAGTGATCCTTTTATCACTGTATATGTCCTTCTTTATCATTCTTTATTGCCTTTGTTTTAAAGTCTATTTTGTCTGATATGAATATTGTGACCCTCGCTTTCTTATGATTTCCATTAGCATGAAATATCTTTTTTCATTCCCTCACTTTCAATCTATGTCTGTCCTTTGCCCTAAAGTGGATCTGTTGTGGGCAGCTTACTGTAGGCTCTTGTTTGTTTATCCAATCTGGCACTCTGTGTCTTTTGATTGGAGCATTTAGTCCATTGACATTTAAGGTAATTACTGATACATATGTATTTATTGTCATTTTAAACCTTGTTTTCCCATTGATTTTATATCTCTTCTTTGTCCCTTTCTTTTTCTTTTTCTTTTTGTGGTTTGATTATTTTCTTTTGAATTATGCTTATGTTCTCTTCTTTTTGGTATTTGTGCATCTATTGTATGTTTTTGATTTGTGGTTACCCTGTTTTTCAAGTATGTTAACCCCTTCCTACATCTACTTGACTTAGACTGGTAGTCATATAGGCTCAAACACATTCTAGGGAAAGAAATCTACATTTTCTTTCTCTCCTCCCCCACATTTTATGACTCTGATGTCCTCTTTTACATCTTCGCGTTCATGCTTTTGCTGTTCATTGTGGTTACCATCACTTTCATAGTATTTAAAGAATATTTTTAATCTGGGTACTGGCTTATTTAAGCGATTTACTATCCAATTGTGATTTTCTCTTTCCTATAAATTCTTGCTTCTTTTCTATTTAGAGAAGAACTTTCAATATTTCCTTAAGGATAGGCTAGTATTGCTGTATTCTTTTAGTTTTTGATTGTCTGAAAAATTCTGGAACACAGATTTAGAGAAAAAACATGTGGACACCAAAGGGGGAGAGAAAGGGTGGGATGAATTGGGAGATTGGGATTGACATATATACACTAATATGTATAAAATAGATAACTAATGAGAACCTGCTGTATAGCATAGGGAACTCCACTTTGCTGTACAGTAGAAACTAACACAACAGTGTAAAACATCTATACCTTAATAAAAAATAATTTAAAAATTCTTTACCTCTCCTTGTATTCTAAATTATAATCATGCTGGGTAGAGTATTCTAAGTGGCAGATTATTCCCTTTCAGGACTTTGAATGTATTTTTCCACTCCCTTCTGGTCTGCAACTTTTCTGTAGAGAAATCAGCTGATAGCCTTATGGAGATTCCCTTGTAATTAACTCTTTGTTTTTTTTCTCTTGCTTCCTTTACAATCCTATTTTTATCTTTAACTTTTGCCATTTTTATTATAATATGTCTTGGTGTAGGTCTGTTTGGGTTCATCTTGTTTGGGAGCTTCTGTGGTTCCTGTATCTGCATATCTGTTTTCTTCTTCAGGTTTGGGAAGTTTTCAGCTATAATTTCTTCAAGTACATTTTTTATCTCCTTTTCTTTCTTCTCCTTCTGGAATCCCTATTATGTGTAGATTGGCAAGCTTAATATTACCCCACAGTTCTCTTATACTGCTTTCATTTTTTTTTAATTTGGCTTTCTTTCTGCTCTTCTGATTGGGTGATTTCCCTTATTCTATCTTCAAGATTACTTATTCAATCTTCTTCATTATTCATTCTGCTAATCATTGCCTTTAGCTCAGCTTTCATCTTAGCAAATGAATTTTCTAATTCTTCCTGGCTCCTCCGTATAGTTTCTAGTTACTTTTTATAGTAATCTGGACTTCTGTCAATAATATTTCTTAGTTACTTTGGTATTTTCATTACCTTCTTTTTCAACTTGGTGTCTATCAGACTAAAGAGGTCTGTTTCATTGTTTTTCCTTCAGGGGAATTCTCTTGGTCTTTTAACTGGGAGTGATTCCTCTGCTTCTTCATTTTACTTGTATTTCTCTTACTATGTGAGTTTAGGAGAAAGATTTATCTGCTGGAAACTTGGAAGACTATTTACATGCAGGAGAATCCCTGCATAACTTGTGTGGATGTAATATTTTTGGCACAAGGGCTGCTTTTAGTATGGATGCCTCCTGCCTCATTCCTCAGCGTGTACTGACTGCTATCCCTTTGATAGGGGGTGTGTAGATGCAGAGGCTTGCACACACTCCCAGGGCCTGTGCCAATGGGGGCAGTGATTGTCATCTGCTTGTGGGTCTCTCAACACACCTCTGAAGTGGTCCGCGCACACTTTTGGAGCCTGTGATGACAGCACTTCATGCCCATCCCCAGAGCTCATGTTAAGTGGTGTCCTGTTACCTCAGAGTATGTGCATGTTCAGAAGGAAGCTACTATGTAGGTCCCACCCCTTCCCTTGCACTCTCTCTGACAATTGTAGCTTGTCCCTCTGTTGGGCCTAGGCTTCTTGCACATACACTCGGTTGCAGCTGCACCACACTCCAACCGCTTCAGGCTGTCTCTGTGCAGCCAAGCCCAGTCCTTTCCCTGGGTCTGACCTCTGAAGCCTGAGCTTCAGCACCCAGACACCGCCCACACCAGCAGAGGTGGCATCTCAGGCTAAGGAGCACAGGTTGGTGGTACTGACCATCTATGTAGGTCTCTCTTCCTTTTGCCTTTTACAAACCAATTGTTGCACTCTCCTCTGAGGCTCTGAGGCTCCCCTGCTGTTCTGACTTAGCTCCCAACCAGTGAGGGGATTTCCCAATGTTTAGAAACCTTTCTTCTTTCACAGCTCCCTCCCAGGGGTGCATGTCCCATCCTGTTTCCTTTCTCTTATTTTTTCTTTTTTCTTTTGTCCTACCAGATTACATGCAGATTTTCTTGCCCTTTCAGAAATCTGAGGTCTTCTGCCAGCCTTCAGAAAATGTTCTGTGAGAATCATTCCACATTTAGATGTGTTATTGACGTATTTGTGGGAGGTGAGCCCCACATCCTACTCCTCAGACATCATTATCACTCTCTGAAACCATTTTAAAGTTGAACAATTCAGTGACATTTAGGGCCCTAACAACATTGCACAACCACTTCTACCTAGTTGAAAAACGTTTCCATCCCTCCAAGGTAAAACCCCTTACCCATTAAGTGGTTTCTCCAGTTCCCCTCTGCCCTTAACCCCTGGTAAATACCAATCTGTGTTCTGTTTCTATGGATTTATCTATACTGAATATCTCCTGTATATTTTGAATGTTTCATTTAAATAGGGTAACACAATGTATCTGGCTTCTATCCCTTAGCATAATGTTTTGAGTTTCATCCATATTGTATCATGTATTAATACTTCATTCTTTTTTAGGGCTGAATAATATTCATTGGTTTATTCATTCATCCTTTGATGAACATTTTGGTTGTTTTCACCTTTTGGTTATTGTGAATAATGTTGCAACAATATGTGTTAAATGCACTTGTTTGAGTACCTGTGTTCAGTTCTTTTTATTATATACCTATGATGGGAACTACAAGGTTATAGTTTTAATTAATTAATAGGTCTATATTTAATTGTTTTAGAAACTGCCAAATTATTTTACATAGTGTCTGGGCTGTTTTACATCTCAACAACAAAGTATTGAGGGTCCTAATTTCTCCACATCCTCGCCAACACTTATTTTTAAATTATTATTATTATTGTCATCCTGGTGAATATGAAGTAATACTTCATTGTGGCAAGGAGGAGATGAAAATGGAAGAGTAAGAGTACATGGAACTCACCCCCTACACACAAACACATCAAAAATACATCTACATGTGAGAACAATTCTCACAGAAAACTAATTGGAGTCTGATACAAAGACTCCTGTACAATCAAAGCTGTAAGAAAGATCCACATGGAATCAGGTAAGAAGGGATGAAGTGCCATCAGATTCTGACCTATGCCCCTAGGAATGTTCCTAGAGGAAAAGGGATTACATAAGTGGAGATCCACCCTGGGGAGTGAGTGGTTTGAGTCAACTATTGGGCACCCCAGCCATGGGGTACCACACAGAGAAGATAAGCCAGTGGGACTAACAGGAGAGCTTTGGGAAGCCTGGACTCCAATCTTGAGGAGTGCACACATGCTTGCTTGATCATGAAGGAGGGCAGAGGGGGTGGATTGAGACTGCATGAGTGTCTGGCTTCGAGCACCCTGACCCACACCCCAGTTTGAGCCAAGAGAACACTCCAGCCCCACTTCATTTCTAACACAGCTTTACACTGAGGCAAGGGTTGACATGGCTGAGGAGAGAGCTTCACTGTGAGTCAGACAGGTGGCTCAGACTCAAAGTGGCGTTTGAGTAGGATGGGTGCAGGCATTACTGGTGCTTACCAAGGCAGTGCATCAGATGCAGCCCTTATCTCTGTCTATGTCTGGACCACCACAGTCCCTGCCCCACCCCATATGGAAAGCACACAGAAGGCCCACCTGCTCTATGTCCCAACTCCATACCAAAGTGAGGGTAGAAGAGGTCAAGGGGAGAGATCAGTTGCAAGGGACAAACGAGGTTCAGAGCTAAAGTGGGATCTAGCAGGACAGTGGCAGCCATTGCTGGTGCTTACACAAGCAGTAAATCAGAAGCAGCCTCAATCTCTGTTTGTGAAAGAACCACCACAGCTAACACCCTGACCCACACAGAGTGTTCACACCAGCCCCCTTTGTTCCAGTACTGCTCCCCTCTGGTGTGAGGGTACCAGTCCTGGGGGGTGGACACAAACTTAAAGAGAAGAGACCCAGGTTGGACCTGACCCATAGGGCTTCTGCTCCAGCAACTTGGGACCTGACCCCACCCACAATAGAGCAGAGACAGCCAGTGAGCAGAGGGAAAGTCCCAGCTCACACCTGGCTCTGGCCTTAGCAACTTCATCTCCGGCCCCACCTCCTACCAAGGTGACAGCTAACAACACACCCTGAGGAAAGACATGAACTGTGTCCATTTCAAGCTCAGCTCTCCCATCAAAGCCATTGGGCAAACACAGACTATGTAAGGATGTTCCCACATAAGGACACTCCTTCAAGACAACAGTAGGTAACTGTTTCATGCAATTTCATGAAGACTAAGGCAGATAAGCAAAATGAGAAGACAGAGGAATTTGTCTCAATTGAAAGAGCAAGAGAAAACCCCTGAACATACAACTATTGAAACAGAAATAAACAATTCACCATACAAAGAATTCAAAGTATTAGTAATAAGAATGCCAACTGAATTTGGAAAAAGAGTAGATGAACACAGTGAGAAAATTAACAAGGAATGAGAAAATATAAAAAGAACCATTCAGAATGGAAGAATACAATAACTGAAATGAAAAATGCACTAGAAAGAATAACAGCAGACTAGGTGATACAGAACACATAAGACTCGAGATCAAGATGACAGAGTAGAAGGATGTGGGCTCACCCCTTCTTATGGAAACACCAAAATCACAACTAACTGCTGAACAACCATTGACAGAAAAATGCTGGAACCTACCAAAAAAAGATACCCTACAGCCAAAGACAAAGAAGAAGCCATGAGTTGGTAGGAGGGGCGTAATAGAGATAAGATCAAATCTGATAACTTCTGGGTGGACGACCCATGGACTGGAGAGCAACTGACCCACAGGAGTGAAAGTCCTGAGGCCCACGTCAGTTTTCCCAACCTGGGGAACTGGCAACAGGAGGAGGAGCCCCTAGAGAATATGGTTTTGAAAGCCAGTGGGGTTTGATGACATGAAATCCACAGGACCAGGGGAAACAGAAACTCCACTCTTGGAGGGCACACACAAGGTCTTGTGCACCTAAGAACCCAGGGGAAAAAACAGTGATCTCATGAGACAGAGCCAGACCTATGTGCTAGTTTGGGAGGGTCTCCTGTGGAGGTGAGGAGTGACTGTGCCTCACAGTGAGGACAAAGACACTGACAGCAGCAGTTCTGGAAGTGCTCGTTGGCATGAGGCAACCAAAAGCCACCACTCAACAGGCTCAGTGCTGGGATGCCTCAGGCCAATCAACAGGGTGCGAACACAGCCCTACCTATCAGCAGACAGGCTGCTTAAAATTTTCTTGAGCACAGCCCTGCTCACCAGAGGGACAAGACAAAGATCCTTACACCAGTGGAGTCCCACCCATCAGGAAGCCTGCAAAAGCCTCATAGACAGCCTCATCCACCAGAGGGCAGACAGCTGAAGCAAGAAGAACTACAATCCTGCAACCTGCAGAATGGAAACCATAATCACAGAAAGGTAGACAGAATGGGATGGCAGAGGAATATGTCTCAAATGAAGGAACAAGATAAAACCCCAGAAGAACAACTAAATGAAGTGGAAATAGACAACCTTCTGGAAAAAGAATTCAGAATACTGATAGTTAAGATGATCCAGGGTCTCAGAAAAAGAATGGAGGCAAGGATCGACAAGATGCAAGAAATGCTTAACAAAGACTCAGAAGAAAAAACAGAGTTGAACAATACAATAACTGAAATAAAAAAAATGCACTAGAAGGAATCAATAGCAGAGTAACTGAGGCAGAAGAATGGATAAGTAACCAGGAAGACAGAATGGTGGAAATCGCTGCCATGGAACAGAAGAAAGAAAAGAATGAAAAGAAATGAAGACACTCTAAGATACTTCTGGGACAACATTAAACACACCAACATTCTCATTAGAAGGGTCCCAGAAGGAGAAGAGAGAGACAAAGGACCTGCGAAAATATTTGAAGAGATAATAGCTGAAAACGTCCCTAACATGGGAAAAGACACAGTCATCGAGGTCCAAGAAGTGCAGAGAGTCCCAGGCAGGATAAACCCAAGGAGGAACACACCAAAACACATAGTAATCAAACTGACAAAAATTAAAGACAAAGAAAAATTTCTAAAACCAACAAGGAAAAAGCAACAAATAGCATACAAGGGAACTCCCATAAGGTTATAAGCTGATTTCTCAGTGGAAAATCTGCAGCCAGAAGGTAATGGCATGATATATTTAAAGTTATGAAAAGGAAAAGTCTACACCAAGAACACTGTATCCTGCAAGGCTCTCATTCAGATTCAATGGAGAAATCAAAAGCTTTACAGAGAAGCAAAAGCTAAGAGAATTCAACAGCACCGGACCAGCTTTGCAACAAATACTAAAGGAACTTCTCAAAGCAAAAAAGAAAAATCCACAATTAGAAAGAGGAAAATTATAAATGGAAAGCTCACCAGAAAAGGCAAATATACAGTAAATGTAGGAAATTGTCTGCACGCAAATATGATATCAAAACCACCAATCGTAAGAACACAAATGCAGGATATTGGAAATTCATTTGAAATTAAGAAACCAGCAACTTAAAACAATCTTCTTTATCTATAGACTGCTATATCAAAACCTCATGATAACCACAAAACAAAAATCTACAATAAATACACACAAAAAAAGAAAAAAGAATCCAAACATAACATTAAAATTAGTCATCAAATCAAAAGAGAAGAGAACAAAAGCAGAAGGGAAGAAAAACACCTACAATAACAAATCGAAAACAGTTAACAAAATGGCAATATGACCATACATATCAATAATTACCTTAAACATAAATGGATTAAATACTTCAACCACAAGACATAGACTGACTGAATGAATACAAAAACAAGACCCGTATATATACTGTGTACCAGAGACCCACTTCAGATCTAGTGACACATACAGACTGAAAATGAGGGGCTGGAAGAAGTTATTCCATGCAAAAGGAAATCAAAAGAAAGCTGGAGTAGAAATATTCATATCAGAAAAAATAGACTTTAAATAAAGAATGCTACAACAGACAAAGAAGGACACTGCACAATGATCAAGGGAACAATCCAAGAAGGAAATATAACAGTTGTAAATATATATGCACCCAACTTAGGAGCACCTCAATATATAAGTCAAATACTAACGGTCATAAAGGGAGAAATCGACAGTAACACAATAATAGTGGAGGATTTTAACACCCTAGTTTCATCAAGGGACAAATCATCCAGACAGAAAATCAATGAGGAAACACAGACCTGAAATTACACATTAGACAAGATGGACTAAACTGATATTTATTATATCCAAAAGCAGCAGAATACACATTCTTCTCAAGTACACATGAAACATTCTCCAAGATTGATCACATGTTGGCCCACAAAGAAAGACTTGGTAAATATAAAGAAATTGAAATCATATCAAGCATCTTTTCTGACCACAATGCTATGAGATTAGAAATCAACTACACACACACACACACACACACTCACAAAAAAAAAACTGTAAAAGTGCAAACATATGGAGGCTAAACAATATGGTACTAAACAACCAATGGATCATAGAAGAAATCAAAATGGAAATCAAAAAACATTTTAGAGACAAATGAAAGCACATTGATTCAAAACCTAAGGGATTAAGCAAAACCAGTTGTAAGAAGGAAGTTCATATCAATACAATCCTACTTCAGGGAACAAGAAAAACCTCAAATAAACAACCTATCCTTACATCTAAAGCAACTAGAGAAAGAAAACAAACAAAACACAAAGTTAGCAGAAGGAAAGAAATAAAGATTAGAGCAGATAAATGGCATAGAGACCAAGAAAACAGTAGAAAAGATCAATGAAACTAAAAGCTGCTACTTTGAAAAGATAAACAAAATTGATAAACCTTTAGAAAGACTCATCAAGAAAAAGGGAGAGGGCTCAAATCAATAAAATTAGAAATGAAAAGGCAATAGTTACAATGGACAGCACAGGAATACAAAGGCTCATAAGAGACTACTACAAGCAACTATATGTCAATAAAATGGAGAACCTGGAAGAAATGGACAAATTCTTGGAAAATTGCAATCTCCCAAGACTGAACAAGGAAGAAATAGAAAATATAAATAGACCGATCGCAAGTACTGAAATTGAAACTGTGATTTAAAAACTCCCAACAAACAAAAGGCCAGAACGAGATGGCTTCACAGGTGAAATCTGCCAAACATTTAGAGAAGAAGTAAGACTTATTCTTCTGAAACTGTTCCAAAAAAAATTGCAGAGGAAGGAATACTCCCCAGCTCATTCTATGAGGAAACAATCACCCTGATACCAAAACCAGACAAAGACACCTCAAAAAAAAAAAAAAAAGCGGAAAATGACAGGCCAATATCACTGATGAACGTAGATGCAAAAATCGTCAACAAAATTCTAGCAATCCGAATCCAGCAATACATTAAAAGGATCATACCCCATGATCAAGTGGGTATTATCCCAGGGATACAAGGATTTTTCAATATCTGCAAATCAGTCAGCATAATACACCACATCAACAAACTGAAGAATAAAATCATGTGATCATCTCAATAGATGCAGAAAAAGCTTATGACAAAATCCAACACCAGTTTATAATAAAATCTCTCCAGAAAGTGGGCATAGAGGAGACATACCTCAACATAATAAAGGCCATCTATGACAAACCTACAGCTAACATCATACTCAATGATGATATGGTGAAAGCATTACCTCTAAGATCAGGAACAAGACAAGGATGTCCACTTTTGTCACTCTTACACAACATATTCCTAACCACAGCAGGCAGACAAGAAAAAGAAATAAAAGTTATCCAAATGGGAAAAGAAGAAGTAAAACTGTCACTGTTTGCAGATGACATCATACAATACATAGAAAATCCTAAAGATGCTCCCAGAAAAGTATTAGAGCTCATCAATGAATTTGGTGAAGTCATAGGATACAAAATTAATAAACAGAAATCTGTTGCATTCCTATACACTAATGACAAAAGATCAGAAAAAGAAATTCAAGAAACAATCACATTTACCAACACATCAAAAAGTGGAAAATACCTAGGAATAAAAATACCTAAGGAGACAAAAGACCTGTGCTCTGAAAACTATAAGATGCTGATGAAAGAAATCAAAGACAACACAAACAGATAGAAAGGTATACCACGTTCTTGGATTGGAAGAATCAATACTGTTAAAATGACTATATTACCCAAGGCAATCTACAGATTCAATGCAATTCCTATCAAACTACCAATGGCATTTTTCCCAGAACTGGAGAAAAAATCTGAAAATTTGTATCAAAACAAAAATGGTCTCAAATAGAAAAAGCAATCTTGGAAAAGAAAAAAGAGCTGGAGGGATCAGGCTCCCTGATTTCAGACAAAGCTACAGCCATCAAAACAGTTTGGTACTGGCATAAAAACAGAAATATAGATCAAAGGAACAGGATACAAAGCCAAGAAATAGACCCAAGACCTATGGTCAATTAATCTACAACAATGGAGGCAAGACTATACAATGGAAAAAAAGACAGTCTCTTCAATAAATGGTGCTGAGAAAACTAGACAGGTACATGTAAAAAAATGAAATTAGAACATTCTTTAACACCATACACAAAAATAAACTCAAAATGGATTAAAGACCTAAATTTAAGACTGGATACTATAAAATTCTTACAGGAAAATACAGGCAGAACACTCTTTGATATAAATCACAGAAATATATTTTTGATCTATCTCTCAGAATAATGGAAATAAAAACAAAGTAAACAAATGCAACCTAATTAAACTCAAAAGCTTTTGTACGGCAAAGGAAACCACGAATAAAATGAAAAGACAACCCACAGAATGGGAGAAAAGATTTGGAAATGATGCAACTGACAATGGATTAGTCTCCAAAATTTACAGACAGCTCATGTGGCTTCATATCCAAAAAACAAAAAAAGAAAAACAATCAAAAATGGGCAGAAGGGTTTCCCTGGTGGCATAGTGGTTGAGAGTCTGCCTGCCAATGCAGGGGACATGGGTTTGTGTCCCAGTCCAGGAAGATCCCACATGCCATGGAGAGGCTGGGCCTGTGAGCCATGGCCTCTGAGCCTGCGCGTCCAGAGCCTGTGCTCCGCAACGGGAGAGGCCACAACAGTGAGAGGCCCGCATACCGCAAAAAAAAAAAAAAAAAAAAAAACAATTGTTAATAATTTGGAGCGTGTCCTTCCAGAACTTTCTATAATGTATTTACATATATAAGTGTACATAGACAAATATAGAGATTTATAAGCCATGGAGCTTTTTTTTTAAAAAAGCACACAAACATACAACAAACACGATCTTACTGTACCTATCTTCTTTTGCAGCATGATTTTCTTAATTAACAATAAGATTTCTTCTGGCAATAAATCTTTCTATGTGCATAAAAAAAAATGGGCATAAGACCTAAATAGACATTTCTCTAAAGAAGACATACAGATGGCCACAAGATACATGAAAAGATGCTCAACATTGCTGTTTATTAGAGAAATGCAAATCAAAACTTCAATGAGATATCACCTCACTCTAGTCAGAATGGCCATCAGCAAAGTCTACAAACAATAAATGCTGGAAAGGGTGTGGAGAAAAGCGAACCCTCCTACTCTGTTGTTGGGAGTGTAAATTGGTACAAAAACTATGCAGAAGAGTATGGAGGTTCCTTTAAAAAAAAAAAAAAAACTAAAAATAAGCCGAGCTCAAGATGGTGGAATAGAAGGACGTGCACGTACCCCTTCTTACCAGAACACATGAATCACAACTAACTGCTGAACAACCATCAACAAAAAACACTGGAACTTACCAGAAAAGATATCCAACATCCAAAGACAAAGAAGAAGACACAAGATGGTAGGAGGGGCACAATTGCAATAAAATCAAATCACACTCCCAAAGGGTGGGTGACCCACAAACTGGAAAGCAATTATACCACAGAAGCTGTCCCACTGGAGTGAAAGTTCTGAGCCCCTTGTCAGGCTTCCCAGCCTGGGGGTCTGGCAATGGGTGGAGGAGTCCCTAGAGAATCAGGCTTTGAAGGCCAGTAAGATTTGATTGCATGACTTCCACAGGACTGGGGGAAAGAGTAACTCCACTATTAGAGGGCACACACAAAGTCTTGTGAACACCAGGACCTAAAGGAAAAAAGCAGTGACTCCAGAAGAGACTGACTGAGACCTACCTGCTAGTATTGGAGGAGGTTTTCCTGCAGAAGAAGGGGGCAGCTGTGGCTCACTGCAGGGACAAATACACTGGCAGCAGCAGTTCTGGGAAGTACTCATTGTGTGAATCCTCCTGGAAGGCACCATCAACCCCACCAAACAGCTTGTAGGCTACAGTGCTGGGTTGTTTCAGGCCAAACAACAAACAGGGAGGGAACAAGCCCAACTATCAGCAGAGAAGCCAATTAAAGTTTTACAGAGCACAGCCCTGCCCACCAGAGAGAAAAAAACCAGCTCTACCCACCACCAGTCCCTCTAATCAGGAAGCTTGCACAAGCCTCTTAGAGAGCCTCATCCACCAGAAGGCAGACAGTAGAAGCAGAAAAACTACAATCCTTCAGCCTGTGGAACAGAAACCACAATCACAGAAAGTCATACAAAATGAAACAGCAGAGAAAAATGTCCCAGATGAAGGAACAAGATAAAACCTCAGAAAAACAACTGAGTGAAGTGGTGACAGGCAGCCTTCTGGAGAAAGAATTCAGAATAATGACAGTGAAGATGATCCAGGATCTCAGAAAAAGAATGGCGGCAAAGATAAAGAAGATGCAAGAAATATTTAAGAAAGACCTAGAAGAAGTAAAGAACTAACAGAGTTGAATAATACACTAACTGAAATAAAAAATACACTAGAAGGAATCAATAGCAGAATAACTGAGGCAGAAGAATGGATAAGTGACCTGGAAGACAGAATGGTGGAAATCACTACCACAGAACAGAATTTTAAAAAATGAATAAAAAGAAATGCAGAGAGTCAAAGAGACCTCTGGGACAACATTAAACGTGCCAATATTCACATTTTAGGGGTACCAGAAGGAGAAGAGAAATAGAAAGGGCCTGAGAAAATATTTGAAGAGATAATAGCTGAAAACTTCCCTAACATGGAAAAGCAACAGTCACTGAAGTCAAGGAAACGCAGAGAGTCCAGGCAGGATAAACCCAAGGAGGAACATCCCAAGACACATAGTAATCAAATTGACAAAAACTAAAGGCAAAGAAAAAATATTGAAAGCAACAAGGGAAAAATGACAACATATGAGGGAACTGCCATTAAAAAGAGTGAAGTAATGCCATTTGCAGCAACATGGATGGACCTAGAGATTGTCATACTGAGTGAAGTAAGTCAGAAAGAGAACGAGAAGTATCATAGGATATTGCTTTTTGAGGAATCTAAAAAGAAATGATACAAATGAACTTTATTTACAAAACAGAAACAGACTCACAGGCTTAGAGAACAAACTTATGGTTACAAGGGGGGAAGGGTGGTGGGAAGGGATAGTTAGGGAGTTTGGACTTACATGTACACACTACTATATTTACAATGGATAATCAACAAGGACCTACTGTATAGCACAGGGAACTCTGCTCAATATTAGGTAACAACATAAATGGAAAAACAATTTCAAAAATAATAGATACATATATATATAACAGAATCTTTTTGCTGTACACCTGAAACTAGCACAACATTGTTAATCAACTATACTCCAATATAAAATAAAAAGCTAAAAGAAAAACTAAAAATAGAGCTATCATATGATCCAGCACTTCCAGTCCTGGACATATATCTGGAGAAAAACATGGTTTGAAAAGATATATGGACCCCAATATTCATTGCAGCACTGTTTACAATAATCAAGACGTGAAAGAAACCTGAATGTACATTGACAGATGAATGGATGAAGAACATGTGGTACATATATACAGTGGAATATTATTCAGCCATTAAAAAGAATGAAATAATGTCATTTGCAGCAACATGGATGGACCTAGAGATTGTCACACTGAGTGAAGGAATTCAGACAGACAAAGAGAAATATTGTATGATATTGCACTTTTTTTCAGAAGAAAAAAATAAGATACGTATGAACTTATTTACAAAACAGGAACAGACTCACAGACTTAAAGAACAAAATTATGGTTACCAGGGTGTATGGATGGAGGGGAAGAGTACATTAGGAGTTTGGGATTGACATGTACACACTGCTATATTCAAAATTGATAACCAACAAGGACCTACTATAAAAATAAATAAATAAATTAAAATATTTTTTAAAAAGAACACATAAGTGACCAGGAAGGTAGAGTAATGGAAATCACCCAATCAGAACAGCAAAAAGAAAGCCAAATGTTAAAAAATGAGAACAGTTTAAGGGACCTCTGTAACAACATCAAGCATATCAGTATTCACATTATATGGGGTACGAAAAGGAGAAGAGAGAAAAGGGGTCTAAAATGTATTTGATGGAATTATAGCTGAAAACTTCCCAAACCTGAAGGAAACGGATATCCAAATACAGGATCACAGAGGGTCCCAACCAAGATGAATGAAAAGAAACCCTCACCAAGACATACTGTAATTAAAATGGCAAAAGTTAAAGATAAATGAGAATTCTAAAGTCAGCAAGAGAAAAACAGACTAATATAAAAGGGAACCCCCAAAAGAATATCAGCTGATTTTTCTTCAGAAAATTTGCAGGCCAGAAGGGAGTGGCATGATATCCTCAAAGTGCTGAAGGAGAATCCTGCAACCTCGGATATGTACCAAGCAAAATTATAATTGAGAATTAAAGGAGAAATAAAGAACCTCCCAGACAGGCCAGAGTACATCAATAATAAACCTACCCTAAAAGAAATGTTAAAGGAAAACTCCCAGTATCAAAGACAAACATATAGTAAAAGCTGAGGATCATCCACTTAAATAAGCTAGTACAAAGGTTAAATGACCAAAAAAATTTAAATCCACTATAACAACAGTAATCAGTTAAGGAATAAACATGAAGATGTAAAATATGACATTAAAAACACAGAATGTGGTGGAAGGGAGTAAAAAAAAAAGGTAGATATTTTAGAATGTGTTTGAACTTAAAGGACTACATTTTTAAAACAAGCAGATATAGCTATAGGTCAACATATATGAACCCCATGGTAACCACAAATCAAAAACGTACAATAAATACAAAAAAAGTAGAGAGAGAAAGGAACACAATCATACCACTAAAGAAAATCATCAAACCACAAGGAAGAAACTGAAAGATGAAGAAAAGAACAGAGAAGAACTACAAAAAATAAAAACAAAAAAAAGGTAACTAAATTGCAATAAGTACACATCTATCAATAATTACTTTTAAATGTCAAAGAAGAGGCTTCCCTGGTGGCGCACTGGTTGAGAATCTGCCTGCTAATGCAGGGGACACGGGTTCGAACCCTGGTCTGGGAAGATCCCACATGGTGCAGAGCAACTAGGCCCGTGAGCCACAACTACTGAGCCTGTGCATCTGGAGTCTGTGCTCCACAACAAGAGAGGCCGTGATACAAGAGGGAAGAGATATGGGAACATATGTATATGTATAACTGACTCGCTTTGTTATAAAGCAGAAACTAACACACCATTGTAAAGCAATTATACCCCAATGAAGATGTTAAAAAATATTTTTCAAAAATTAAAAAATTAAAAAATAAAATAAAAAAAAGAGAGAGGCTGCAATAGTGAGAGGCCCGTGCACTGCGATGAAGAGTGGCCCCCGCTTGCCACAACTAGAGAAAGCCCTTGCACAGAAACTAAGACCCAACACAGCCCTAAATAAATAAATAAATAAATGTCAAAGAACTGGGACTTCCCTGCTGGTGCAGTGGTTAAGAATCCACCTGACAATGCAGGGGACATGGGTTCAATCCCTGGTCCAGAAAGACCCCACATGCCACACAGCAACTAAGTTCTTGAGCCCCAACTACTGAGCCTTCCCTCTAGAGCCAATGAGCTGCATCTACTGAAACCTGCCTGCCCTAGAGACCAAGCAATGCAACTACTCAGCCCACACATGGCAACTTCTAAAACACACATGGCTAGAGCCTGTGCTCTGCAACAAAAGAAGCCATTGCAATGAGAAGCCCATGCACCAGAACAAAGAGTAGCTCACTCTTGCCACAATTAGAGAAAACCCGTGTGCAGCGATGAAGACACAACAAAGCAAAAATAAAAATAAAAAGTGTCAATGAACTAAATGCTCCAATTAAAAGACATATGGTGGAGACCTTCAAGGTGGCAGAGGAATAAGACGTGGAGACCACCTTCCCCCCAACAAATACATCAGAAATACATCTATGTGTGGAACAACTCCTACAGAACACCTATTGGACGTTGGCAGAAGACCTCAGACTTCCCAAAAGGCAAGAAACGCCCCCACGTACTTGGCTGTGTGGCTGACAGGAACTTGGTGTTCCAGCTGGGTGTCAGGACTGTGCTTCTGAAGTGGGAGAGCCGAGTTCAGGACATTGGTGCACCAGACACCTCCCAACTCCATGTACTACCAAATGGCGAAAGCTCTACCAGAGATCCCCATCTCAATGCTAAGACTTAGCTGCACTGAACAACCAGGAAGGTACAGTGCTAGACACCCTATGCCAAACAATTAGAAAGAGAGGAACACAACCCCACCCATTAGCAGAGAGGCTGCCTAAAATCATAATAAGGTCACAGACACCCCAAAACACAAGAGCGGATGTGGACCTGCCCACCAGAAAGACAAGATCCAGCCTCATCCACCAGAACACAGGCACTAGTCCCGCCACCAGGAAGCATACATAACCCACTGAATTAACCTTAGCCATTGGGGGCAGACACCAAAAAAAACCAAAAATCGGAAATACAAACCTGCAGCCTGCAAAAAGGAGACCCCAAACACAGTAAGTTAAGCAAAATGAGAAGACAGAGAATCACACAGCAGATGAAGGAACAAGGTAAAAACCCACCAGACAAAACAAATGAAGAGGAAATAGGCAGTCTACCTGAAAAATAATTTAGAGTAATGATAGTAAAGATGATCCAGAATCTTGGAAATAGAATGGAGAAAATACAAAAAACATTTAACAAGGACCTAGAATAACTAAAGAGCAAAGAAACAATTATGAACAACAAAATAAATGAAACTAAAAATTCTCTAGAAGGAATCAATAGCAGAATAACTGAGGCAGAAGAACGGATAAGTGACCTGGAAGAAAAAATAGTGAAAATAACTACTGCAGAGCAGAATAAAGAAAAAAGAATGAAAAGAATTGAGGACAGTCTTAGAGAACACTGGGACAACATTAAACATACCAACGTTCGAATTACAGGGGTCCCAGAAGAAGAAGAGAACATGAAAGAGACTAAGAAAATATTTGAAGAGATAATAGTTGAAACCTTCCCTAATATGAGAAAGGAAATAGCCAACAAATTCCAGGAAATGCAGAGAGTCCCATACAGGATAAATCCAAGGAGAAAAACGCCACAACACATATTAATCAAACAATTAAATATGAAGAAAAAAATATTAAAAGCAGAAAGGGAAAAGCAACAAATAACATACAAGGGAATCCCCATAAGGTTAACAGCTGATCTTTCAGCATGAACTCTGTAAGCCAGAAGGGAGTGGCAAGACATATTTAAAGTGATGAAAGGGAAAAAAACTACAACCAAGATTACTCCACCCAGCAAGGATCTCATTCAGATTCAACGGAGAAATTTAAACCTTTACAGACAAGCAAAAGCCAAGAGAATTCAGCACCAGCAAACCAGCTTTACAACAAATGCTAAAGGAACTTCCCTAGGCAGGAAACACAAGAGAAGGAAAAGACTTATAATAACAAACCCAAAACAATTAAGAAAATGGTAATACGAACATACATATTGATAATTACCTTAAATGTAAATGGATTAAATGCTCCACCAAAAGACATAGACTGGCTGAATGGATACAAAAACAATACTGATATATATGCTGTCTATAAGAGACCCCCTTCAGACCTAGGGACACATATAGACTGAAAGTGAGGAGATGGAAAAAGCTATTCCATACAAATGGAAATCAAAAGGAGCTGAGTAGCAATTCTCATATAAAACAAAATAGACTTTAAAATGAAGGCTATGACACAAGACAAAAAAGGACACTATAAAATGATCAAAGGATCAATCCAAGAAGAAGATATAACAATTGTAAATATTTAAGCACCCAACATAGGAGCACCTCAATACATAAGGCAAATGCTAACAAACATAAAAGGGGAAATCAACAGTAACACAATCATAGTAGGGGACATTAATACCCCACTTTCACCAATGGACAGATCATCCAAAATGAAAATAAATAAGGAAAAACAAGCTTTCAATGGTATATTAAACTAGATGGGTGTAATTGATATTTATAGGACATTCCATCCAAAAACAACAGAATACACTTTCTCCTCAAGTGCTCATGGAACATTGTCCAGGATAGATAATATCTTGGGTCACAAATCAAGCCTGTTAAATTTCAGAAAATAGAAATCGTATAAAGTGTCTTTTCGGACAACAGTGCTATGAGACTAGATATCAATTACAGGAAAAAATCTGTAAAAAATAGAAACCCATGAAGACTAAACAAGGCACTACTTAATAGCCAAGAGATCACTGAAGAAATCAAAGAGGAAATCAAAAAATACCTAGAAACAAATGACAATGAAAACACAGGGACCCTAAACCTCTGGGATGCAGCAAAAGCAGTTCTAAGAGGGAAGTCTATAGCAATACAATCCTACCTCAAGAAACAAGAAACATGTCAAATAAACAACCTAACCTTGAACCTAAAGCAATTAGAGAAAGAAGAACAAAAAATACCCAAAGTTAGCAGAAGGAAAGAAATTGAAAAGATCAGATCAGAAATAAAAGAAAAAGAAATGAAGGAAATGATAGCAAAGATCAATAAAACTAAAAGCTAGTTCTTTGAGAAGATAAACAAAATTGAAAAACTATTAGCCAGACTCATAAGAAAAAAAGGGAGAAGACTCAAATCAATAGGATTAGATTGTAGTAAGGTGGATGGACATAGAGTCTGTCATACAGAGTGAAGTAAGTCAGAAAGAGAAAGACAAATACCGTATGCTAACACATATATGTGGAATCTAAGAAAAAAAATGTTATGAAGAACTAGGGGTAAGAGAGGAATAAAGACACAGACCTACAGGAGAATGGACTTGAGGATATGGGGAGGGGGAATGGTAAGCTGTGACAAAGTGAGAGAGTGGCATGGACATATATACATTACCAAATATAAAATAGATAGCTAGTGGGAAGCAGCCGCATAGCACAGGGAGATCAGCTCGTGCTTTGTGACTGCCTGGAGGGGTGGCATAGGGAGGGTGGGAGGGAGGGAGATGCAAGAGGGAAGATATATGGGAACATATGTATATGTATAACTGATTCACTTTGTTATAAAGCAGAAACTAACACACCATTGTAAAGCAATTATAATCCAATAAAGATGTAAAGAAAACAATAGAATTAGAAATGAAAAGGAAGAAGTAACAATTGACACTGCAGAAATACAAAGGGTCATGAGAGATTACTACAAGCAACAATATGCCAATAAAATGGACAACCTGGAAAAAATGCACAAATTCTTAGAAAAGCACAATGTTCCAAGACTGAGCCAGGAAGAAATACAAAATATAAAGAGCCCAATCACAGCACTGAAATTGAGATTGTGATAAAAAAAAATTGTCCAACAAAAAGAAAGCAAAGGACCTGATGGCTTCACCAGGGAATTCTACCAAACACTTAGAGAAGAGCTAACATGTACCCTTCTCAAACTCTTCCAAAATAAAACAGAGGGAGGAACATTCCCAATCTCATTCTACGAGACAACCATCACCCTGATACCAAAACCAAAGATGTCACAAAGAAAGAAAACTACAGGCCAGTGTCACTGATGAAGACATATGCAAAAATCCTCAACAAAATACTAGCAAAAAGAATCCAACAGCACATTAAAAGAATCATACACCATGATCAAGTGGGGTTTATCCCAGGAATGCAAGGATTCTACAATACATGCAAATCAATCAATGTGATAAACCATATTAACAAATTGAAGGAGAAAAAGCATACGATCATCTCAATAGATGCAGAAAAATCTTTGGGGAAAATTCAACACCCATTTATGGTAAAAACAAACAAACAAACAAACAAACAAACAAACCTCCAGAAAGTAGGCATACAGGGAACTTAACACAGTAAAGGTCATATATAAAAAACCCATAGCCAACATCGTTCTCAATGGTGAAACACTAAAAGCATTTCCTCTTAGATCAGAAACAAGACAAGGTTATTCACTCTAACCAATATTATTCAAAATAGATTTGTAAGTTTTATCCACAGCAATCAGAGAAGAAGAAGAAATAAAAGAAATCCAAATCGGAAAAGAAGAAGTAAAGCTGTCACTGTTTGCAGATGACATGATATTATACTTAGAGAATCCTAAAGATGCTACCAGAAAACTACTAGAACTAATCAATGAATTTGGTAAGGTAGCAGAATACAAATTTCATACAGAGAAATCTCTTGCACACCTATACAATAGTGATGAAAATTCTGAAACAGAAATAAAGGAAACACTCCTGTTAACCATTGCAAAAAAAAGAATAAAATACCTAGGAATAAACCTACCTAAGGAGACAAAAGATCTGTATGCAGAAAACTATAAGACATTGATGAAAGTAATTAATTTTTATACAAACAGATGGAGAGATATACCATGTTCTTGGATTGGAAGAAACAACATTGTGAAAATGACTCTACTACCCAAAGCAATCTACAGATTCAACACAATCCCTATCAAACTACCACTGGCATTTTTCATAGAACTAGAACAAAAAATTTCACAATTTGTATGGAAACACAACAGACCCCGAATAGCCAAAGCAATTTTGAGAAAGAAAAACGGAGCTGGAGGAATCAGTCTCCCTGACTTCAGACTATACTACAAAGCTACAGTAATCAAGACAGTATGGTACTGGCACAAAAACAGAAATATAGACCAATGGATCAGGATAGAAAGCCCAGAGATAAACCCACGCACAGATGGTCACCTTATCTTTGATAAAGGAGGCAGGAATGTACAGTGCAGAAAGGACTGCCTCTTCAATAAGTGGTGCTATGAAAACTAGACAGGTACATGTAAAAGTATGAGATTAGATCACTCCCTAACACCATACACAAAAATAAGCTCAAAATGGATTCAAAACCTAAATGTAAGGCCAGAAACTATCAAACTCTTAGAGGAAATCATAGGCAGAACACTCTATGACATAAATCACAGCAAGATCCTTTTTGACCCACCTCCTAGAGAAATGGAAATAAAAACAAAAATAAACAAATGGGACCGAATGAAACTTAAAAGCTTTTGCACAGCAAAAGAAACCATAAAAAAGACCAATAGACAACACTCAGAATGGAGAAAATATTTGCAAATGAAGCAACTGACAAAGGATTAATATCCAAAATTTACAAGCAGCTCATGCAGCTCAATAATAAAAAAAAAAAACCAAAAACCCAATCCAAAAATGGGCAGAAGACCTAAATAGACATTTCTCCAAAGGAGATATACGGACTGCCAACAAACACATGAAAGAATGCTCAACATTGTTAATCATTAGGGAATTGCAACTGAAAACTACAATGAGACAGCATCTCACACCAGTCAGAATAGTCATCATCAAAACATCTAGAAACAATAAGTGCTGGTGAGGGTGTGGAGGAAAGGGAACACTCTTGCACTGCTGGTGGGTATGTGAATTGGTACAGCCACTATGGAGAACAGTATGGAGGTTCCTTAAAAAACTACAAATAGGGCTTCCCTCATGGCGCAGTGGTTGAGAGTCTGCCTGCTGATACAGGGGACATGGGTTTGTGCCCTGGTCCAGGAAGATCCCACATTCCGTGGAGCAGCTCTGCCCCTGAGCCATGGTCGCTGAGCCTGTGCATCCGGAGCCTGTGCGTCTGGAGCCTGTGCTCTGCAACGGGAGAGGCCACAACAGTGAGAGGCCCGCGTACCGCAAAAAAAAAAAAAAAGAAACTACAAATAGAACTACCATATGACTCAGCAATTCCACTACTGGGCATATACCCTGATAAAACCATAATTCAAAAAGGATCAAGTACCAAAATGTTCATTGCAGCTCTATTTACAATAGCCAGGAGATGGAAACAACCTAAGTGTCTATCATCGGATGAGTGTATAAAGAAGATGTGGCACATGTATACAATGCAATATTACTCAGCCATAAAAAGAAACGAAATTGAGCTATTTGTAATGCGGTGGATGGACTTAGAGTCTGTCATACAGAATGAAGTAAGTCAGAAAGAGAAAGACAAATACTGTATGCTAACACATATATATGGAATTTAAGGGAAAAAATGTCATGCAGAACCTAGGGGTAAGACAGGAATAAAGACACAGACTTACTAGAGAATGGGCTTGAGGATAAGGGGAGGGGGAAGTGTAAGCTGACAAAGTGAGAGAGTGGCATGGACATATATATATACTACCAAACGTAAAATAGAAAGCTAGTGGGAAGCAGGCACATAGCACAGGGAGATCAGCTCGGTGCTTTGTGACCACCTAGACGGGTGAGACAGGGAGGGTGTGAGGGAGGGAGACTAAAGAAGGAAGAGATATGGGAACATATGTATATGTATAACTGATTCACTTTGTTATAAAGCAGAACCTAACACAGCATTGTAAAGCAATTATACTCCAATAAAGATGTTTAAAAAAATAACCTAGGGACAGGACAAGAATAAAGACGCAGACATAGTGAAAGGAGTTGAGGACATGGGGTGGGGAAGTATAATCTGGGACGAAGTGAGAGAGTAGCATTGACATATATACACTACCAAATGTAAAATAGATAGCTAGTGGGAAGCAGCTGCATAGCACAGGGAGATCAGCTCAGTTCTTTGTGACCACTTAGAGGTGTGGGATAGGGAGTGTGGGAGGGAGATGCAAGATAGAGAGCATATGTAACATATGTGTACATATATCTGATTCACTTTGTTATACAGCAGAAACTAAGACAACTTGGTAGAGCAATCTTACTGCATTAAGATGTTAAAAAAAAGAATACAAAAACACTAACTTGAAAAAATAGCTACACCCCTAGCAGCCTTATTTACAATTGCTAAGGAATGAAAGCAACCTAAGCTTTCACAGATAGATGAATGGATAATAAAAATGTGGTACATATCTACAATGAATATTACTTAGCCATAAAAAAGAAGGAAACCCTGTTATTTGTGACAACACAGATGGATCTTGAGGGCTTTGTGCTAAGTGAAATAAGTCAGACAGAGAAATAATCTCACTTATATGTGGAAGCTAAAAATTAATGAAACCAAATTCATGGAAAAAGAGATCTGATTTCTGGTTACTTGAGACAGAGGATTGGATTGGGGGAATTGGATGAAGATGCTAAAACGGAATACATGTACAGTTATAAAATAAGTAAGTATTCGGGATGTAATATAAAACATGATGACTATAGGTAATATTGCTGTGTGGTATATTTGATAGTTTCTAAGAGAGCAAATAGTAAAAGTTCTCACAAGGAAAAAACATTTTTTATAACTATATGAGGTGATGAGTGTTAGCCAAACTTCTTGTGGTAATCATTTTCAGTATATGTGTGTCAAGTCATTATACTGTACCCCTTGAACATATACAGTGCTGTTTGTTAATTATATTTCAGTAAAAGTGAAAAAATAAAATAAAATAATTTTCAATCAAAAAAATATAAAAAGACATAGGGTGGTTGATTGGATTTTTAAAAATGACCTATCTGTATGCTGCTTACAGGAGATTAATATCCAAAGTGATCTTAAGAAAAAAAAAACTGGGGTATCATGCTCCCTGAGTTCAGACTATAGTACAAACTACAGTAATCAAAAAAGTGTGATAATAGCACAAAAACAGACATATAGATCAATGGAACAAAATAGATAACCCCAAGATAAACCCACACACTTATGGTCAATTAACCTAAGAAAAAGGAGGCAAGAATATACAATGGAGAAAAGACAATCTCTTCATTAAGGGGTGCTGGATAAACAGGACAGCTACATGTAAAAGAATGAGATTAGAACACTTCTTCATATCACATATAAAAATAAACTCAAAATGGATAAAAGAACTAAATGTAAGACCTGAAACCATCAGACTCCTAGAAGAGGACTTAGGCAGAACACTATTTGTCATAAAGCATAGCAATATAGGTTTTGCTCTGTTTACTAAGGCAAAAAATAAATAAATAAAAGTAAAAATAATCAAATGGGACCTAATTAATCTTAAAAACTTTTGTGCAGTAAACTATCAACAAAATGAAAAGACAAACTACTGAATTGGAGAATATATTTGCAAATGATATGACTGATAAGGGGTTAATATAAAAATATGTGAAAAGCTCTTACAACTCAATATCAAAAAAACAACCCAATAAAAAATGGGCAGAAGAACTGAGTAGACACTTATCCAAAGATGATATACACATGGCCAACAGGCACATGAAAAAATGTTCAACATCACTAATCATCAGAGAAATGCAAATCAAAACCACAAAGAGATAACACCTCACACTTTTCAGAATGGCTATCATCAAAGTCCACAAGTTACAAATGTTGGTGAGAATGTGGAGAAAAGGGAACACTAGTACACTGTTGGTGGGATTGTCAATTGGTGCAACCACTGTGAGAAAAAGTATGGAGGTTCTCCAAAAAACTAAAACTAGAACTACCATATGATCCAGCAATTCTACTGCTGGCTGTATATCCAAAGGAATTGAAAATAGTAATTTGAAAAGATACATGCACTGCCATTTTCATAGCAGCATTATTTACAATAGCCAGTACATGGAAGCAACCTAAATGTCCATTAACATATGAATGGATAAAGAAGATGTGATACACACACACACACACACACACACACACACACACACACACTGGAATATCACACAGCCATAGAAAGAATGAAATTCTGCCATTTGCAACAACGTGGATGGACCTAGAGAGTATTATGCTTAGTAAAGTAAGTCAGACAGAGAAAGCCAAATACCCTGTTATCACTTCTATGTGGAATATAAAAATAAAACGAATGTATATAACAAAACAGAAACAGACTCACAGATATAGAAAGCAAACTAGTGGTTACTAGTGGGGAGAGGGAAGGGAGGAGGAGCAAGATAGGGGTATGGGATTAAGGACAAACTACTATGTATAAAATAAATACACTACAAGTATATACTGTACAGCACAAAATAATAACCATTATTTTGCAGTAACATTAAACGTAGTATAATCTATAAAGATATTGATTCACTATGTTGAAAATAATGTAATATAGTAAATTAACTATACTTCAACTTTTAAAAAAAGAAAAACAAAGTCTTAACTTTCAAGGAATTCACCTGCTAGTGGAAGAGATGCACAGATAAACATGGAATTTTAGGTAGGTATAAATGTCATAGCTGAAATAAGCACAGGATGCATGGACACAGAGGGAAGTCACTGTACCATCCTGAGTGAAGTCTGAGGTTTCTAAAGCCATTTAAGAACCTGGAGAAATGTGAACAACTATTTAACCAAGGAAATCATAATCTGCATTATGAAGCTTCTGTTGTTTCTACTTCATTTTCTGCTGATATCATCTCTCTTTTCTCCAGCATAGAAAAGATGCTAAGTGGTTATTCCTGGAATTGGGAGCCATGTCTACTAGGATTGGTACAAAATTTAGTGTTCAAGTTAGAATTAGTACATTTTTATGCAAATGCATTAC
Source organism: Orcinus orca (assembly GCF_937001465.1). NCBI lineage: Eukaryota > Metazoa > Chordata > Mammalia > Artiodactyla > Delphinidae > Orcinus > Orcinus orca. Next base: position 55,708,571 of record NC_064580.1, read on the forward strand.
TCTTTAAAATAAAATTAAATGAGATTTTTCAGTTAAAAAAGACCTTATTGTGATTTTGATTTGCATTCCCCTGATGACTAATGATGTTGAGCACGTTTTCAAGTGCTTGTTTGGCCTCTGTATACCTTTTTTGGAGAAATATCTATTCAAATATTTTGCCCATTTTAAAAAATTGGGTTGTCTTTCTGTTGTTAAGTTGTAAACCTGCTTTATATATTCTGGATGCTACATTATTATCAGATATATGATTTGCAAATATTTTGTCTCATTCTGTAGGTTGTATTTTCACTTTCTTTATCATGTCCATTGATGCACAAAATGTTTTAATTTTCATGAAGTCCAATGAATCAATTTTTGTTGTTGTTGCTTGTGCTTTTGGTGTCATATCTAAGACTTTGTTGCCAAATCCAAGTTATGAAGATTTACACTATGTTTTCATCCAAAGGTTTTATGGCTTTTATATTTAGGTCAAGGAATCATTTTTTGGTTAATTTTTGTATATGGTATGAAGTATGGGTCAACCTTCATTCTTTTGCATGTTGCTATACAGTTGTCACAGCAAAATTTGTTAAAGAGACTATTTTCCTGCATTGAATAGTCTTGTCAAAAATCAATTGGCTATTGAGGTATGGGTCTGTTTCTGGATTCTCATTTCTATTCCATTGAGCTATATGTTTATCCATATATTCCTGCCACACTATTTTGATAACCGTGTCTTTGTATTAAGGTCTGAAATCAGGAAGTGTGTTATTTGTGTCTTTATTTTTCCTTATTTAGGTATAATTGATACACAAAAATTTTAACACATTTAGTGTATGTATCCTGATGAGTTTAGACATAAGCATATCATCACTATACCTTAAGGTACCAAACATTATCAGTCACCTCCAAAAAATTTCCTTATGTTTTTTGTGGGTTGATGGGGATTTGTTTGTTTGTTGGTGAGAACACCTTTCATGAGATCTATCCTCTTAATGTATTTTAAAGTGCACAATACTTTATTGTTAACTATAAGTACTGAGTTGTACAGTACATCTCTAGAACTTACTCATCTTGCATAACAGACACTTTATACCCCTTGAAAACTAATTTCCCCTCTCCCACCAGCTACTATTGTATTCTCTGTTTCTATGAGATTGACTATTTTAGATACCTCATATAAGTGGAATCATTCAGTATTTGTCCTTCTGTGACTGGCTTATTTCACCTAGCATAATGACTTCCAGGTTCATTTATTTGGAAATGGCAGAATTTCCATTTTTTTGAAGGATGACTAATATTCCAAGGTTTGTATATACCACATTGTCTTTATCCATTCATCTGTTTGTGGACTTATGTTCAGTTTTCAGAATATTGTGATTATTGAGGGATGCTTTCATTTCCATATGAATTTGAGGATCAGCTTTTTCATATCTGCAAAAATGATGTTTGGAATTTTGATAGACATTCCATTGAATCTGTTGATCATTTTCAGCAGTATTGCCATCTTAACAATATTGTTTTCCATCCTATGAATGCAGGAAGTTGTTCCACTTATTTAGGGCTTCTTCAATTGCTTTCAGCAATGTTTTGTAGTTTTCAGCATACAAGTATTTCACCTCTTTGTTAAATTTACTCCTAAGTATTTTATTCATTTGGATTGCAAATGTAATTGCTTTATTAATTTTTTTTTAGACTGTTCGTTGCTGGCATATAATTATTTTATTATGCTTTTGGATTGATTTGCTAGTATTTTGTTAAGGATTTTTGCATCTATATGGATAAGTAATATCGGTGTGTAATCTTTTCCTGTAATGTTTCATCAGGCTTTGTTGTCAGGATAATATTGGCCTCATAGAGTATATTAATAAATGTTCCCTCTTCTATTTTTCTAAAGAGCTTGAGAAATACTGGTATTAATTATTGTTTGAATGTTTGGGTACATGTCACCAGTTGAAGTCATCTGGTCCTGAACTTTTCTTTGTTGAGCATATTCTATTATATATGTCTGTTAGATCTAGTTAGTTTAAAGTGTTGTTCAAGTCCTCCATTTCCTTACTGATCTTCTCTCTGCTTGTTATATCCATTATTGAAAGTGGAGTACTGAAGTCTCCAACTATTACTGTAGAGGTGTCTATTTCTCCCTTCAATTCTGTAAAGGTTTACTTCATATATTTTGTTTGTGTCTTTTTTTGTTGTTTTTTCCTATTTTTAATTTTTATTTTATATTGAAATATCATTGATTAACAATGCTGTGTTACTTTCAGGTGTACAGCAAAGTGATTCAGTTACACATATACATATACATATTCTTTTTCAAATTCTTTTCCCATTTAGGTTATTACAGAATATTGAGCAGAGTTCCCTGTGCTATACAGTAGGTCCTAGTTGGTTATCTATTTTAAATATAGCAGTGTGTAGTTGTCAATAAAAAACTCCTAATCTATCCCTTCCCCCATACTTCCCCCCTGGCAACCATAAGTTCCTTCTCTAAGTCTGTGAGTCTGTTTCTGTTTTGTAAATAAGTTCATTTGTATCATTTTTTAGATTCCTCATATAAGTGATATCATATATTTGTTTTTCTCTGTCTCACTTCACTTAGTATGGTCATCTCAAGGTCCATCCATTTTGCTTCAAATGGCATTATTTCATTCTTTTTTAATGGCTGAATAATATTCCATTGAATATATGTACCACATCTACTTTATCCATTCATCTGTTGATGGACATTTAGGTTGCTTCCATGTCTTGGCTATTGTAAACAGCACTGTGATGAACACTGTGGAGCATGTATACATCTGAACTGTGTTTTTCTCTGGATATATGCCCAGTAGTGGGATTGCTGGATCATATGGTAGCTCTATTTTTAGTTTTTTAAGGAACTTCTGTACTGTTCTCCATAGTGGCTGTACCAATTTACATTCCCACCAACAGTGTTAGGAGGGTGCCCTTTTCTCCACACCCTCTCCAGAATTTATTGTTTGTAGACTTTTTTTTTTTGCAGTATCCGGGCCTCTCACTCTTGTGGCCTCTCCCGTTGCGGAGCACAGGCTCTGGACGCGCAGGGCCAGTGGCCATGGCTCATGGGCCTAGCCGCTCTGCAGCATGTGGGATCTTCCTGGACCGGGGCACGAACCCATGTCCCCTGCATCGGCAGGCAGACTCTCAACCACTGCACCACCAGGGAAGTCCTGTTTGTAGACTTTTTGATGATGGCAATTCTGATTGGTGTGAGGTGATATCTGTAATATTTAAATATGTTTTTTATTGAAGTATAGTTGATTTACAATATCATGTTAGTTTCAGGTGTACAACACAGTATTTCAGTGATATATATATATATATTCATATACACATTCCTTTTCAAATTATTTCCTATTATAGGTTACTACAAAATATTGAGTATAGTTCCCTGTGCTATATAGTAGGCACCTGTTTGTTATCTATTTTATATATAGTAGTGTGTATATGTTAATACCAACATCCTAATTTATCCCTCCCTCCACCATCATTTCCCCTTTGGTAGCCTTAAGTTTGTTTTCTAGGTCTGTGAGTCTCTTTCTGTTTGTAAATTAGTTCCTTTGTATCATTTTTTTTAGATTCCACATATACGCAATTTCATATGATGTTTGCCTTTCTCTGTCTGGATTACTTCACTTAGTATGTCTATCCATGTTGCTTCAAATGACATTATTTCATTCTTTTACATGGCCGAGTAATATTCCATTGTATATATATATACCACATCTTCTTTATGTATTTATCTGTAGATGGACATTTAGGTTACTTCCATGTCTTGGCTATTGTAAATAGCACTGTGATGAACATTGCGGAGCATGTATACTTCTGAACCATGTTTTTCTCTGGATATATGCACAGGAGTGGGATTACTGGATCATATGGTAGCTCTATTTTTAGTATTTTAAGGAAACTTACACTGTTCTCCATAGTGATTGTACCAATTTACATTCCCACCAACAGTGTAGAAGGGTTCCCTTTTCTCCACACCTTCCCCAGAATTTAGTGTGTGTAGACTTTTTGATGATGGCCATTCTGACTGGTGTGAGATGATACCTCATAGTAGTTTTGATTTGCATTTCTCTAATAATTAGCACCGTTGAGCATCTTTTCATGTGCTTTTTGACCATTTGTATATTTTCTTTGGAGAAGTGTCTATTTAGATCTTTTGCCCATTTTTTGATTGGGTTGTTTATTTTTTTTGATATTGAGCTGTATGAGCTTTTTGTGTATTTTGGAAATTAATCCCTTATCAGTTGCATCATTTGTAAATTTTTTCTCCCATTCTGTAAGTTGTCTTTCCATTTTGTTTATGGTTGCTTCATATATTATGGAGCTCTTTATTGGTACATATATGTTTATAATTGTTATATTTTCTTGGAGAATTGAGTCCTTTATCTGTATATAATGTCCTTTGTCTTTTGCAATGTATTTTCACTTAAAGTCTATTTTATTTAATACTACTATAGCCTTTCCAGCTATATTTTAGTTATTATTTACATAAAACTTCTTCCATTAATTCACTTTCAGCCTATTCTTTTCTTGGGATCTAAAGTGAATCTCTGGTAGTAAACATACAGCTAGATCATGACTTTCTATCCATTATGTTAGTCTGTGCCCTTTGATTAGATAGTTTAGTCCATTTGCATTTAAAAGTAATTACTAAGGAAGTACTTACTTTTGTCATTTAGCTTTTTTTTCTTTCTGTGTATCTTATACCTTCTTGTCCTGCATTTCCTCGATTACTGCCTTCTTTTTGTTTAAGTTTTTATATTGTATCACAATGATTCACTTCTCACTTCCTCTTTTTTTTATGTATGTTGTTAGTGGTTGCCACAGACATTACAATTAATATTTTAAATCTATAACAGTTGATGTCTGGTTAGCTCTAATAGCATACAAAAATTCTACTTCTATACAGCTATGCCCCTCTTCATATTGTTGTTGACACAAGTTATGTCTTTATACATTGTGTGCCCAATGACTTAGGTTTATAATTATTTTTATGCATTTGTCTTTTAAATATGCAGGAAATAAAAAGTGCAGTTACAAGCCAAAATTGAAATAATACTGGATTTTACATTTACCTATTGTAGTACCTTTACTGAATATCATTATTTCTTCATATGGTTTCAACTTACTATTATCTGCCCTTTTATTTCAAGCTTGAAAACTCTATCATTTCTTGTAGGACAGTCTCCTGGAAACAAACTCCTTTAGATTTTCTTTATCTGGAATGTTGTAATTTCTCCTTCATTTTTGAAGGATAGTTTTGCCTGATGTAGAATTCTTTGTTGACAGTTTCTGGTTTTTTTTTCTTTCATCACTTTAAATGTATCACCTTACTATCTTCTACCTCTTTGGGGTTTTTTGGGGGTTTTTTTTTGGCTGTGTTGGGTCTTCATTGCTGTGTGTGGGCTTTCTCTAGTTGCAGTGAGTGGAGTCTACTCTTTGCTGTGGTGCACATGCTTCTCCTTGAAGTGGCTTCTCTTGTTGTGGAGCATGAGCTCTAGGCATGTGAGCTTCAGTAGTTGTGGCACACAGGCTCTAGAGTGCAGGCTCAGTAGTTGCAGTGCACGTGCTTTGTTGCTCCGCAGCATGTGGGATCTTCCAACACCAGGGATTGAACCCATGTCCCCTGCATTGGCAGGTGGATTCTTATCCACTGCACCACCAGGGAAGTCCCTACCTCTTTGGTTTCTGATGAGATATTAGTTGCTAATCTAACTAAGAACACTGTATCTGATATGTTGCATACCTCTTGTTGCTTCCAAGATTCTTTTTATCTTTGTCTTTCAACAGTTTGATTATAATTTGTCTCAGTGTGGATCTCTTTGAGTTCATCATTCTTAAAGTTTGTCAAAATTCTTGGATATGTAGATTCATGTCTTTCATCAAGTGCCAGTAAATTTCAGCCATCACTTGTACACATATTCTTTCTGCCACTCTCTTTCTCTTCTTCATCTCGTATTCCCATAATGTGTACATTGATATGCTTGATAGAGTCACACAGGTCCCTTAAATTCTGTTTAGTTTTCTTCATTATTTTTCTTTCTGGTTCTCAGTATCAATAAATTTATCTTCAAGTTCTCTGATTCTTTCTTCTGCCTCCTGAAATGTGCTGATGAACATCTCCAGTGAATTTTTTCCTTTTAGTTGTATTCTTCATCTCTGGAAATTTGTTCTTTTTTAAACAGTTTCTACGTCATTTTTTAAATTTTTCTTTTTTTCATACATAACTCTCTGGTCCTTTTAGTTCTTTGTTCATAGTTGCTGTTTAGCTCATTAAGCATATTTAAGACAGTTGATTTAAAACTTTTGTCTAGTAAATTCTATCTCTGTACTTCATTAAGGATGGTTTCTGGCCATTTTTCCCAGTGAATATACGATAGTCTCCTTTTTAATTTCATATTATAATCTGCTAGCTGGAAATAAGAATTTTCCCCTTTACCCAGTGTTTGCTGTTTTCGATTGTTGAATGCTGCTATTGTCTGTTTAGTAAATTTTCCAAGCTATTTTTTTTGCAAAGACTATATTCCATGTTATGCAAGGTCATTCTGGTCTCTGTTACTTTACCTTATGTTTCGCTTGAGTTTTCAGAGGTTTCCTTGAACTCCAAGAACTAAAAATAAAAAGTAAAACACTTCTCTCAGTCTTTGCAAATTGACTCTGTACTGGGCACTCCTTTAGCAGTTCCCTGGCTGTATGCAACTCTGCCTGACCTTTCCTTTCTCCTTGCACTGAGCCCAGAGATCAACCAGAGGTGAAGGCTTTGGGTCTTCTCAGGTCAGTTCTGAGCATGTATTCTGCCCTGGGCATTCATGAGGATTTGAAAATTCCCCCTAGTACAGAAACATTTTCAGTGGCCTAAATTTCCCAAAGAAATGCTTTCCCCAGGTCCCCCTCAAGGCTTTAGGCAGTCTATAATATGTTTCAGCAATAGTATTTTTTTTAATTTGAGGTATAATTGACAAACAATAGTATATTAGTTTCAGGTATACAACATAATGATTTCATACCTGTATATGTTGCAAAATGATCACAATGTGTCTTATAATATCCACCACCATACAGTTACAGATTTTTTACTGTGTTTAGAACTTTTTTTTTTTTTAACATCTTTATTGGGGTATAATTGCTTTACAATGGTGTGTTAGTTTCTGCTTTATAACAAAGTGAATCAGTTATACCTATACATATGTTCCCATATCTCTTCCCTCTTGCGTCTCCCTCCTTCCCACCCTCCCTATCCCACCCCTCCAGGCTGTCACAAAGCACCAAGCCAATCTCCCTGTGCCATGTGGCTGCTTCCAACTAGCTATCTACCTTACTACGTTTGTTAGTGTGTATATGCCCATGACTCTCTCTCGCCCTGTCACAGCTCACCCTTCCCCCTCCCCATAACCTCAAGTCCGTTCTCTAGGGGGTCTGTGTCTTTATTCCTGCCTTACCCCTAGGTTCTTTATGACATTTTTTTTCTTAAATTCCATATATATGTGTTAGCATACGGTATTTGTCTTTTTCTTTCTGACTTACTTCACTCTGTATGACAGACTCTAAGTCTATCCACCTCATTACAAATAGCTCAATTTCGTTTCTTTTTATGGCTGAGTAATATTCCATTGTATATATGTGCCACATCTTCTTTATTCATTCATCCGATGATGGGCATTTAGGTTGTTTCCATCTCTGGGCTATTGTAAATAGAGCTGCAATGAACATTTTGGTACATGACTCTTTTTGAATTTCGGTTTTCTCAGGGTATATGCCCAGTAGTGGGATTGCTGGGTCATATGGTACTTCTATTTGTAGCTTTTTAAGGAACCTCCATACTGTTCTCCATAGTGGCTGAACCAATTCACATTCCCACCAGCAGTGCAAGAGTGTTCCCTTTTCTCCACACCCTCTCCAGCATTTATTGTTTCTAGATTTTTTGATGATGGCCATTCTGACTGGTGTGAGATGATATCTCATTGTAGTTTTGATTTGCATTTCTCTAATGATTAATGATGTTGAGCATTCTTTCATGTGTTTGTTGGCAGTCTGTATATCTTCTTTGGAGAAATGTCTATTTAGGTCTTCTGCCCATTTTTGGATTGGGTTGTTTGTTTTTTTGTTATTGAGCTGCATGAGCTGCTTGTAAATTTTGGAGATTAATCCTTTGTCGGTTACTTCATTTGCAAATATTTTCTCCCATTCTGAGGGTTGTCTTTTGGTCTTGTTTATGGTTTCCTTTGCTGTGCAAAAGCTTTGAAGTTTCATTAGGTCCCATTTGTTTATTTTTGTTTTTATTTCCATTACTCTAGGAGGTGGGTCAGAAAGAATCTTGCTGTGATTTATGTCATAGAGTGTTCTGCCTATGTTTTCCTCTAAGAGTTTGATAGTTTCTGGCCTTATATTTAGGTCTTTAATCCATTTTGAGCTTATTTTTGTATATGGTGTTAGGGAGTGATCTAACCTCATACTTTTACATGTAACTGTCCAGTTTTCCCAGCACCACTTATTGAAGAGGCTGTCCTTTCTCCAGTGTACATTCCTGCCACCTTTATCAAAGATAAGGTGTCCATATGTGCATGGGTTTATCTCTGGGCTTTCTATCCTGTTCCATTGATCTATCTTTCTGTTTTTGTGCCAGTACCATACCATCTTGATAACGGTAGCTTTGTAGTATAGTCTGAAGTCAGGGAGCCTGATTCCTCCAGTTCCTTTTTTCGTTCTCAAGATTGCTTTGGCTATTCGGGGTCTTTTGTGTTTCCATACAAATTGCAAAATTTTTTGTTCTAGTTCTGTGAAAAATGCCAGTGGTAGCTTGATAGGGATTGCATTGAATCTATAGATTGCTTTGGGTAGTAGAGTCATTTTCACAATGTTGATTCTTCCAATCCAAGAACATGGTATATCTCTCCATCTATTTATATCATCTTTAATTTCTTTCATCAGTGTCTTATAATTTTCTGCATACAGGTCTTTTGTCTCCTTAGGTAGGTTTATTCCTAGATATTTTATTCTTTTTGTTGCAATGGTAAATGGGAGTGTTTTCTTGATTTCACTTTCAGATTTTTCATCATTAGTATATAGGAATGCCAGAGATTTCTGTGCATTAATTTTGTATCCTGCCACTTTACAAAATTCATTGATTAGTTCTAGTAGTTTTCTGGTAGCATCTTTAGTATTCTCTATGTATAGGATCATGTCATCTGCAAACAGTGACAGCTTTACTTCTTCTTTTCCGATTTGGATTCCTTTTATTTCCTTTTCTTCTCTGATTGCTGTGGCTAAAACTTCCAAAACTATGTTGAATAAGAGTGGTGAGAGTGGACAATCTTGTCTTGTTCCTGATCTTAGTGGAAATGCTTTCAGTTTTTCACCATTGAGGATGATGTTTGCTATGGGCTTGTCATATATGGCCTTTATTATGTTGAGGAAAGTTCCCTCTATGCCTACTTTCTGCAGGGTTTTTATCATAAATGGGTGTTGAATTTTGTCAAAACCTTTCTCTGCATCTATTGAGATGATCATGTGGTTTTTCTTCTTCAATTTGTTAATATGGTTTATCATGGATATTAATATGGATAGATTTGCGTATATTGAAGAATCCTTGCATTCCTGGAATAAACCCCACTTGATCATGGTGTATGATCCTTTTAATGTGCTGCTGGATTCTGTTTGCTAGTATTTTGTTGAGGATTTTTGCATCTATGTTCATCAGTGATATTGGCCTGTAGTTTTCTTTCTTTGTGACATCCTTGTCTGGTTTTGGTATCAAGGTGATGGTGGCCTCGTAGAAGGAGTTAGGGAGTGTTCCTCCCTCTGCTATATTTTGGAAGACTTTGACAAGGATAGGTGTTAGCTCTTCTCTAAATGTTTGATAGAATTCGCCTGTGAAGCCATCTGGTCCTGGGCTTTTCTTTGTTGGAAGATTTTTAATCACAGTTTCAATTTCAGTACTTGTGATTGGTCTGTTCATATTTTCTATTTCTTCCTGATTCAGTCTTGGCAGGTTGTGCATTTCTAAGAATTTGTCCATTTCTTCCAGATTGTCCATTTTATTGGCATAGAGTTGCTTGTAGTAATCTCTCATGATCTCTTTTATTTCTGCAGTGTCAGTTGTTACCTCTCCTTTTTCATTTCTAATTCTATTGATTTGAGTCTTCTCCCTTTTTTTCTTGATGAGTCTGGCTAGTGGTTTATCTATTTTGTTTATCTTCTCAAAGAACCAGCTTTTAGTTTTATTGATCTTTGCTATTGTTTCCTTCATTTCTTTTTCATTTATTTCTGATCTGATTTTTATGATTTCTTTCCTTCTGCTAGCTTTGGGGTTTTTTTGTTCTTCTTTCTCTAATTGCTTGAGGTGCAAGGTTAGGTTGTTTATTCGAGATGTTTCCTGCTTCTTAAGGTGGGCTTGTATTGCTATAAACTTCCCCCTTAGAACTGCTTTTGCTGCATCCCACAAGTTTTGGGTCGTTGTGTCTCCATTGTCATTTGTTTCTAGGTATTTTTTGATTTCCTCTTTGATTTCTTCAGTGAGCACTTCATTATTAAGTAGTGTATTGTTTAGCCTCCATGTGTTTGTATTTTTTACAGATCTTTTCCTGTAATTGATATCTAGTCTCATGGCGTTGTGGTCAGAAAAGATTCTTGATATAATTTCAATTTTCTTAAATTTACCAAGGCTTGATTTGTGACCCAAGATATGATCTATCCTGGAGAATGTTCCATGAGCACTTGAGAAAAATGTGTATTCTGTTGTTTTTGGATGGAGTGCCCTATAAATATCAATTAAGTCCATCTTGTTTAATGTATCATTTAAAGCTTGTGTTTCCTTATTTATTTTCATTTTGGATGATCTGTCCATAGGTGAAAGTGGAGTGTTTAAGTCCCCTACTATGAATGTGTTACTGTCGATTTCCCCTTTTATGGCTGTTAGTATTTGCCTTATGTATTGAGGTGCTCCTATGTTGGGTGCATAAATATTTACAATTGTTATATCTTCTTCTTGGATCGATCCCTTGATCATTATGTAGTGTCCTTCTTTGTCTCTTTTAATAGTTCTTATTTTAAAGTCTATTTTTTCTGATATGAGAATTGCTACTCCAGCTTTCTTTTGGTTTCCATTTGCATGGAATATCTTTTTCCATCCCCTTACTTTCAGTCTGTATGTGTCTCTAGGTCTGAAGTGGGTCTCTTGTAGACAGCATATATATGGGTCTTGTTTTTGTATCCATTCAGCTAATCTGTGTCTTTTGGTGGGAGCATTTAGTCCATTTACATTTAAGGTAATTATCAATATGTATGTTCCTATTCCCATTTTCTAAATTGTTTTGGGTTCGTTATTATAGGTCTTTTCCTTCTCTTGTGTTTCTTGCCTAGAGAAGATCCTTTAGCATTTGTTGTAAAGCTGGTTTGGTGGTGCTGAACTCTCTCAGCTTTTGCTTGTCTGTAAAGGTTTTAATTTCCCCATCAAATCTGAATGAGATCCTTGCTGGGTAGAGTAGTCTTGGCTGCAGGTTTTTCTCCTTCATCACTTTCAGTATGTCCTGCCACTCCCTTCTGGCTTGTAGGGTTTCTGCTGAGAGATCAGCTGTTAACCTTATGGGGATTCCCTTATGTGTTATTTGTTGTTTTTCCCTTGCTGCTGTTAATATGCTTTCTTTGTATTTAATTTTTGACAGTTTGATTAATATGTGTCTTGGCATATTTCTCCTTGTATTTATCCTGTATGGGACTCTCTGCGCTTCCTGGACTTGATTAACTATTTCCTTTCGCATATTAGGGAAGTTTTCAACTATAATCTCTTCAAATATCTTCTCAGTCCCTTTCTTTTTCTCTTCTTCTTCTGGAACCCCTATAATTCAAATGTTGGTGCGTTTAATGTTGTCCCAGAGGTCTCTGAGACTGTCCTCAGTTCTTTTCATTCTTTTTTCTTTATTCTGCTCTGCAATAGTTATTTCCACTATTTTATCTTCCAGGTCACTTATCCATTCTTCTGCCTCAGTTATTCTGCTATTGATCCCATCTAGAGTACTTTTAATTTCATTTATTGTGTTGTTCATCGTTGCTTGTTTCATCTTTAGTTCTTCTAGGTCCTCGTTAACTGATTCTTGCATTTTGTCCATTCTATTGTCCATTCTATCTCCAAGATTTCGGATCATCCTTACTATCATTATTCTGAATTCTTTTTCAGGTAAGCTGCCTATTTCCTCTTCATTTGTTAGGTCTGGTGCATTTTTATGTTGCTTGTTTATCTGCTGTGTGTTTTCCTGTCTTCTCATTTTGCTTATCTTACTGTGTTTGGGGTCTCCTTTTTGCAGGCTGCAGGTTCGTAGTTCCTGCTGTTTTTGATGTCTGTCTCCAGTGGCTAAGGTTGGTTCAGTGGGTTGTGTAGGTTTCCTGGTGGAGGGGACTAGTGCCTGTGTTGTGGTGGATGAGGCTGGATCTTGTCTCTCTAGTGGGCAGGTTCACGTCTGGTGGTGTGTTTGGGGTGTCTGTGGCCTTATTATTATTTTAGGCAGCCTCTCTGCTAATGGGTGGGGTTGTGTTCCTGTCTTGCTAGTTGTTTGGCATAGGTTGTCCAGCACTGTGGCTTGCTGGTCGTTGAGTGAAGCTGGGTGCTGGTGTTAAGATGGAGGTCTCTGGGAGATTTTCGCCGTTTGATATTATGTGGAGCTGGGAGGTCTCTTGTTGACCAGTGTCCTGAAGTTGGCTCTCCTACCTCAGAGGCAGAGCCCTGACTCCTGGCTGGAGCACCAAGAGCTTTTCATCCACACGGCTCAGAATAAAAGGGAGAAAAAGTAGAGGGAATTAGTAGAAGTATGAGGAAAGAAAGAAGGAAAGGAGGGAAGGAAGGAAGGAAGAAAGAAAGAAAGAAGCAAAGAAGGAAAGAAGGAAAGAAAGGAGGGAGGGAGGAAGGAAGGAAGGAGGGAAAGAAGGAAAAAAGACAGAAAGAAAGAAGATACAGTAAAAATAAAATAAAGTATAATAAAATTATTGAATTAAAAAATTCTTATTTAGAAAAAAAAAAAAAGGACGGATAGAACCTTAGGACAAATGTTGGAAGCAAAGCTATACAGACAAAATCTTACACAGAAGCATACACATACACCCTCACTAAAAGAGGTAAAGGGGGAAAAATCATCAATCTTGCTGTCAGAGGCCACCTCCTCAATTTGGGATGATTCGTTGTCTAAAGGAGGGAAGGAAGGAAGGAAAGAAAGAAAGAAAGAAAGAAAGAATGAAGGTAAAGTATATTAACGTTATTAAAATTAAAATTGATTATTAAGAAAAAAAATTTTTTAAAAAAAACCATGGACGGATAGAACCCTAGGACAAATGGTGGAAGCAAGACTATACAGACAAGATCTCACACAGAAGTATACACATATACATTCACAAAAAGAGGAAAAGGGAAAAAAATCATAGATCTTGCTCCTAAAGTCCACTTCCTTAATTTGGGATGATTGGTTGTCTATTCAGGTATTCCACAGATGCAGGGTATATCAAGTTAATTGTGGAGCTTTAATCCGCTGCTTCTGAGGCTGCTGGGAGAGATTTCCCTTTCTCTTCTTTGTTCTCACAGCTTCCAGGGGCTCACCTTTGGATTTGGCCCTGCCACTGCGTGTAGGTCGCTGGAGGGCGTCTGTTTTTTGCTCAGACAGGATGGGGTTAAAAGAGCCGCTGATTCGGGGTCTCTGGCGCACTCAGGCCGGCGCGGCGGGAGGGGCACGGCGTGCGGGGCGGGCCTGCGGCGGCAAAGGCCGGCGTGACTTTGCACCAGCCTGAGGCCCGCTGTGCGTTCTCCCGGGGAAGTTGTCCCAGGATCCTGGGAACCTGGCAGTGGCGGGCTGCACAGGCTCCGCAGAAGAGGGGTGTGGAGAGTGACCTGTGCTCGCACACAGGCCCCTCGGTGGCGGCAGCAGCAGCCTTATCGTCTCCCGCCCGTCTCTGGGGTCCGCGCTTTCAGCCGCGGCTCGCGCCCGTCTCTGGGGTCCGCGCTTTCAGCCGCGGCTCACGCCCGTCTCTGGGGTCCGCTCTTTTAGCCGCGGCTCGCGCCTGTCTCTGGGGTTCGCGCGTTTAGCCGCGGCTCGCGCGCGTCTCTGGAGCTCCTTTAAGCAGCGTTCTTAAACCCCTCTCCTCACGCACCAGGAAACAAAGAGGGAAGAAAAAGTCTCTTGCCTCTTCGGCAGGTGCAGACTTTTCCCCGGACTCCCTCCCAGCTAGCCGTGGTGCACTAACCCCTTCAGGCTATGTTCAAGCCGCCAACCCCAGTCCTCTCCCTGCGCTCCGGCCTCAGCTCGCAGCCCCGCCCGCCCCGGCGGGTGAGCAGACAAGCCTCTCGGGCTGGTGAGTGCCGGTCGGTCCCGATCCTCTGTGCGGGAATCTCCCCGCTTTGCCCTCCGCACCCGTTGCTGTGCACTCCTCCGCGTCTCCGAAGCTCCCCCCTCCGCCCCCCGCAGTCTCCGCCCGCGAAGGGGCTTCCTAGTGTGTGGAAACTTTTCCTCCTTCACAGCTCCCTCCCACTGGTGCAGGTGCCGTCCCTATTCTTTTGTCTCTGTTTTTTCTTTTTTTTCTTTTGCCCTACCCAGGTACGTGGGGAATTTCTTGCCTTTTGGGAGGTCTGAGGTCTTCTGCCAGCGTTCAGTAGGTGTTCTGTAGGAGTTGTTCCACGTGTAGATGTATTTCTGGTGTATCTGTGGGGAGGAAGGTGATCTCCGCGTCTTACTCTTCCGCCATCTTCAAGGTCCCCCCCCCCCCCCCGTGTTTAGAACTTTTAATATTTACTCTCCTAGCAACTTTTGAACAGCAGAACAGTGTTATTAACTATAATTACCATGCTGCACATTGCATCTCATGATTTACTTACATTATAACTGGAAGTTCATACCTCTAGACCCCCTTCATCCACCCATTTCAGCCAGCGCACACCTCTGGCAACAGCCAATCTTTTCTCTTTATCCATAAGCTTTTTTTTTTTTTAATTTTAGGTTCCACATATAAGTAAGATTATATGGTATTTTTTCCTTCTCTATGTGGCTTATTTTACTTAGTGTGATGCCCAAAAGGTCCATCCATGTTGTTGCAAATGGCAAGATTTCATTCTTTTTATGGCTGAATATTTCATAATCCATATCTATAGCTATACCTGTGTCTATCACATCTTCTTTATCCATTCATCTGTCAATGGACACTTAGGTTATTTCCATATCTTGACTATTATAAATGGTGCTACAATGAACATGAGGGTGCATATATGTTTTCAAGTTAGGGTTTTGTTTCCTTTTAATAAATACCCAGACGTAGAATGGCTTGTTCACATGGTAGTTCTATTTTTAATTCTGAGAACCCTCCATGATGCCTTTCACAGTGGCTGCACCAATTTACATTTCCACCAACAATGAACAAGAGTTCCTTTTTATTCCTTCTTCACTAACAATTTTTTTAACATCTTTATTGCAGTATGATTGCTTTACAATGGTGTGTTAGTTTCTGCTTTATAACAAAGTGAATCAGCTATACATATATATATATATAGCTATATATATAGCTATATATATATATATATATATATATATCTCCTCCCTCTTGAGTCTCCCTTCTGCCCTCCCCATCCCACCTTTCTAGGTGATCTCAAAGCACCAAGCTGATCTCCGTGTGCTATGCAGCTGCTTCCCACTAGCTATCTATTTTACATTTTGTAGTATATATAAGTCCATGCCACTCTCTCACTTCATCTCAGTTTACCCTTCCCCTGCCCCATGTCCTCAAGTTCATTCTCTACATCTGTATCTTTATTCCTGACCTGACCCTAGGTTCTCCAGAACCATTTTTTTTAATTCTATATATATGTGTTAGCATATGGTATTTGTTTTTCTCTTTCTGACATACTTCACTCTGTATGACAGATGCTAGATCCATCCACCTCACTACAAATAACTCAATTTCATTTCTTTTTATGGCTAATATTCCATTGTATATATGTGCCACATCTTTTTTTATCCATTCATCTGTCAATGGACACTTAGGTTGCTTCCATGTCCTGGCAATTTTAAATAGAGCTGCAATAAACATTGTGGCATATGACTCTTTTTGAATTATGGTTTTCACAGTGTATGTGCCCAGTAGTGGGATTGCTGTGCTGTATGGTAATTTTTTTTTAGCTTTTTAAGGAACCTCCCTACTGTTCTCCATAGTGGTTGTATCAATTTACTTTTCACCAACAGTGCAGGAGGGTTCTCTTTACTCCACACTCTCTCCAGCATTTATTGTTTGTAGATTTTTTAATGATGGCCATTCTGACTGGTGTGAGGTGATACCTCATTGTAGTTTTTTTGTGTTTTTTTGGTTATTTTGGTTTTTTGCGGTACACAGGCCTCTCACTGTTGTGGCCTCTCCCATTGCAGAGCAGAGGCTCTGGACACACGGGCTCAGAGGCCATGGCTCATGGGCCCAGCCGCAACGCGGCATGAGGGATCTTCCCAGACTGGGGCACAAACCCATGTCTCCTGCATCGGCAGGTGGACTCTCAACCACTGCACCACCAGGGAAACCCCCTCATTGTAGTTTTGATTTTCATTTCTATTTTATTTTTCTTTTCTTTTAA
Source organism: Orcinus orca (assembly GCF_937001465.1). Taxonomy (NCBI): domain Eukaryota; kingdom Metazoa; phylum Chordata; class Mammalia; order Artiodactyla; family Delphinidae; genus Orcinus; species Orcinus orca. The sequence goes on from NC_064580.1 coordinate 55,725,165, forward strand.
AAAAATATTTATTTATTTTTATTTTTGAATTGTATTTATTTTTTTATACAGCAGGTTCTTATTTGTTATCCATTTTATACATATTAGAGTGTATATGTCAATCCCAATCTCCCAATTCATCACACAATCACACCTCCCCCTGACACTGTCCCCCCTTGGTGTCCATACTTTTGTTCTCTACATCTGTCTCTCAATTTCTGCCCTGCCAACCAGTTCATCTGTACCATTTATCTAGGTTCCACATATATGCATTAATATATGATATTTGGTTTTCTCTTTTTGATTACTTCACTCTGTATGACAGTCTCTAGATTCAGCCACATCTCTACAAATGACCCAATTTCGTTTCTTTTTATGGCTGAATAATATTCCATTGTATATATGTACCACATCTTCTTTCTCCATTCATCTGTCGATGGACACTTACTTAGGTTGCTTCCATGTCCTGGGTATTGGAAATAGTGCTGCAGTGAACATTGGGGCACATGACCCTTTTTGAATTATGGTGTTCTCAGGGTATATACCCAATAGTGGGATTGCTGGGTCATATGGTAGCTCTATTTTTAGTTTTTTATGGAACTTTCATACTGTTCTCCATAGTGGCTGTATCAATTTACATTCCCACCAACAGTGCAAGAGGGTTCCCCTTTCTCCACACCCTCTCCATCATTTATTGTTTCTAGATTTTTTGATGATGGCCATTCTGACTGGTGTGAGGTGATACCATATTGTAGTTTTGATTTGCATTTCTCTAATGATTAGTGATGTTGAGCATTCTTCCATGTGATTATTGGCAATCTGTATATCTTCTCTGGAGAAATGTCTGTTTAGGTCTTCTGCCCATTTTTGGATTGGGTTGGTTTTTTTTTTTTGATATCAAGCTGCTTGAGCTGCTTGTAAATTTTGGAGATTAATCCTTTGTCAGTTGCTTCATTTACAAATATTTTCTCCCATTCTGAGGGTTGTCTTTTCATCCTGTTTATGGTTTCTTTTGCTGTTCCAAAGATTTTAAGTTTCATTGGGTCCCATTTGTTTATTTTTGTTTTTATTTCCATTTCTCTAGGAGGTGGGTCAAGAAGGATATTGCTGTGATTTATGTCATAAAGTGGTCTGCCCATGTTTTCCTTTAAGGATTTTATAGTGCCTGGCCTTACTTTTAGGTCTTTAATCCATTTTGAGTTTATTTTTGTGTATGATGTTAGGGAGTGTTCTAATTTCGTTCTTTTACATGTAGCTGTCCAGTTTCCCCAGCACCACTTATTGAAGAGGTTATCTTTTCTCCATTGTATATTCTTGCCTACTTTATCAAAAATAAGGTGTCTGTATGTGTGTGGGTTTATCTCTGGGCTTTCTATCCTGTTCCTTTGATCTATATTTCTGTTTTTTTCCACCAACACTTTTTATGTGTTGTCATTTTAATGACAGCCATTCCAACAGGTGTGAGGTGATGTCTCATTGTGGTTTTGATTTGCATTCCTCTGATGATAAGTAATGTTGAGCATCTTCTCATGTACCTGTCGGCCTTTTGTATGTCTTCTTTGGAAAGAAATGTCTATTCAGGTCCTCTGCCCATTTTTTAATCAGATAATTTGGGTTTTTATTGTTGTTTTGTGTTTTGCTATTTATTTGTATTAGCCCCTTATAAGATATATGATTTACAAATATTTTCTCCTATTTAGTAGTTTACTTTTTAATTTTGTTGATGATTTCCTTTGCTGTGCCGAAAAGTTTTAGTTTGGTTTATTCCCACTTGTTTATTCTTGTTTTTATTGTTTTTGTTTTTGATGTCAAACCCCAAACCTGATTCCCAAGACTGATTTCAAGGAGTTTGTAGCCTATGTTTTCTTCTAGAATTTTTATGGCTTCAAGTCTTACATTCACGTCTTTAACCCATTTTCAGTTAATTTTCATGAATGGTGTAAGATAGTGGTCCAATTTCATTCTTTTGCATATGGCTGTCCACTTTCCCCAGCAACATTTATTGAAGAAACTGTTATTCCCCATTGTATATTCTTGGCTCCTTTGTCATAGATTAATTGACCATATGTGTGTGGGTTTGTTTCTGGGCTCTCTATTATGTTCCACTTGTCTATGTGTTTGTTTTAATGCTAATACCATAATATTTTGATTACTATAACTTTGTAAAATAATTTGAAATCAAGAAATGTGATGCCTCCAGCTTTGTTCTTCTTTCTCTAAATTACTTTGGCTATTTAGGGTCTTCTGTGCTTCCATAGAAATTTTAAGATTGCTTGTTCTACTTTTATGAAGTAGAATTTGGAATTTTGGTATGAATTGTGTTGAATCTGTGGATTGTTTTGGGTAATATGGACAATTTAGCAACATTAATTCTTCCAATCCACAGCATATTTATTGTTCCATTTATTAACATCTTGTTCAATTTCTTTTATCAATATCTTGAAGTTTTCAGTGTGCAGGTTTCTCAACTCCTTTGTTAAATTTATTCCTAGGTACTTTATTCTTTTTGGTGTAATTATAAATGGAGTTATCTAACTTTTCCTGATAGTTTTTTATAAATGTATAGAAACATAACAGATTTTTGAATATTGATTTTGTATCCTGAAACTTTACTGAATTCCTGTATCAATTCTAGTGGGATTTTTGTGGCATCTTTAGTGTTTTCTATATACAAATATCATCATGTTATCTCCAAGTACTGATAATTTTACTCCTTGATTTCCAATTTGTATACCTTTTATATCTTTTCTTGCCTAATTGCCCTCACTAGGACTTCAAATGTTATGTTGAATTAAAGTGGCAAAATTAGCATCTTTGTCGTGTTTCTAATCTTAGAGGAAAAGCTTTCAGCTTTTCACCATTGTGTATGATGTGAGCTGTGGGCTTTTCATATATGGCCTTTATTATGTTGAAGTACATCTCTCTATACCCATTTTGTTGAAAGTTTTTTTTTAGCATAAATGGATATTAAATTTTGTCAGAAGTTTTCTCTGCGTCTGTTGAGATGGTCATATGCTTTTTCTTCTTCAGTTTGTTAATGTGGTGTATCACACTGATTGATTTGCAGATGTTGAACCATCCTAGCATTCCTGAGATAAATCCCACTTGATTGTCGTGTATCATACCTTTAATGTATTGGTGAAATCAGTTTGCTAATATATTGTTGAGGATTTTTTAAAATCTATGGTCATCAGGGATATTGGCCTGTAATTTTATTTTCTGTGGTATCATTGTCTGGTTTTGTTTCAGGGTGATGCTGGCATCATAAAATGAGTTTGGCAGTGTTCCCTCCTCTATACTTTTTGGGAGATTTTGAGAAGGTTTTGTTTAATCCTTCTTTGATTGTTTGGTAGAGCTCATCAGTGAGGCAACCTGGTTGTAGACTTTCATTTTGGGGGAGGTTTTTCGTTACTGATTCCATCCCCTTACTAGTAATCAGTCTATTCAGATCTTCTGTTTCTTCATAATTCAGTCTTGGTGATTTGTAAGTCTCTAGGAGTTTATCCATTTTCCTCAGGTTGTCCAATTTTTTTCCTTATAATTTTTCATGGTAGTCCATTATGATCCTTTTTATTTCTGTGGAATCAATTGTAATGTCTCCTCTTTCATTTCTGATTTTATTTTTTGAGTACTTTTTCCCCCTTTTCTTGGTGATGTAGTTAAAGGTTTGAATATCTTTTATCTTTTCAAAGAACAAACCATGGTTTCATTGATTTTTTTCCTATTGTCTTTTTAGTTTTATTTCATTTATTTCTGCTCTGATCTTTGTTATTTCCTCCTTTCTACTAACTTTGGGTTCAATTTGTTCTCTTTTCAAGTTCTTTAAGGTACTAACTTAGGTTGTTTATTTGAGATTTTTTTTTTTTTTTTTTTTTTTTTTTTTTTGCTGTACGCGGGCCTCTCACTGCTGCGGCCTACTCCCGTTGCGGAGCACAGGCTCCGGACGCGCAGGCTCAGTGGCCATGGCTCACGGGCCCAGCCTCTCCGCGACATGTGGGATCTTCCCGGACCGGGGCACGAACCCGTGTCCCCTAGCATCGGCAGGCGGACTCTCAACCACTGCGCCACCAGGGAAGCCCTATTTGAGATTTTTAAAACTTCTTAAGACAGGCATTTATTATTATGGACCTGACTGTTGGAACTTTTTGATGCATCCCATAAGTTGTATTTACATTCTTATTTGTCTCACAGTATCTTGTGATTTCTCATTTGATTTCTTGTTGACCCATTGGTTGTTCAGTAACATGTTGATTAATATATTTGTGAATTTTCCAGTTTTATTATTGTAATTGATTTCTAGTTTCAAACCACTGTTGTTTGAAAAGACACTTTATATATTTCAGTATTCTTAAATACTTTAAGATCTGTTTTGTGGCCTAACACATGATCTATGCTGGAGAATGCTTCATGTGGAATTGAGAAGAATGTATATTCTGCTGCTGTTGAATGGAATGCTTTGTGTATGTCTGTTAAGTTCATCCCATCTAATGTGTCGTTTAAGGTTAATGTTTTCTTAATGGCTTTCTGTGTGAGTGATCTATTCATTGATGTAAGTTGGGCATTAAAGTCCCCTAATGTTATTGTATTGCTGTCTAGTACTCTCTTTCACTCTGTTAATATTTGCTTTATGTATTTAGGTGCTCTTATGTTTGGTGCATAAATATTTCCAGATGTTATATCCTCTTGTTGGATTGACCTCTTTATCTTTATGCAGTGCTCTTCTTTGTCTTTTTATATGCTTTGTTTTAAAGTATATTTTGTCTGATATAAATATAGCTGTCCCAGCATACTTCTAATTTCCATTTGCGCTGAATATCTTTTCCATCCCTTCAATTTCAGTCTGTAAGTATCTGTACCACTGAGGTGACTCTCTTTCAGGCAGCATATGGATGGGTCTCCATTTAGCTACTCTATGTCTTTGAATTGGAGAATGTAGTCCATTTACATTTAATGCAACTATTGATAGGTATATGCTTATTACCATTTTTTTTCTGGCTGTTTTGTAATTCCTGCATTCCTTTCTTTTCCCTTGCCCTCTTCCTTTTTGGTTTGATGACTTTCTTTAGTGATATGCTCAGATCCTTTATATCTTTCATGTATCTACTATAGGTTTTGTTTTGTGGTTACTATGAGATTTACATATAACAACTATTTGTAACAGACTATTTTAAATTGATCACAACTAAGTTTAAACACATTCTAAATTTCTACATTTTACCCCCCACATGCACAGTGGACACACAGCTCTGAGGGCAGCGTCACCTCTGCTTCCATGGCTGGCCAGTGGGTGGGTCTCAGCTGCCTTTAGTTCACAACAACCCCTCTTCTTTGCTCACAGCAGCCCCGTCCCTGCTGGCTCTGCTTCTGACAGATGGTACAGCTGTAATATTGCACTGCTGCAGCCTCAGCTGCTCACAGCTACTCACACTGATGCTCTAGCCCCTCCAGACCCAGTGGGGAGTGAGTCAAGTTTTATATTTTGATGTCACATTTTACAGCTTTTTATCTTGTGTATTCCTTAACTAATTATTTTAACTACAGTTATTTTACTATTTTTGTCTCTTAACTTTCATACGAGCTTTATAAGTGATTAATTTACTACCTTTTCTATATATTAACTTTTACCAGTGAGATTTATACTTTCATATATTTTCTTGTTACTAATTTGCACCTTTTCTTTTTAGCTTAAAGAAATCCCTTTTAAAATGTCTTGGAAGGCCATTTTAGTGATAATGAATTTCTTTAGCTTTTGCTTATATGAAAAACTCTATATTTTTTTCATTTCTGAATGATAACTTTGTTGGGGAGAGTATTCTTGATTTGAAGTTTTTATCTTTCAGCACTTTGAATATATCATGCCACTTCCTTCTGACCTGAAGTTTCTGCTGAAAAATCTGATGATATTCTTGTGGGGGTTCTGTTATGTAATAAGATTTGTCCCTCTCTTGGTGCTTTTAAAATTCTCTCCTTGTCTTTAACTTTTGACATTTTAATTATAGTATGTCTTGGTGTGTGTTTTGGGGGTTCATCTTATTTGGAACTTTCTGGGATTCCTGGATCTGTATGTCTGTTTCATTCCCCAGGTTAGGGAAGTTTACAGCCATTATTTCTTCAAATATGTTTTCTGCCCCTTTCTCTCTCTCTCCTCCTTCTGGGACTCCTATCAAGTGAATGTTGGTCCACTTGATGTTGTCCCATTAGTCCCTTAAGCTATCTTTACTCTTTTTCATTCTTTTTTTTTCTGATGATTGGATGACTTCCACTGCCCAGTCTTCTGAACCTTTTTTCTGTTTCATCTGTCTGCTATTGAACCACTGTAGTATATTTTTCAGTTCAGTTATTGTATTCTTCAGCTGTGTGACTTCTGTTTGGTACTTTCTTATATATTTTATCTCTTTGTTGAAGTTCTCACTGTGTTCATCCATTCTTCTCCTGAGTTTGGTGAGCACTTTATGACAATTAGTTTGAACTCTTTATCAGGTAAATTACTCATCTCCTTTCTTTAAGGTTTTCTGAGATTTTATCTTGTTCTTTCATTTGGAGTATATGCCTCTGCTTCTTCATTTTGCTTGACTCTCTGTGTTGATTTATGCATTTGATGAAACAACCACCTATCCCAGACTTGAAGGATTGGCCTTGTATTGGAGATGAAATATCACTCATCCTTGCCCTAGCTCTTGTTAGTCTCTCAAGCCTTTGTGATTTTCCAAGCAACATATTTTATTTTTAGTGACTTTCAGTAGTTGAGGCTATGCCAAGACCTGTCAATGTCCCAAAGGGGAGGATCTCAGTCCGTACCTAGATTCAGGCTGGCTGGAAACCAGATCCTCAAGCTGCAGCTTTTAAACAATTCATATACATAGAGTTCTTTGGGACTGCAAGCCTAAGTTTCACTAGCCACCAGAGCCAGGCAATCAAGAGATGTACCCTGAGTATAAGTCACAAAAATTGGGGTTCCAGGCATGTGTATATGCTCCTTTCTGAAAGATACCAATGAGCTACAGTGAGGCTAAAGGTGAGTGCAAAGATGGTGTCCCCTGGCCTACATTCCCTAAGAACACCCTCATAGTCGAGGTATGTACCAAACCTGATGCCTGCTCCTAAGGCTGTAGCTCCAGGACAAGCCTCTTTCACAGAAAGGCTTTGGGGGTTTCAATCTGCTGTCTGTGCAGTTGCTGGGGTGTGGTAGCCTGACAATAACTGTCTCTTTCATTGTTACAGTCCTGTGGGACCCAGGAAACCAAGTCCCCATGGCCACCAGAGCCAGGTGATCAAGTGTTATCCCTCGGGCAGAAGTCACAAAAACGAGGGCACCAGGCATAAAAACTGGGGCACCAGACATATATAAGTGCTCCCCTCTGAGACATGCTGGTCCTCTGGAGTAAGGCAGAGGGAGAGCATGAAGATAGTTCCTCCCTTCAAAGTCTCAGGAAAGGTTTACATTCAACCCTTACATGTGTGCTTAATTAGAAAAATGACCCTTGGGCTGCAGCTATGACAGTAAACTAATAGGCTTCTTTCACAATAAGACTGAGCTCCTGGAGCTTTTGCCTCTTGCTGTGCCCTGGGGTCGTAGCTGTTTAAGAATACTTTTGCAATTGGCTACAGTCCTGTGAGACCCACAGTTATACGCCACATAAACACCAGATCCAGGCGATGTAGAGGTGTCACCTGGCAGCAGCCACAAAAATCAGGACACCAAACTAGGGTATAAGCTCCTTTCTGGAAGATACCAGCAAGTGAGGCAGAGGGAAGCACAAAGATTATATCCACCAGCCTCCATTCTCTAAGAGCACCTCCACAGGCCCTTATAAGTGTACCAAACCAGAAGCCTGCCCCTGAGGCCATAGCTCCTGAACATGTAAATAGACCTCTTTCACAGAAAGGCTTAGAGTATAAGTTTTAGTCTGCTCTCTGTATAGTACTCTGGGGGTGGTAGCCTGCCTAGAACTGTCCTTCCAATTTTTACAGTCCCATGGAACCCAGGAACACATGTTCCCCTGGGCTTCATAGCCAGGCAATCAAGGGGTGTTCCCTGGGTGGCAGCTGCAAAAACCAGGTCACCAGATGTAAAAACAAGGGCACAAGATGCCTGTAGAAACTCTCCTCTGAGAGATACTGGTGCTCTGGAGCAGAGTAGAGGGAGAGTGTGGAGATGGTGCACACTGGCTGGAATAAGGCAGAATGGGAGTGCCAAGGTGGCACCTACCAATAAAAGAAAAAAGAAAAGAAAGGGGAAAAAGAAAGAAAAAGGAAAGAAAAAGAATTATATGGCACCTGCCAGCTTTAGCAAGGCAGAGGGAGAACATGGAAGATGGCGTCCACCAGCTGGAGCATACAGATGGCACTCATTGGAAAGGAAAATAAAAAGATGATGCCTGCTGGATTTAGTAAGGCAAAGAGAGAACAGAAAGATAACGTTCATCAGTCTCCATCCCTGGAGAGTACCCCAGGATGCTCCTGCTTCTCAGACCAATACTTTAAAATTAGCAAATGAGTCTCCTTAACATACATCTGGGCACTTTTCAAAATGCTGCTTCTGCGCTGGACCCTAAGGCAGGTGAATCTGTGCACAAGCCCTTTAAGAGCCATTTCTCAGTTTGCCACAGCAACATGTCTCATGGGCATGAGTTTTCAAAGTTAGATGTTTTGGGGGCTCATCTCTCAGGAGCTGGGTCTTAAAAGTTGTGGTTCCCAATGTGGGATATGAACCCTATGCTCCTCGGGTTGAAGCTCTGGGTTTTGAGTTCCCTCCTGATTGAACGTTGCCCCACCAGGGGTGGGGTTTACAGCAAGATTGTTTCTCAGCCTTTCCTATCTGTTTCACTGTGTGTGTGTGTGTGTGTGTGTGTGTGTGTGTGTGTGTGTGTGTGTGTTGTTTGTTTTCTCATTTTCCCAGCGTGAAGGGGTCACGTTGCTAGCCTTTAATTTTTTTCCTGGGGAAATTGTTCTATATATAGCTGTAATTCAGTGTGTCTCTGTGAGATGGTGAGTTCAGGATTTTCCTACATCTCCATCTTGAATTGCAACCTTCAACTGTAATCTTTTGACCTTTTTTTTTTGAGAAAAGCCAGCATAAAGCACTTTTATTGCAATAATAAAACTTGAAATTCATATGTAGTGTGTGGGGGGGGGGGGTAGGCAGCAATTTCTTTCACCAAATCACTACAAAGGACAGCAAAGGGGTGAGAAGGGGGAAGGAGAAGCCAGGAAACTGTGAGATCAGCAGGGGGAGCTAAGCAACAAAAAACAGGAGATGCTGAAGCTGTGATGACCAACATCATTTTCTTAAGAAAACACTCAAGGATTTGTCATGATGACTGGGCTTTCATGGGTGTTAAGTGTCTAAGAACAACACCGCCAATTTAACTTTCAATTAAAGTTCTTAAAATTTAGAAAGTGGAGCTTGGATAGCTATGAGATTACAAAAATCCTGAATATCCATTAGAAAAACCACAGGATGGAAAAAGCCAGGCCGTGAAGAAAGCTTCAGAGGTCCCTGCTGGCCTGGGGATAGACACCTGTAGAGTCCAACATCTCAGTGAAAATGATCTGCTTTCAAAAGGCAGAGGGTTTAAGGGGAGGGTGGAGGTGGGGCAGTGGAGACAAAGGTTCTCCCCCTTCCCACTTTAATTTTGGGTAGGGCTTTTAATTCAACCCAAGGACATCTCTCAACTTGGAGAATAATTCAGTCCTCAAAAGCGCCTCATATCTGCTATGGCTTTGCAGCGCAGTGGCAAGAATTTTTAATATATAATAGATAAAACTTTCATCCAAAAATAAAATAAAATAAAGATTCTTGCACCACCCCCATACCAATTCCTATTCTAAAGTTAACCCATGACTTGTGTTGTTAATATTTGACTAATACTTAACTGGAAATCCATATCCAAAGGACTGAAACTCAATCTTCACCTCAAAACAAAAACAAACTAAAATGAGTAACTTGAGGTTTATGGCGTATTGTTCAGGTCAACACACATACGAAGATAAAGGGGAAGAGCAAAGCTGGTGACAGAACACATTGTCAGGGAAGATGTTTATACAATGTACTGGAACATCAGGAAAAGCTCCATATGGACTCGCTGCACACATCTGGAGGCGCCAGATCCTTCCATGGCACATCCAAGGATGGGGAGCTCAGGGAGGAGGCTATTCTTGTCATTCCAGTTTTAGAAGCTCCTTGCCAAAGAGGAGAGTGGCATTTGGTGGGAGGATGCTTGGGTGCCCAGTGGCACCATAGGCATAGTCTGGGGAGATAGCTTGGCTCTCTGACCCACGCTCATCTGGTCAACCCCTTCTTCCCAGCCTCGGATCACCTCCTGCTTGCCCAGCACACACTTAATGGGCTTGTTTCTGTCCTGGGACGAATAGAATTTCTTTCCATCTTCAAGCATCCCCTTGTAGCGCACCACGCAGGCCTGGCCGCACTTCGGGAAGGTAAGCCCATCTCTGGGGGAGATGGTCTCCACCTGCACTCCCATAGCAGCGGCGGCTGCGGATGCTGGGCGAGCTGGCCTGTAATTTTTTGACCTTGACGACTGCATATTTTTCATCCACACTTACAATGTTTTCAAATTATGCCTGCCGCTCTTCCACTCTGAGTTGCAAGTTAAGCGAAACAGATACGAACACTTTGCATCACTCTTTCAGGTAGTCTTCAGGCAGGTTAGAAGAGTCTAACACAGTAATTTGCAAATGAGATTTTGTCTGCTCCCTCTGCAACCAGGGACCAGGGTCTCACACTGGGAGTAGGGGCTTCCATCTTCAAGACTACAGCTGATCTGGGGGTGGGTGAGGCAAGGTGAATAAAAACACTATAAAGCTTTTCTACAATTTTTAAGTTGGCTTTTTCTTGATTCCACATTTGCTTGGTTACTATAAACATTTGACTATTTTCCAGAGTTCTGACAAAGTTAGTTCTGACTGTTTCTACTTATTTTTCAATATTTCTATAGGGGGATAGGAGTTTGGAGCTGCCTACTTCACCAATTTTACTGATACGACTCCATACATAAATAGCATAATAATTTCCAAATTACTGGCAAAAAGTGGTGGTTGAATTCCCAGTCCAGTCACCACTCTTCCACCACCAAAACTTAATAAACCTATAGATATACCTCAACAGATTCACACCCCCAGGAAAACAATTGTGTCTGGTATATTTCTGTACTTCCAACTCCTAGTATAATGCCTGTAAAAAAGCAAGTGCTCAAGAAAAGCATTTTGAATAAATGAATGGTACTATAAAATCTATTAGTAATAACAGCAATTATATAGTAACATGTTAAATGCCAGGGATGCAGAATATTGTATTATCAAGAAAAATTTATACCCATACACTGCTTTATAGTTTCCAGAGAAATTTCATATTTATTACCCCATCAGACTGTCATAACCATTCTGTGAGGTAAGAATGATAGGAATTATTACTCCATTTTATAAGTCAGATAGAAGAAATGATGTTCTATGCCATCATCTGTAAGTGGCAGTGGTAGAAATATTGTCTAGGTCTGCTGCATATAAAATCTCTGCTCCTTTTATTTTTTCCAGTTTCTTTCTTTTGATAAACACTGTGGAAGAAAATAAATCTTTTTCTAAGTTGCCCATCCTGAATGAAGCAAGCACACTTCCCTTTTGGAGGTTTTGAAAAATACCAACCACCACCAACTACAAGAAACAGCAAATAAAAGAGTTCCTACTCTAAATCATTCCATTTACTTAGCCCTCTCAGAACAACTGAATGTGTGCATATGCGTGAATGGTGGGGCCTGAGTTCTTGGAGAAATAAATGAGCATATTTGTATTCCAGTGGACCACCAGCCTCAGTGTTTGAGGTCCTTATCATAAGAGTGTGTTGAGGCTGTGAGGAATTTGAAGATCAGCCAAAGCACTGGGAATGGGAGAGAAGAAACAGCTACACAGGCCTTAAAGGCTTTTTCTCTCCTTGTCTCTGATTGCCTCTCCTATCCCCACTAGCCCCTCTGTGATTTCATTGAAAAATTGGAACCTGGGGCAAGAAAGATTAGGTGTAGGAAGAGGTAGGAGTGACTCCAGGTAACAGTGAAATCCAAAGTGGTAAATGAGAAAGAAAGGGAATATTGTAAGTTATGGCACACAGAAGCATTAAGGGAGTTCTCGTGGTTTCTGTAAGTGAAAGAAACTGGGAAGGCTAGTAAAGTTTGGATGTCTGTCTTACAGGAAGCTCTACAAGAAGTATGGCCTGCAGAAACCCAAGAGAACTGTCTACATATCCAGCTTCTCAGCCTGAGCCTTTTTTCCCCTATAAAGAAAGCAGAATAATATAGAGAAATAGAGTCATATAGGCCTAAGTTGAAATTTAGTCTCACTACCATTTAACTACCTATGTGATCTCAACAATTTGATTCACTTTACTGAATCTTAGTTTAGATAGCCATCCTCTAAGAAATGGTGATAATGTGTCTCAAAGTATTATTGTATTACATGAAAAAATGAATTTGCTTTTTAAATGTTAGATATTGTCATTATCACATTTGGATTGCCTGAACTCCAGTGTTAGATAATCCTCATTTATCCTGCATCATTTTAGAGTGGTTTTCAAAAGGGAATTTATCAGACAACTTAAGCATTAGTGTTTAAAAGTTGACCCTTGATGGAAATATTTCTAAAATATATTATACAATTCTGTACCTGCTTAAACAGTAAACTAAACAGAATTAAGCATCTTCTCGATGGCTGGGGGGTCATTATTAATGAACATCTCACATTGCTATCATATAAGATACAATGATAACCCTCAAGAACTAGGAGACTGGTAGTCATGGGAGCGGGATGAGAGTGAGACACAAGGTTTTTGGCACTTACACTCAGAAAAATATGTTTATTTCTATGTCTCTTTTTTTTTTTTTTTTTTTTTTGCGGCACGCGGGCCTCTCACTGCTGTGGCTTCTCCCGTTGCGGAGCACAGGCTCCGGACGCGCAGGCTCAGCATCCATGGCTCACGGGCCCAGCCGCTCCGCGGCATGTGGGATCTTCCCGGACCGGGGCACGAACCTGTGTCCTCTGAATCGGCAGGCAGACTCTCAACCACTGTGCCATCAGGGAAGCCCTCTATGTCTCTTTTTATAGTTGATGTTTTTCCCCTCATTCTCAGCCTATCAGATGCTGCTTCTTGCTGCTATCAGTATAATGCCTCTGACTACTCCCCTTCTAATTGTTCCTGTTAGTCTAGACTGGACAACCAGATAACTAAACTTGTTAAAATTATGTCCAAGCAGTGGTTCTTTCATTGTGGTCTTTGGACCACTAGCATCGACATCACCAAGAAACATGTTAGAAATGCAAACTCTCCAGACCCACTCCAGACTTATTGAATCGCAGAACTCTGGGGTAGATCCCAGCGATCTGTGTTTTAACAGGCCCTCCAAGTAATTCTGATGCATGCTCAAGTTTGAGATTTACTGCCCTACTACACTTGTAATTAATGCACACTCCCAGGTCCCACTCGGAGAGGTATGATTTAGTAGGTCTGTGGTAGGGCCCAAGAGCCTTAATTTTTTAACCAATATCCTGGATTATTCTGATGAAGATAAAGACACACTTAGACAAACATTTCCCAAACCTAAGCCAGTGCTTCTTAACCTTACTTAGGGATTTTGTTAAAATGCATATTCTGATTTAATAGGTCTGGGGTTCAGCATTTTAATGGTCTCCCAGGTGAAACCTATACTGTTGGCCCGTGGACCATGTTTGAGTAGTAAGGTCCTAGAACCTCATCTAGTAGGTGCTTTATAAGAGTTTTTATTTTACTTTGTTTTTGAATGCTTTTTACCTCGAATTTTTCTATAAATAAAAATAGTATGTCTTCCTTGTTTTTGCAAAAAATATCATTTTCTTTAAAATAAAATATTTTTCAAGGGTGCATATTCATAAATTTTAAAAAATGATTTGTTTTAATCATACATTATGAGTTAGTTGGCTTTAAATACAGAATGGAGGAACTCTCCATTGAATAAAGTTCTATGAGCTTTAGTTTCTAGACTCAGTGTCATCTTTTCAGGCTTCTCAGAGGGCTTTTACTCTGTCCTTCTATGTTTTAAGTATACTTCCAGTAGAAAAGGGGTGGCAAAGCTTCCCTATCATGAAAGTCAAAATTCTGTGACAGATCACATCTTTCTCTTTGGAGCTAAAATAGATGCTGCCCTTTCTCTAGTCTAAACTCTAGTGTCAGCATTTGTCTCCTCCCTGAAAGGTATTGATTGACAAACCACGACTTTTCCCACAGGTGAAACCACTTGTTCCCTCTGAATGAGCATGCTGAATGTTTTATCCTTTCAAGAGGGAATGAGCCTCTGAGGAAGGCCTTCATGCTGATCCCTGGTTTTGGCAATCTCTGGACTTCTCCTTATGTAAAGAAAATGCCTTGATAGGGAGCCAGTCATGGAAACTCCTTATGTGTCACCTTGTGGATTACTTTATTTTTTTACATCTTTATTGGAGTATAATTGCTTTACAATGCTGTGTTAGTTTCTGCTGTATAACAAAGTGAATCAGCTATATGTATACGTATATCCCCATATCCTGTCCCTCTTGAGCCTCCCTCCCACGCTCCACATCCCACCCCTCTAAGTGGTCATAAAACACCTAGGTGATCTCCCTGTGCTATGTAGCTTCTTCCCACTAGCTATCTATTTTACATTTGGTAGTGTATATATGTTAATGCTACTCTTTCACTTCATCCTAGCTTCCCCTTCCCCACCACCCACCATGTCCTAGGGAGCTTGTGTAGGTTGCTGGCATCCCCGCAAGGAGGAAAAGCAAGGTAAAGGATGTTAATCTAGAAAGCTTTTTATTTCTCCCATTTGGAGTTGGATAAATGACGCCAAATCATGAGCTCTAAAGTGAAACTAGTGCCCCAAAAATATTTCAGTATGGCAATTGGGCCTTCCAAAATAGAGTCTGTTGATTTTCAGGATTGATGGAGCTGAAGCTATTTTTATGAAATGGACTTCAAAAATTATTTTAGTTTATTTTCTGGACAATCCAACCTTAAGGTTGTTGTACGTAAGCTATAATGTCATGCACTTGTTACTACACTCTCCCTCTTTACCCCTTCCCTCTCTTATTTACATGCTGCTATGATAGTGTAGTGGATCTGGAATCAGACAGACCTGAGATTCAAATTTAGGAATCTGCTCTTTTCTAAGTATATGGACTTGGGCAGATTACTTAAACCTTCTGAGCCTTAGTTTACTCAACTGTGAAAATAGGATAATAACACATATATCTCAGGGTTGTTGTGAGCATTAGAGATAATATAAGTGAAGCATCTAGCAATGATGTCTGGTACACAGTAAGTGCTTAGTCATTAGAATCTGTCATTATTGATGGTAACTTTATTACCTGCCGTCTTTATTTCACAAAATTTTTATGAGGATGAGCTCAGATGTGTGTAAACCCTTTGCAAATTATAAATTACTATACTCAGGATAGTACTATATCTTATTATTACTTAGCCATTATTTTCTATTTAATCCATAACATATACTGTCCACTCCAGGTGGATTTGCTCACTATATGATCGAATACTTTTTCTTATGCTATCTTTATGCTATTCCCCATCTGCTTCATCTTTTTCACCCATCCCAGTGAGTCTCAAATGTGTTCGGACAGCAGAGCACCCAAAGTCATAATTCATTCTGTAGAATATCACAAAATAACTTTATTAAACATAAAATAGCTAACCATGTGATTGTGCTAAATTCATTATCATCCTATTCTGTGTTTTAATTTAGAAAAGCTGTAGCAAGTGTCAAAGAATTAAAGAAATCTGTGGAAGGGAAATTTCAAATTAAGAGAATTTTATCATAATTGTTTTGAATATTGAGAAGTGATTACTAGTTCTTTAGCTAAATAGTGGAGCACCCTGGCCCATTGTTCAGAATCCCAGTGCTCTAATAGAGGATTTTGAGATACACTGAAATATCCATTAACGTGAAACTCAAATCCCACTTTCTTCAGGAAAACTTCCCTGATCATTGCAATCCTCTCACTGATCTTTCCTTTTTTAAAAATCAATTTATTTATTTTATTTATTTATTTTTGGCTGCATTGGGTCTTCATTGCTGCATACAGGCTTTCTCTAGTTGCGACGAGTGGGGTCTACTCTTCATTGCGGTGCACGGGCTTCTCATTGCAGTGGCTTCTCTTGTTGTGGTTGTGGAGCATGGGCTCTAGGCATGTGGGCTCAGTAGTTGTGGTTCTCAGGCTCTAGAGCACAGGCTCAGTAGTTGTGGCACACAGGCTTAATTGCTTTGCGGCATGTGGTATCTTCCCGGACAAGGGCTTGAACCTGTGTCCCCTGCACTGGCAGGCAGATTCTTAACCACTGTGCCACCAGGGAAGCCCTGATTTGTCTTTTATGAATGTTTCCCTATGTATAATTTAATACAATGAAATAGACTGAATTGTTCTCTGAGAGTTTCATGGTTACTAATTTCTTCACTGTGATTATAAAAGAAAAGGAAGAAAAAGAACATCTACTGAATATCTACAGTGTTCTAGTCAATGTGCTAGTTCCTTCATATATATTATCTCATTTTCTTCTCATAAGAATACTTTGATGTAAGTTTTATTATTCCCATTTGCAGATGAGGAGCCTAAAGCTACAGGTCACACAAGTAGCAAGATGCAGATTCAAACTTTGAAGCAGGGTCTATATGATTCAAAATAATTCAAATATTCAGTTAGGGAAAGAAAAGAATTCATGTGTATTTGACAAGCTAAATTATTTTTTATCCAGCCATTTGTAGCTGTTTTTTTAAAAGCATTTCATAAACTGTATATTAGCATTTGCTTGTATGGCAAGGTGTGATAAGAGTAAGAAATATACTTAACAGATTAGGTTCAAGTTGCTTTCTTCCTTCATAGTATATTTACACAGCTGTTTTTGTCTGACTTTTCAAAGAAAATATGCTGAGTCCTAAGACTTTTTTGCTGACTACAGTATATTTTAATATTTTGGTTGTCCAGGGAGACAAAGGACTTGGACACCAGTGAGGTAGCTCCGGTAGGGATCATCAAGAAGCTCAGAGCATGCTTTCTGACTTGATACTGATTTCCTACTGCCACAACTGCCTCAACGACTCTACTTTTGTATAACAAAGGAGACATAGAAAAATATGGAATATCAATTGGAGGACGAATGGGAGGAAAGAAGAGGCAAGCATCAGGTGGTAAGTGGCAGGGTCTTGGTGAGAACATGGTTAAAATATCTTGCCCAAGTGTGAAGTTTCCTAGTTCAGTTTATGCCTCTGAATTAATATTATTAGTAGAAATGTGAGACTTAGTCTCAAGGTTGAGGGCTTGTGCTCCAACTTGAGCACCTCATTTGAAGCCTGGTATAATGGAAAGAACAGGATATTTGAGTCAGATAACAATGTAACTCATTTCACCTCTGTATTGGAGATTTGAATTACAGTTTTCTCATCTGTGAAATGAAACTAATAGTATACTTCCCAGACCCCCTTCCTGGGTTTTTGTGAAGATCACATAACATAGATAGATACAAATGTTTAATAAATTCTGAAGTGTGCACAATTTGTTCATTGTTTGACATGCATTATGTTCACCTACAAAGGGCACAAGGCTGAGCATCTAGACACTTGGATTCTAATCTTCTACTTCTGCTCCTAACTAGATAATCCTTGAGGGTTAAGCCTGCTTTAAAGTTTTCTACAATTCTTTTGACACTTTTTGTTATTAAAAGGAGTACAGCTCCTAACACTCACCAAAAAAAAAAAAAAAATCAATCATAAGTCCAACTTATTAGCTTCAAGAGTTATCTTCTACTGCTTGAAATATATATATATATATTTTTAATTTTTATTTTGGCTGCACCACGTGGCTTGTGGGATCTCAGATTGAACCCAGGCCATGGCAGTGAAAGTGCCGAATCCTAACCACTAGACCACCAGGGAAAAATATAATTTTTCATTATAAGACAAGTTCACTGGATATAATTTGTTGTTAAGGTATAAAAGAATAGATAGTGCAGGAGTTCGCCTAGACACTTTATTATAGTCTCAAGAAATGTAAGAAAATAACTACTTTAATAAATGTGAACCAAGATTGAATATTAAGGAAATAAACTTCCAGCATAATAGCATGAGGAGCTCTGCTGACCTTCTCAGTAAAACTGGTGAAAACTTTTTGAAAACAACCTTTTAAAGCCTCTGGAAATTGTCCTAAGAGTAAGCATCAAATCAAGAAACATCTATTCAAGAAAATCTATAAAAATATATTAAGAAAGGTGAGAGATTCTGTGGTATTTGATCCAAGACTGCTCTCTTCCTTTCCCCGTCCAGCTCAATGAAGCAGAGATTACTCCAGACTGCTGCAACCAAGAACACAGGACTACCTCTCCCCAGTTTCCAGCCAGAGGGCTTTCATTCTGGGAGAAGCAGGACCTCAGTGTTTCCCATCCTGCCCTCAGCTACCCATTGCTGTGGCTAAGTCCTAAGCAAGTACAATAAAAAGAGGTAGACTCCCTTCTTCTGTCCCACCCCACTTGTGGAACAGAAGCTTTACCTCGGACATAGTGCAGTAATTATATTGGGGCTCTGATAGCCATTCCACAGCTCATGAGGCAGTGTTTCCACAGGAGGAGAAGCAAGCCAAAAGGACCTCAGTCTCCTGCCCCACCACTACTAGGCTACTACAGTGAGAATGTCATTCAGAAAGAAGTTTGCCATTTTTCCCCACCTCCAGCTCCACAGCCCTGGCACAGAGATTTTGCCATAAAACAGATAGCTTGCAATCTTTTCCTAAAGGAGCTAACGTCATTTGCAACAAAGTGAGGAGAAGTTTAATCCTGAGGGTAATCTCAACAACAGTGGAGGTTGGTGAAGGACAATTGGAAAGAAATGTAGATCTAATGAAAATACAGGCTAGACTGTAGGCCAACAAGCTCACAAGAGGAAAACAGGGAGTAAGACAGCTAAAAAGAGGCCTGCCAGTGTGAGAACAAGTGTCAAATATTGACCTCAGACCCTATTCATCAAAGGAGCTATAATTTGATTGAATTTATTTGTAAAGTAACTTATGCCCCAGGGCACTATTAAAAACATTAAGGCAATCAGCCAGCAATTAGTGGAGTCTAACCACTGGGTATGTGGTCAGGGAAAGAGAAGAGAACCCTGCCAGTACCACTGGCATCCCAGGGTGACTATGGATGTACCAAAAGTTGTGCCTACCTGAGGAATAATATCAGAGGCTTGACATTGGGAGTGGGGGTAGAGACTTCACTAAAATAATCCAGTCACTCAATAAACAAATACACAAGGAAATAACAATAAAAGCCCCTGGAGAGGGGACCATTATCCAGATTTGCTACAACATATTATCTAAAATGTCCAGTTGACAACAAAAATTATGAAGCATACAAAGAAACAGAAAAGTATGACCCATATACCAAAAAAAAAAAAAACATCAAGAAACAGAAGCTGCCAGTGAGAGCAATCAAATGTTGGAGTCAAAAGAAAAATATTTCAAAGTAGCTTTTGTTATGAGTTGAATTGTATTCCCCAAAATTCATATGTTGAAGTCCTAATCCTCAGTACCTCATAATGTGACTATTTGGAAATAGGGCCATTAAAGATGAAATTAGTTAAGATGAGATCATACTAAAGTAGGGTGGGTCCCAAATCCAATATGACTCATGTCCTTATAAAAATGGGAAAATTGGACAGAGACAAGGCATTATAGGAGAATTCCATGTGAAGACTGGAGTTATGCTGCCATAAACCAAGGAACTACCAGAAGCTAGGAGAGAGGTCTGGAACAGAAACATCCATAGCACCTTCAGAGAAAGCATGGTCCTGCTGACACATTAATCTCAGACTTCTAGACTCTATAATCGTAGACTATAAATTTCCTTTTTTCAAGTGACTCTGTTTATTGTACTTTGTTACAGCAGCCACAGGAAACTATGACATCTTTATAAATATGTTCACAGAAATAAAGGAAATCATGATTAAAGAAATAAAGGAAGATATAATGCCTCAAATAGAGAATATCAATAAAGATAGAAATTATTTTTTAAAAAGGATAAATAGAAACTATGGAGTTAAAAAAAATAAATGTTATGAAAACAATCACTAAAGGAGCACAACAGATTTGAACTAGCAGAAGAAAAAATTAGCAGACTTGAAAATTGATCAGTAGAGATTATGCAAGCCAAAAACAAAGAACAAAAATAATGAAGAAAAATGGACAGACCTTGAAAGAAATGTGGAATACCACTAAGCACACCATATAAACACAATGGGAGTACTGAAAGAGTGGTGGAAGAATGGAAAGGAGAAGAAAAAATATTCAAAGAAATACTGGCTGAAAATTTTCCAAATTTATTGAAAGATGATAACCTATAAATCCAAGAAGCTTAATAAGTTCCTAGAAGGATAAACACAAAAAGACCTATAAATTAACACATCATATGAAAATTTCTGAATGTCAAAGCAGAAAATGTTGAAAGCATCAACAGAAAAATGACACATCAGAACATAAGAAACCCAATATGATTTATGGCTAACTTCTCAGCAGGAGAGGCTGGGAGGCAGTATTATCACATATTTAAATTGATCAAATAAAAAGCAATCAACCAAGAATATTATATCTAACAAAGCTATCATTCCGAAATGAAGGAGAAATAACAAACTTTCTTAGATAAACAAAAACTGGGAGAATTTGTTGTTAGCAAGCCAACTTTACAAGAAATACTAAAGGCAGTTCTTCAGGATGAAAGCAAGTGATCCCAGGAGGTAACTGGAATCTACATGAACAAACAGCACCAGTAAAGGTAACTGTGTTATTATAAAAGACACGATAGGGGGACGAGTCAAGGTGGTGGAATAGGAGGACAAAGAATTTGTCTCTCCTCACAAGTACATCAAAGATACATCTACAAATGGGACAATTCTCACAGAGAACCTGACGAACATTAGAGGAAGATTTTGCACACTTAAAAAGACAAGAAAAATCCCATCACAACAGGGTAAGATGAAAGCAACAAAAAAAAAGAAAAGAGTAATCAAAAAAAGGACCAGCAACACTGGTGGGAAGATGAAGAGAAGTTACTGCACTCAGAAAAACCCCCTCATGGTGGGGAAATCAGCTAGGACATAAAGGGAACTTTGGGGGATTGAAGGGGAACACAGTGGACAGTCTGTGGAAGGCAGGACAAAGTAAGAACTGAACACATGGTCTGTGCCACAGCCCTGCACACCCCAGTCTGAGTCTTGTGTCTCCTGTTGTAGAAGGGGGCTGGGTGCTGGAAAGTGGGCTCAGAGTGAAGACCCAGGGAGGCAACAGCTGTTGGCTGTGAAAAGACAGCCTGAAGGGACAGGAGTAAGGAGCTCCACAACTAGGAAGGTTTGCAGAAGAAGCCCAGGAAAACATAGAAGTAAAGTGTCATTGCTCAGTGGCACACAAGGGGCAGGGCCACCATTGCAACCCCCTTCAGCCTCCATGGGCACTGGGAGGGGCACCCATCTGAGTAGGTTTGCCCCCCGCTCAAGCCAAGGCCTCCTCTGCCCCTGTAGGCTCTGAGGTCTTCAGCACCATCCATGCCAAAGCCTTCTTGGGAATCATCCCTGGGCATCCCTGACTGAGACAGGAATCTGCCAAAGCTGGTGTGGGCTGAGTGCTAAAGCATGGGGTTAAGATATTGGATCCAAGAAGAGGAGAGCTTTTGGCTGTGCAGAGACAACCTGAGGGAACAGGAGTGAGGGGCTCCATAGCAAGGAATGCCCCTAGAGGAAGCGTGGTGTGCTTAGGAAATGAGGTGAGATTGTTGAGTGGTGTGCAAGGGGCAGGACCACCACCACCACCACATGCCAGCTCCTGCTTCTGTGGGCACTGGGAGGGACTCCCACCATAGTGAGCACACCCCAGTCTGTTGCAACTGCCTACTGGTCTCCACTGCCACAGGAACTGTGTGCACACCCCTGTAGTAGCTGCCATACCCTACCCCAGCCTGAGTGCATAAGTGTTCCCCAATCAGTCGCTTCTTTTTGCTCCCTCTAGCCTGGTGGGGAAAAGACACCTGAGGGTGGTGCACATGCAGAGGTGGGGCTAAAACCAAAGCTGAGCCCCAAAGGTGGTGTGAATAAGGAAGATGAATGGAAATCTCTCTGTGCAGTGGTACAAGCAGTGGATTAACTCCCCACAATTGGCTTGGTAAACCCTGCAACTGTGCAATATCTGAATAGAGAATGAGTGTTCCCACAACTGAGACTGGTCTAGCTATAGCAGCAATGGACTTTGGGGGCAAGTACACGCAGGAGTTGGGCCAGGTCAGAGTCTGAGCTGCCCCCACAGTGCCCACAGCATGTCCAGAGACATACTTAGAGGTATAGGAGGGCCTCCTGGAGATGTGAGGGTTGGCTGTGGCTCACTGTGACAGGAAGAACACTGAAAGCACAGGAACCAGGAAAATATTCTTATTAATATTATTTTTGTTTGTTTTGTTTTGTTCAGTGGTTGTTGTTGTCACTTTTATTTTTTTATTTAAAAAATTTACTACATATTTTTACTTTGTTGTTGTTTTGGGTTTTTCTTGTTTTTGTTCTTTGGGGTTTTTTAAAAATCATTTTTGTGGGTTTGTTTTATGTTTGCTTTTTTTAGTTTGCTTTTTCTTTTTTTTTTTGTGGTACACAGGCCTCTCACTGCTGTGGCCTCTCACGTTGCGGAGCACAGGCTCTGCATGTGCAGGCTCAGTGACCATGGCTCATGGGTCCAGCTGCTCCGCGGCATGTGCGATCCTCCCAGACTGGGGCATGAACCCATGTCCCCTGCATCAGCAGGCGGACCCTCAACCACTGCACCACCAGGGAAGCCCCTGCTTTCTATTTTTGTTTACATTTTTATTTTTTGTTTTTCTTAGTTCAGTTTTTACTGACTGTTTTCATTTTTGAGTTCTCTTGTTTTTTTGTTTGTTCTCTTGTTTTTGTTTTCTTTCCTTTTTGTCAGTTTCTGTTTGTTCATTTTGTTTTTATTATTTGTCCTGCTTTTGGTTTGTCTGTTATCTTTTTTCTTTTTTTGTGTTGTTGTTTGTTTTTCATATTTGCCTTGTGTTTTCTTTGTATGTTTTCTTTCTTTTCCTTTTCTTTTTCCTCTGGCTGCACTGCACAGCTAGCAGGCTGTCAGTTCCCTGGCCAAGGGTTGGGCCTGGATATCCAGGGTGAGAGCACCAAGTCTAGGAGGGTGGACCACCAGAGAATTCCCAGACCCAGGGAATATTAACCACCATGTGCTCCCCCAACAGGTATAAATCTCAACACCAATATCTGGCTCCACCCAACTGCTTGCATGCTCCAGTGCTGAAAACGTCATGCCAAACAACCAGCAAGACAGGAAAATAGCCCCACCCACCAGCAGACAGGCTGCCAAAAGTCATACTAATCTCACAGATACCCCAAAAGACACTCCCTGATGCATCCCTGCCCATCAGAGGGAAAAGATCCAATTCCACCCATCAGAGTGCAGGCACCAGTCCCTGCCACAAGGAAGCTTACACAAGCCCCTGGACCAACCTCACCTACCAGGGGGCAGAAAACAGAAGCAAAAGGAACTACAACACTGCGGCCTGCAGAAAGGAGACCATAAATGCAGTAAGTTAGACAAAATGAGATGACAGAGAAATATGTTTCAGATGAAAGAGCAAGGTAAAAATCCATAAGACCAAATAAATGAAGATGAAATAGGCAATATACCTGAAAAAGAATTCAAAGTAATGATAGCAAAGATGATCCAAGATCTCAGAAATAGAATGGTGGCACAGATCGAGAAGGTACAAGAAATGGTTAACAAGGACTTAGAAGAATTAAAGAACAATCAGTGATGAACAACACAATAAGTGAAATGAAAAATACACTACAAGGAATCAATAGCAGAGTAACTGAGGCAGAAGAATGAATAAGTGAGCTGGAAGATAGAATGGTGGAAATAACTGCTGTGGAGCAGAATAAAGAAAAAAGAATCAAAAGAAAAGAAGATATTCTCAGAGATCTCTGGGACAACATTAAGTGAAACAACATTTGAATTGTAGGGGTTGTAGAGAAGAAGAGAAAGAGAAATGGTCTGAGAAAATATTTGAAGAGATTATAGTCAAAAACTTCCCTAACATGGGCAAGGAAATAGTCATACAAGTCGAGGAAGCACTGATAGTCCCATACAAAATAAACTAAAGAAGAAACATGCTGAGACACATATAAATAAAACTAGCAAAAATTAAATACAAAGAAAAAATATTAAAAGCAACAAGGGAAAAGCAACCAATAATATACAAGGGAATCCCTGTGAGGTTATCAGCTGATTCTTCAGCAGAAACTCTTCAGGCCAGAAGGGAATAGCAGGATATTTTTAAAGTGATGAAAGGAAGAAACCTACAACCAAGATTACTCTACCCAGCAAAGATCTCAATCAGATTCAACAGAAAAATCAAAAGCTTTACAAACAAGCAAAAGCTAAGAGAAATCAGCACCACCAAACCAGCTTTAAAACAAATCCTAAAGGAACTTCTCTAGGTGGGAAACACAAGAGAAGAAACAGACCTACAAAACCAAACCCCAAATAATTAAGAATATAGTAATAATAACATACGTATCATAATAACCTTAAATGTAAAAGGATTATATGCTCCAACTAAAAGACACAGACTGGCTGAATGGATATAAAAACAAGACCTGTATATACGCTGTCTACAAGAGACCCACTTCAGACCTAGGGACACATACAGATTGAAAGCAAGGGGATGGAAAAAGATATTCCATGCAAATGGAAATCAAAAGAGAGCTGGAGTAGCAATACTCATATCAGATAAAATAGACTTTAAAATGAAGACTATTACAAGAGACAAGAAAGGACACTGCATAATGAGTAAGGGATCAATCCAAGAAGATGATATAACAATTGTAAATATTTATGCACCCAACATAGGAGCACCTCAATACATAAGGCAAATGCTAACAGCCATAAAAGGGGAAGTCAACAGTAACACAGTAAGAGTGGGGGACTTTAACACCACACTTATACCAATGGACAGATCATCCAGACAGAAAATTAATAAAGAAACAAGAGCCTTAAATGACAAAGTTGACCAGATAGACATAATTGATATTTATAGGACATTCCATCCAAAAGCAACAGAATACACATTCTTCTCAAGTGCTCATGGAACATTCTCCAGGATAGATCACATCTTGGGCCACAAATCAAGTCTAAGTAAATTTAGGAAAACTGAAATAGTATCAAGCACCTTCTCCAACCACAATGCTGTGAGATTAGAAATCAATTACAGGGAAAAAACTGTAAAAAACACAAACAGATAGAGGCTAAACAATATGTTACTAAATAACCAAGAGATCACTACAAAAATCAAACAAAAAAAAAAAACTTAGAATCAAATGACAACAAAAACAAAATGACCCCAAACCTATGGGATGCAGCAAAGCAGTTCTAAGAGGGAAGTTTATAGCAATACAATACTACCTAGAGAAACAAGAAAAATCTCAAATAAACAACCTAAACTACATCTAAAGAAAATAGAGAAAGAATGAAAACAAAAAAACAAGATAGCAGAAGGAAAGAAATCATAAAGATCAGAGTAGAAATAAATGAAATAGAAATGAAGAAAACAATAGCAAACATCAATGAAACTAAAAGCTGGTTCACTGAGGAGATAAAAAAATTGATAAACCTTTAACCAGACTCACTAAGAAAAAAAAGGGAGAGGATGCAAATCAATAAAATTAAAAATGAAAAAGCAGAAGTTACAGCTGACACCACAGAAATACAAAGGATCATAAGAAACTACTACAAGAAATTATATGCCAATAAAAAGGACAGGCTGGAAGAAATGGACAAATTCATAGAAAAGTACAACCTTCCAAGTCTGATCCAGGAAGAAATAGAAAATTTGAACAGGGGCTTCCCCAGTGGCGCAGTGGTTGAGAGTCCGCCTGCCGATGCAGGGGACACAGTTTCATGCCCCGGTCCAGGAGGATCCCACGTGCCGCAGAGCGGCTGGGCCTGTGAGCCATGGCCACTGAGCCTGCGTGTCCGGAGCCCGTGCTCTGCAACAGGAGAGGCCACAACAGTGAGAGGCCCACGTACCACAAAAAAAAAAAAAAGAAAATATGAACAGACCAGTCACAAGTAATGAAGCTGAAACTGTGATTTTAAAAATTACAAAAAACAAAAGCCCAGGACCTGATGGCTTCACAGGCGTATTCTATCAAACATTTAGAGAAGACCTACCAGGTTTCCTTCTCAATCTCTTCCAAAAAATTGAAAAGCAAGGAACACTCCCAAATTCATTCTATGAGGCCACAAGCTCCCTGATACAAAAACCAGACAAAGATAAGAGAAAAAAAGAAAATTACCAACCGATATCACTGATGAACATAGACACAAAAATCTCAACAAAACACTAGCAAAAAATCCAACAACACATTAGGAGAATCATACACCATGATCAGGTGGGATTTATCCCAGCAATGCAAGGATTCTTCAATATACACAAATCAATCAATGTGATACATCATATTAACAACCTGAAAAATAAAAATCATATGGTCATCTCAATAGATGCCTAAAAAGTGTTTGAAAAAATTAAACACCCATTTATGATAAAAACTCTCCAGAATGTGGGCATAGAGGGAACCTACCTCAAAAATTAAAGACCGTGTATGACAAACCCACAGGAAACATCACTCTCAACGGTGAAAAATTGAAAGCATTTCCGCTAAGATCAGGAACTAGAAAAGGGTGCTCACTCACTACTATTATTCAACATAGTTTTGGAATTCCTGGCCAACACAATCAGAGAAGGAAAAGAAATAAAAGGAATCCAAATTGGGAAAGAAGTAAAACTGTCACTGCTTGCGGATGACATGACATTCTACACAGAAAATCCTAAAGATGCCACCAGAAAACTACTGGAACTAATCAATGAATTTAGTAAGTTGCAGGATACAAAATTAATACACAGAAATCTCACATTCCTACACACTAACAATGAAAGATCAGAAAGAGAAACTATGGAAACACTCCCATTTACCATTGCAACAAAAAGAATAAAATGCCTAGGAATAAACCTATCTAAGGACACAAAAACCTGTATGCAGAAAACAATAAGACACTGATGAAAGAAATTAAAGACAATCAAAGAACACAAAGAGATGGAGAGATATACCATGCTCCTGGATTGGAAGAATCAATATTGTGAAAATGACCAAAATACCCAAATTAATCTACAGATTCAATACAATCTTATTCAAATTACCAATGGCATTTTCCACAGAATTAGAAAAAAGATTTTACAATTTGTATGCAAAACGAAAGACCCCAAATAGACAAGCTTGAGACAGAAAAATGTAGGTGGAAGAATCAGGCTCCCTGACTTCAGACTATACTACAAAGCTACAGTAATCAAAACAGTATGGCACTGGCACAGAAACACAGTTCAACGGCACAGGATAGAAAGCCCAGAGGTAAACCCCTGCACATATGATCACCTAATGCATGACAAAGGTGGCAAGAATATACAATGGGGAAAAGAAAGTCTCTTCAATAAGTGGTGCTGAGAAAAGTGGACAACTACATGTAAAAGAATGAAATTAGAACACTCCCTAACACAATACACAAAAATAAATTCAAAAGAGAGTAAACACCGAAATATAAGGACAGACACTATAAAACACTTAGAGGAAAACATAGGAAGAGCACACTATGACATAAATCACAGCAAGATACTTTTTGATTTCATTTTTAAAAAAATCTTTATTGGAGTATAATTGCTTTACAATGGTGTGTTAGTTTCTGCTTTATAACAAAGTGAATCAGTTATACATATACATATGTTCCCATACCTCTTCCCTCTTGCGTCTCCCTCCCTCCCACCCTACCTATCCCACCCCTCCAGGCGGTCACAAAGCACTGAGCTGATCTCCCTGTGCTATGTGGCTGCTACCCACTAGCTATCTACCTTATGTTTGGTAGTGTATATATGTCCATGCCTCTCTCTCGCTTTGTCATGGCTTACACTTCCCCCTCCCCATATCCTCAAGTCCATTCTCCAGTAGGTCTGTGCCTTTATTCCTGTCTTGCCCAGAGGTTCTTCATGACATTTTTTTGTTAAATTCCGTATATATGTGTTAACCTACGGTATTTGTCTCTCTCTTCCTGACTTACTTCACTCTGTATGACAGACTCTAGGTCTATGCACCTCATTACAAATAGCTCAATTTCGTTTCTTTTTATGGCAGAGTAATATTCCATTGTATATATGTGCCACATCTTCTTTATCCATTCATCTGTTGATGGACACTTAGGTTAATTCCATGTCCTGGCTGTTATAAATTTAGGTACATGACTCTCTTTGAATTATGGATTTCTCAGGGTGTATGCCCAGTAGTGGGATTGCTAGGTCGTATGGTAGTCCTATTTTTACATTTTCAAGGAACCTCCATACTGTTCTCTATAGTGGCTGTATCAATTTACATTCCCACCAACAGTGTAAGAATGTTCCCTTTTCTCCACACCCTCTCCAGCATTTATTGTTTCTAGATTTTTGGATGATGGCCATTCTGACTGGTGTGAGATGATATCTCATTGTAGTTTTGATTCACATTTCTGTAATGATTAATGATGTTGAGCATTCTTTAATGTGTTTGTTGGCAGTCTGTATATCTTCTTTGGAGAAATGTCTATTTAGGTCTTCTGCCCATTTTTGGATTGGGTTGTTTGATTTTTTGCTATTGAGCTGCATGAGCTGCTTATAAATTTTGGAAATTAATCCTTTGTCAGTTGCTTCATTTGAAAATGTTTTCTCCCATTCTGCGGGTTGTCTTTTAGTCTTGTTTATGGTTTCCTTTACTGTGCAAAAGCTTTTACATTTCATTAGGTCCCATTTGTTTATTTTTGTTTTTATTTCCATTTGTCTAGGAGGTGGGTCAAAAAGGATCTTGCTGTGATTTATGTCATACAGTGTTCTGCCTATGTTTTCCTTTAAGAGTTTGATAGTTTCTGGCCTTACAATTAGGTCTTTAATCCATTTTGAGTTTATTTTTGTGTATGGTGTTAGGGAGTGATCTAATCTCATACTTATACATGTACCCATCCAGTTTTCCCAGCACCACTTACTGAAGAGGCTGTCCTTTCTCTGCTGTACATTCCTGCCTCCTTTATCAAAGATAAAGTGACCATATGTTCGTGGGTTTATCTCTGGGCTTTCTATCCTGTTCCATTGATCTATCTTTCTGTTTTTGTGCCAGTACCATGTTGTCTTGATTACTGTAGCTTTGTAGTATAATCTGAAGTCAGGGAGCCTGACTCCTCCAGCTCCATTTTTCTTTCTCAAGATTGCTTTGGTTATTCGGGGTCTTTTGTGTTTCCATACAAATTTTAAAATGTTTTGTTCTAGTTCTGTGAAAAACGCCAGTGGTATTTTGATAGGGATTGCTTTGGGTAGTAGAGTCATTTTCACAATGTTGATTCTTCCAATCCAAGAACATGGTATATGTCTCCATCTATTTGTATCATGTTTAGTTTCTTTCATCAGTGTCTTATAATTTTCTGCATACAGGTCTTTTGTTTCCTTAGGTAGGTTTATTCCTAGATATTTTATTCTTTTTGTTGCAATGGTAAATGGGAGTGTTT
Source organism: Orcinus orca (assembly GCF_937001465.1). Classification (NCBI taxonomy): domain Eukaryota; kingdom Metazoa; phylum Chordata; class Mammalia; order Artiodactyla; family Delphinidae; genus Orcinus; species Orcinus orca. The sequence goes on from NC_064580.1 coordinate 55,754,844, forward strand.
TTTTGATTTCACTTTCAGATTTTTCATCGTTAGTGTATAGGTATGCCACAGATTTCTGTGCATTAATTTTGTATCCTGTTACTTTACCAAATTCATTGATTAGCTCTAGTAGTTTTCTGGTAGCATCTTCAGGATTCTCTATGTATAGTATCATGTCATCTGCAAACAGTGACAGATTTATTTATTCTTTTCTGATTTGGTTTCCATTTATTTCCTTTTCTTCACTGATTGCTGTGGCTAAAACTTCCAAAACTATGTTGAATAAGAGTGGTGAGAGTGGCAACCTTGTCTTGTTCCTGATCTTAGTATAAATGCTTTCAGTTTTTCACCATTGAGTATGATGTTGGCTGTGGGTTTGTCATATATGGCCTTTATGATATTGAGGAAATTTCCCTCTATGCCTACTTTCTGCAGGGTTTTTTTATCATAAATGGGTGTTGAATTTTGTCGAAAGATTTCTCTGCATCTATTGAGATGTTCATATGGTTTTTCTCCTTCAATTTGTTAATAAGGTTTATCACATTGATCAATTTGCATATATTGAAGAATCCTTGCACCTGGAATAAACCCCACTTGATCATGGTGTATGATCCTTTTAATGTGCTGTTGGATTCTGTTTGCTAGTATTTTGTTGAGGATTTTTGCATCTATGTTCCTCAGTGATATTGACCTGTAGTTTTCTTTCTTTGTGATATCCTTCTTTGGTTTTGGTAACAAGGTGATGTTGGCCTCAGAGAATGAGTTTGGGAGTGCTCCTCCCTCTGCTATATTTTGGAAAAGTTTGAGAAAGATAGGTGTTAGCTCTTCTCTAAATATTTGATAGAATTCGCCTGTGAAGCCATTTGGTCCTTGGCTTTTGTTTTTTGGAAGATTTTAATCACAGTTTCAATTTCAGTGCTTGTGATTGGTCTGTTCATATTTTCTATTTCTTCCTGATTCAGTCTTGGCAGGTTATGCATTTCTCAGAATTTGTCCATTTCTTCCAGGTTGTCTATTTTTTTGGCATAGAGTTGCTTGTAGTAATCTCTCATCATCTTTTGTACTTCTGTAGTGTCAATTGTTACTTTTCCTTTTTCACTTCTAATTCTATTGATTTGAGACTTCTCCCTTTTTTTCTTGATGAGTCTGGCTAATGGTTTATCAATTTTGTTTATCTTCTCAAAGAACCACCTTTTAGTTTTATTAATCTTTGCTATCATTTCCTTCATTTCTTTTTCATTTATTTCTGATCTGATTTTTATGATTTCTTTCCTTCTGCTTACTTTGGGGATTTTTTTCTTCTTTTCTAATTGCTTTAGGTGCAAGGTTAGGTTGTTTATTCGAGATGTTTCCTGTTTATTAAGTGGGATTGTATTGCTGTAAACTTCCCTCTTAGAACTACATTTGCTGCATCCCATAGATTTTGGGTCATTGTGTCTCAATTGTCATTTGTTTCTAGGTATTTTTTTATTTCCTCTTTGATTTATACAGTGATCACTTCGTTATTAAGTAGTGTGTTGTTTAGCCTCCATGTGTTTGTATTTTTTACAAATATTTTCCTGTAATTGATATCTAGTCTCATAGCATTGTGGTCCCAAAAGGTACTTGATACAATTTCAATTTTCTTAAATTTACCAAGGCTTGATTTGTGACCCAAGATATGATCTATCCTGGAGAATGTTTCATGAGCACTTGAGAAAATTGTGTATTCTGTTGTTTTTGGATGAAATGTCCTATAAATATCAATTAAGTCCATCTTGTTTTATGTATCATTTAAAGCTGTGTTTCCTTATTTATTTTCATTTTGGATGATCTTTCCATTGGTGAAAGTGGGGTGTTAAAGTACACTACTTTGAATGTGTTACTGTCTATTTCCCCTTTTATGGCTGTTAGTATTTGCCTTATGTATTGAGGTGCTCGTATGTTGGATGCATAAATTTTTACAATTGTTATATCTTCTTCTTGCATCGATCCCTTGATCATTATGTAGTGTCCTCCTTTGTCTCTTCCAATAGTCTTTATTTTAAAGTCAATTTTTCTCTGATATGAGAATTGCTACTCCAGCTTTTTTTTGGTTTCCATTTGCATGAAATATCTCTTTCCATCCCCTTACTTTCAGTCTGTATGTGTCTCTAGGTCTGAAGTAGGTCTCTTGTAGACAGCCAATATATGGGTCTTGTTTTTGTATCCATTCAGCCAATCCGTGTCTTTTTGCGGGAGCATTTAGTCCATTTAGATTTAAGGTAATTATCAATATGTATGTTACTATTCCCATTTTCTTAATTGTTTTGGGTTCATTATTGTAGGTCTTTTCCTTCTGTTGCGTTTTTTGCCTAGAGAAGTTCCTTTAGCAGTTGTAAAGCTGGTTTGGTGGTGCTGAACTGTCTCAGCTTTAGCTTGTCTGTAAAGCTTTTAATTTCTCCATCAAATCTGAATGAGATCCTTTCTGGGTTGAGTAATCTTGGTTGCAGGTTTTTCTCCTTCATCACTTTCAGTATGTCCTGCCACTCCCTTCTGGCTTGTGTGGCATCTGCTCAGAGATCAGCTGTTAACCTTATGGGGATTCTCTTGTGTGTTATTTGTTGTTTTTCCCTTGCTGCTTTTAATAGGTTTTCTTTGTGTTTAATTTTTGACAGTTTGATTAATATGTGTCTTGGCGTATTTCTCTTTGGATTTATCCTTTATGGGACTCTCTGTGCTTCCTGGACTTGATTAACTATTTCCTTTCCCATATTAGGGAAGTTTTCAACTATAATCTCTTCAAATATTTTCTCAGTCCCTTTCTTTTTCTCTTCTTCTTCTGGAACCCCTATAATTTGAATGTTGGTACATTTGATGTTGTCCCAGAGGTCTCTGAGACTGTCCTCAGTTCTTTTCATTCTTTTTTCTTTATTCTGCTCTGCAATAGTTATTTCCACTATTTTATCTTCCAGGTCACTTATCTGTTCTTCTGCCTCAGTTATTCTGCTATTGATCCCATCTAGAGTATTTGTAACTTCATTTACTGTGTTGTTCACTGTTGCTTGTTTCATCTTTAGTTCTTCTAGGTCCTTGTTAAATGTTTCTTGCATTTTGTCTATTCTATTTTCAAGATTTTGTATCATCTTTACTATCATTATTCTGAATTCTTTTTCAGGTAGACTGCCTATTTCCTCTTCATTTGTTAGTTCTGGTGGGTTTTTATCTTGCTCTTTCATCTGCTGTGTGTTTTTCTGTCTTCTCATTTTGCTTATCTTACTGTGTTTGGGGTTTCCTTTGTGCAGGCTGCAGGTTCATAGTTCCCGTTGTTTTTGGTGTCTTTCCCCAGTGGTTAAGGTTGGTTCACTGGGTTGTGTATGCCTCCTGGTGGAGGGGACTAGTGCCTGTGTTCTGGTGGATGAGGCTGGATCTTGTGTTTCTGGTGGGCAGGTCCACGTCTGGTGGTGTGTTTTGGGGTGTCTGTGGACTTATTATGATTTTAGGCAGCCTCTCTGCTAATGGGTGGGGTTGTGTTCCTGTCTTGCTAGTTGTTTGGCATAATATGTCCAGCACTGTAGCTTGCTGATCATTGAGTGAAGATGGTTGCTGGTGTTGAGATGGAGATCTCTGGAAGATTTTTGCCATTTGATATTATGTGGAGCTGTGAGGTCTCTTGTGGACCAGTGTCCTTAAGTTGGCTCTCCCACCTCAGAGGCACAGCACTGACTCCTGGCTGCAGCACCAAGAGCTGTTCATCCACACAGCTCAGAATAAAAGGGAGAAAATATAGAAAGAATGTATTAGTAGAAGTAGAAAGAAAGAAAGAAAGAAAGAAGGGAGGGAGGGAGTGAGGAAGGAAGGAAGGAAGGAGGGAAGGAAGGAATAAAGGAAATAAAGAAGATAAAGTAAAATAAAATAAAGTAAGATAAAATATAATAAATTTATTAAAATAAAAAAATAATTATTAAGAAAAAAAAAAGGACAGATAGAACTCTAGGACAAATGGTGGAAGCAAAGCTATAGAGACAAAATCTCACCCAGAAGTATACACATACACATTCACAAAAAGAGGAAAAGGGGAAAAAACCATAAATCTTGCTCTCAAAGTCCACCTCCTCAATTTGGGATGATTTGTTGTCTAAAGGAGGGAAGGAAGGAAAGAAAGAAAGGAAGAAAGAAAGAAGGAAAGAAAGGAAGGAAGGAAGGAAGGAAGAAAGAAAGTAAAGTAAAATAAAATAAAGTTATTGAAATAAAACATAATTATTACGAAAAAAAAACGGTTGGATAGAACCCTAGGACAAATGGAGGAAGCAAAGCTATACAGGCAAAATCTCAGACAGAAGCATACACACACACAAAAGGAGGAAAAGGTGAAAAAATCATAAATCTTGCTCTCAAAGTCCACCTCCTCAATTTGGGATGATTCGCTGTCTATTCATGTATTCCACAGCTGCAGGGTACATCAAGTTGATTGTGGAGCTTTAATCCACTGCTTCTGATGCTGCTGGGAGAGATTTCCCTTTCTCTTCTTTGTTCTCACAGCTTCCAGGGGCTCAGCTTTGGATTTGGCCCTGCCTCTGCATGTAGGTCCCCGGAGGGCGTCTGTTCTTCGCTCAGACAGGACGGGGTTAAAGGAGCCGCTGATTTGCGCGCTCTGACTCACTCAGGCCGGTGGGCGGGAGGGGCACGGAGTGCTGGGCGAGCCTGCGGCGGCAGAGGCCAGCGTGAGATTGCACCAGCCTGAGGCGCACGGTACGTGCGTTCTCCCGGGGGAGTTGTCCCTGGATCCCGGGACCCTGGCAGTGGCGGGCTGCACAGCCTCCCTGGAAGGGGGGTGTGGATGATGACCTGTGCTCGCACACAGGCTTATTGGTGGGGGCAGCAGCAGACTTAGCATCTCATGCCCGTCTCTGGGGTCCGCGCTTTTAGCTGCGGCTCGCGCCCGACTCTGGAACTCCTTTAAGCAGCGCTCTTATTCCCCTCTCCTCGCGCACCAGGAAACAAAGAGGGAAGAAAAGTCTCTTGCCTCTTCGGCAGGTCCAGACTTTTCCCCAGACTCGCTCTCGGCTAGCCGTGGCGCACTTACCCCCCGCAGGCTGTGTTCACACTGCCAACCCAGTCCTCTCCTAGTACTCCGACCGAAGCCCGAGCCTCAACTCCCAGCCCTGCCTGCCCTGGCGGGTGAGCAGACACGCCTCTCGGGCTGGTGAGTGCTGGTCGGCACTGATCCTCTGTGCGGGAATCTCTGCCCACTTTGTCCTCCGCACCCTTGCTGCTGTGCTCTCCTCCGCGGCTCCAAAGCTTTCCCCATCCGCCACCCACAGTCTCCGCCTGCGAAGGGGCTTCCTAGTGTGTGAAAAACTTTCCTCCTTCACAGCTCCCTCCCACTGGTGCAGATCCCGTCCCTATCCTTTTGTCTCTGTTTATTCTTTTGCCCTACCCAGGTACGTGGGGGGTTTCTTGCCTTTTGGGAGGTCTGAGGTCTTCGGCCAGCATTCAGTAGGTGTTCTGTAGGAGTTGTTCCACGTGTAGATATATTTCTGGTGTATCTGTGGGGAGGAAGGTTATCTCCGTATCTTACTCTTCCGCCATCTTCCCGGAAGCTAGTCATCAATTTTATACACATCAGTGTATACGTGTCAATCCCGATCGCCCAATTCATCAAACCAAGCCCCCCACCCCCCTGACGCTTTACCTCCTTGGTGTCCATACGTTTGTTCTCTACATGTGTGTCTCTATTTCTGCCCTGCAAACTGGTTCACCTATACCATTTTTCTAGGTTCGAAATATGCGTTAATTTACGATATTTGTTTTTCTCTCTCTGACTACTTCACTCTGAATGACAGTCCCTAGATCCATCAACACCTCAACAAAAGGCCCAATTTCATTCCTTTTTATGGCTGAGTAATATTCCATTGTATATATGTACCACATCTTCTTTATCTTTTCATCTTTCGCTGGGCATTTAGGTTGCTTACATGACCTAGCTATTGTAAATAGTGCTACAGTGAACATTGGAGTTCATGTGTCTTTGAATTATGGTTTTCTCTGGGTATATGCCCAGCAGTGGGATTGCTGGATCATATGGTAATTCTATTTTTAATTTTTTAAGGAGCCTCCATACTGTACTCCATAGTAGCTGTATCAATTTACATTCCCACCCACAGTGCAAGCGGGTTACACTTTCTCCACACCCTCTCCAGCATTTGTTGTCTGTGGGTATTCTGATGATGCCCATTCTAACTGGTGTGAGGTGATATCTCATTGTAGTTTTGATTTGCTTTTCTCTAATGTTGAGGAGCTTTTCATGTGCTTCTTGGCCATCTGTATGTCTTCTTTGGAGACATGTCTATTTATGTCTTCTGCCCAGTTTTGGATTGGGTTGTTTGTTTCTTTAATATTGAGCTGCATGAGCTGTTTATATATTTTGGAGATTAATGTTTTGTCCATTAATTCATATGCAAATATTTTCTCCCATTCTGAGGGTTGTCTTTTTGTCTAGTTTATGGTTTCCTTTGCTGTGCAAAAGCTTTTAAGTTTCATTAGGTCCCATTTGTTTATTTTTGTTTTTATTTCTGTTACTTTAGGAGCTGGATCAAAAACTTTCTTGCTGGCATTTATGTCCAAGAGTGTTCTTCCTGTGTTTTCCTCTAAGAGTTTTATAGTGTCCGGTCTTACATTTAGGTCTCAAATCCATTTTGAGTTTGTTTTTGTGTATGGTGTTAGGGAGAGTTCTAATTTCATTCTTTTACATGTAGCTGTCCAGTTTTCCCAGCACCACTTATTGAAGTTACTGTCTTTTCTCCATTGTATGTCCTTGACTCCTTTGTCATAGTTTAGCTGACCGTAGGTGTGTGGGTTTGTCTCTGGGCTTTCTATCTTTTTCTATTGATCTATGTTTCTGTTTTTGTGCCAGTACCATATTGTCTTGATTACTGTAGCTTTGTAGTATAGTCTGAAGTCAGGGAGTCTGATTCCTCCAGCTCCACATTTTTCCCTCAAGACTGCTTTGGCTATTCAGGGCCTTTTTTGTCTCCATACAAATTTTAAGATTTTTTGTTCTAGTTCTGTAAAAAATGCCATTGGAAATTTAATAGGGATTGCATTGAATCTGTAGATTGCTTTGGGAACTAGAGTCATTTTCGCAATACTGATTATTCCAATCCAAGAACATGGTATATCTCCATCTTTTTGTATCATCTTTAATTTCTTTCATCAGTGTCTTATAGTTTTCTGCCTGCAGGTCTTTTGTCTCCCTAGGTAGGTTTATTCCTAGGTATTTTATTCTTTTTCTTGCAATGGTAAATGGGAGGGTTTCCATAATTTCTCTTTCAGATTTTCATCATTAGTATATAGGAATGCAAGAGATTTCTGTGCATTACTTTTGTATCCCAGAACTTTACCAAATTCATTGATTAGTTCTAGTAGTTTTCTGGTGGCACCTTTAGGATTCTATATATATAGTATCATGTCACCTGTAAACAGTGACAGTTTTACTTCTTCTTTTCCAATTTGTATTCCTTTTATTTCTTTTCTTCACTGATTACCATGGATAGGACTTCCAAACTATGTTGAATAATAGTGGTGAGAATGGACATCCTTGTTTTCTTCCTGATCTTAGAGGAAACACTTTCAGTTTTTCACCATTGAGAATGATGTTTGCTGTGGGTTTGTCGTACATGGCCTTTATTACGTTGAGGTAGGTTCCCTCTATGCCCACTTTCTGGAGAGTTTTTATCATAAATGGGTGTTGAATTTTCTCAAAAGCTTTTTCTGCATCTATTGAGATGATCATATGGTTTTGTTGTTTATTTTAACACCTTTATTGGAGTATAATTGCTTTACATTGGTGTGTTGCTTTCTGCTTTATAACAACGTTAATCAGTTATACATATACATATTTCCCCATATCTCTTCCTCTTGCATCTCTCTCCCTGCCACCCTCCCTATCCCACCCCTCTACGTGGTCACAAAGCACCAAGCTGATCTCCCTGTGCTATGCAGCTGCTTCCCACTAGCTATCTATTTTACATGATCATATGGTTTTTATTCTTCAATTTGTTAATATAATGTATCACATTGATTGATTTGCATGTACTGAAGAATCCTTGCATCCATGGGATAAATCCCAGTTGATCATGGTGTATGATCCTTTTAATGTGTTGTTGGATTCTGTTTGTTAGTATTTTGTTGAGGATTTTTGCATCTATATTCATCAGTGATATTGGCCTGTAATTTTCTTTTTTTGTAGTATCTTTGTCTGGTTTTGGAATCAGGGTGCAGGTGACCTCATAGAATGAGTTTAGGAGTATTCCTTTCTCTGCAATACTTTGGAAGACTTTAAGAAGGATGGGTGTTAGCTCTTCTCTAAATGTTTGATAGAATTCACCTATGAAACCATCTGGTCCTAGACTTTTGTGTTGGAAGATTTTTAATCTCAGTTTCAATTTCATTACTTGTGATTGGCCTGTCCATATTTTCTATTTCTTCCTGGTTCAGTCTTAGATGGTTATAACTTTCTAAGAATTTGTCCATTTCTTCCAGGTTGTCCATTTTATTGGCATAGAGTTGCTTATAGTAGTCTCTTAGGATGCTTTGTGTTTCTGCAGTGTCTTTGGTAACTTCTCCTTTTTCATTTTTAATTTAATTGATTTGAGTCCACTCCCTCTCTTTCTTGATGAGTCTGGCTAGTGGTTCATAAATTTTATTTATCTTCTTTTTTTTTTTTTTTTGCAGTACACGGGCCTCTCACTGTTGTGGCCTCTCCCACTGCAGAGCACAGGCTCCAGATGCGCAGGCTCAGAGGTCATGGCTCCCTGGCCCAGCCGCTCCGTGGCATGTGGGATCTTCCCAGACTGGGGCACGAACTCGTGTCCCCTTCATTGGCAGGCAGACTCTCAACCACTGCGCCACCAGGGAAGCCCTGTTTATCTTCTTAAGGAACCAGCTTTTAGTTTTATTGATCTTTGCTGTTGTTTTCTTTGTTTCTATTTCATTTATTTCTGCTCTGATCTTTATGATTTGTTTCCTTCTGCTACCTTTGCGTTTTGTTTGTTCTGCATTCTCTAGTTCCTTTAGGTGTAAGGTTACATTGTTTATTTGAGCTTTTTCTTGTTTCTCGAGGTAAGCTTTTATAGCTATAAACTTCCCTCTTAGAACTGCTTCTGCTGCATCCCATAGGTTTTGGATCATTGCGTTTTCATTGTCATTTGTCTCTAGGTATTTTTTGATATAGTCTTTGATTTCTTCAATGATCTCTTTGTTATTTAGTAATGTATTGTTTAAGCTCCATGTGTTTGTGTTTTTTACGTCTTTTTCCCCTGTAATTTATTTCTAATCTCATAGCGTTGTGGTCAGAGAAGATGCTTGATATGATTTCAATTTTCTTAAATTTCCTGAGGCTTGATTTGTGACCCAAGATGTGATCTATCCTGGAGAATGATCCATGCACACTTGAGAAGAAAGTGTAATCTGCTGTTTTTAGATGGAATGTCCTGTAAATATCAATTAAATCTATCTGGTCTACTGTGTCATTTAAAGCATCTGTTTCCTTATTAATTTTCTGTTTGGATGATCTCTCCATTGGTGTAAGTATGGTGTCCCCACTATTATTGTGTTACTGTCTATTTCCTCTTTTATAGCTGTTAGCAGTTACCTTATGTATTGAGGTGCTCCTATGTTGGGTGCATATATATTTATAATTAATATCTCTTCTTCTTGGATTGATCCATTAATCATAATGTAGTTTCCTTCCTTGTCTCTTGTAACATTCTTTATTTTAAAGTCTATTTTATCTGATATGAGTGTTTCTACTCCAGCTTTCTTTTGATTTCCATTTGCATGAAATACCTTTTTCCATCCCCTCACTTTCAGTCTGTATGTGTCCCTAGGTCTGAAGTGGGTCTCTTGTAGAGTGCATATTTATGGGTCTTGTTTTTGTATCCATTCAGCAAGCCAGTGTCTTTTGGTTGGAGCCTTTAATCCATTCACGTTTAAGGTAATTATGGATATATATGTTCCTATGACCATTTTCTTAATTGTTTTGGGTTTGTTTTTGTAGATCCTTTTTTTTTCTCTTGTGTTTCCTACTTAGAGAAGTTCCTTTAGCATTTGTTGTAGAGCTCGTTTGGTGGTGCTGAATTCTCTTAGCTTTTGCTTGTCTGTAAAGCTTTTGATTTCCCCATCGAATCTGAATGAGATCCTTGCTGGGTAGATTAACCTTGTTTGTCAGTTTTTCTCTTTCATCACTTTAAGTATATCATGCCACTCCCTTCTGGCTTGTAGAGTTTCTGCTGAGAAATCAGCTGTTAACCTTATGGGAGTTCCCTTGTATATTATTTGCCATTTTTCCCTTGCTGCTCTCAATAATTTTTCTCTGTCTTTAATTTTTACCAATTTGTTTATTATGTGTCTTGGCATGTTTCTCCTTGTGTTTATCCTGTATGGGACTCTCTGCACTTCCTGGACTTGGGTGGCTATTTCCTTTCCCATGTTAGGGAAGTTTTCGACTATAATCTCTTCAAATATTTTGTCAGGTGTTTTCTCTCTCTCTTCTCCTTCTGGGACCCCTATAATGCGAATATTGTTGTGTTTAATGTTGTTCCAGAGGTCTCTTAGGCTGTCTTCATTTCTTTTCATTCTTTATTCTTTATTCTTGTTCAGCAGCAGTGAATTCCACCATTCTGTCTTCCAGGTCACTTATCCATTCTTTTGCCTCAGTTATTCTGTTATTGATTCCTTCTTGTGTAATTTTCATTCCAGTTATTGTATTGTTCATCTCTGTTTCCTCTTTAATTCTTCTAGGTCTTTGTTAAACATTTCTTGCATCTTCTTGATCTTTGCCTCTGTTCTTTTTCCGGGATCCTGGATCATCTTCACTATCATTAATCTGAATTCTTTTTCTGGAAGGTTGCCTATCTCCACTTCATTTCGTTGTTTTCTGGGGTTTTATCTTGTTCCTTCATCTGGTACATAACCCTCTGCCTTTTTATCTTGTCTACCTTTCTGTGATTGTGGGTTTTTTTCCACAGGCTGCAGGATTGTAGTTCTTCTTGCTTCTGCTATCTGCCCCCTCACATTGAGTTTCTTTAGGAAGATTATTTTGACGTCTTTGTCAGGCAATTAATAGATTCCATTTATTTGGGGTCAATTCCTAGAGATTTATTTTGGTGGTGTTATATTTGCCTGATTATTTGTATCCATGTAGACTGGCATTTATGTGTGCATTTAAAGAAGCAATCATCTCTCCTGGTTTTACAAACTTCTTTTGGCAGGTAAGGGCCTTTTCCTGTTGATTCTTTGGATTGATGGAATTACTTCCAAGATTGCAGTGAAGCCGCTCTTCATTCACTCAGGAGCTGAGTCATGTGGCTCAAGATTGATTCATGTGGCTCTTGATGAGTCTGCAGTGGGGTCCTCAGTTGGTGGGTCTATTACCAGGGGCTCAGCTGAGTGTGAATCCTGTCTGGCACTTGCGTGGATGGAGCTGCCTCTAGGAACTTGTTTAGTAAGGTTGACACTGGGACAAAGGCCCACTTTAGAACTCATGTTGGGTCCATGACAGTGTGTCTGTTACCAGGTGCATGGACAGGTTTGTCTCCTGCCAGATGCCTGAAAAGGTTCCTGCCAGGTTACTGGATGGATCATTTGGCAGGCAGGACAGTCCCTATACTGTGGCTGATAGGACCTGAAATTGAGTCCCAGGGTTACTTCAGAATCCCCACCTAAGACTGAGGTCTGCAGACCTGGCACAGATGTGTGTGGCTCCCATAAAGTACCTTGGCAGTCAGAAGTGCTCCCTGACTGCTATTGGAAGGGACTGGAGCTACGTTACAGGACTTTTTCAGAATCTACAACTGGACTGTAGTCTACAGTCTTCCCTCTGGTTGCAAGTACAGGTTTTGTGTCTCTGGAAAGGCAGGGCTGCTCATGAACTGCAGCTGGGATAGGGCTTGAGCTAAAGTAGAGGACTGTTTCAGGATCTGCTGTTGGGCCAAGTTTGGTTCGCTCACCTCCAAGGGAACTAACAGGTATGTCTCCCAGTGTTTCCCTGGGCCAGCTGGACTGCTCAGACTGTGGCTGGGTGTGGCTAGAGATGAGTCATAAGGTCATTTTAGCACCTGCTGTCAGACCAAGGTTGGTTGGCCTGCCTCCAAGGACACCAATGGATATATATCCCAGCCGGACTCTGGGCAGACAAGAATGCTCCCTGACCATGGCTTGGAGGGGCTGGAGCTGAGTTACAAGGCTGTTTCAGGATCTCTGGAGGTACAGACAGGTGAGTCTCCTGCGAGGCCTCTGGGTTGGCAGGACTGCTCCCAGACTACAGCTGGTAGGAGCTGGAGCCAAGTTTTAGGGCCCTTTCTGAATCTCATGGGGCACAAATTGTTATGTTTCCCCATGGGTTCTTGGGAGGACTACTACCAGAGTCACAGATGGGTGTGGCTCCCACAACATCCCTTGGCAGGCAGGAGTGCTCCCTGACTGTTATTGGTAGGGACAGGAGCCGAGTTATAGGACGTTTTCAGAATCTCAGACTGATGCCAGGAGGATCTGGAGCCCAGTTACAGGGCTGATTCAGAATCTACACTTTGACCCACCTCAGTGGGCTTGCCTCCTAGGACTCCCAGACCATGGCTGAGGGGACTGGAACTGGTTCATGGTCCAGTTTTGGATCCACATCCAGGACCAAGTTCTGCAAGCCTATTGCTGGAGGCATAGGCAAATATGACTCTTCCTGGGTCCTTGGTAAATGGTACTGGTGGCAGGACCAAGGCCAAACATAGGGGGAACAGAGCTGTTTCCAGGTCTGTAACTATAGCCATGGTTGGTGAGTCAGCAACTTGGGAACAGACCTGCCTTCTCAAAATGGCCCTTATCAGCCTTGGGCTCCACTGAGTTTGTTTGTTTGTTTGTTTTTTGTGAGATCATTTTGAGAGTTTTATTTGCAATATTTTAAGGAAGCTCCATCCTGTTTTCCATAGCAGTTACACCAATTTTCACTCCCATCTACAGTCAACAAGGCTCTACTTTTCTTCACATCATGGCCAACACTTGTCATAGCTTGTCTTTCTGACAATAGCCATTCTAACAGGTGTGAGATGATATCTGATTGTGGCTTTGAATTGCATTTCACTGATGATTAATGATATTGAGCATCTTTTCCTGTGTCTCTTGGCCATCTGTATGCCTTCTTTAAAAAATGTTTATACAGTCCAATATCTATTAAAATAAATCTATAATTTAAAATATAAAAAAAATTTCAGTGTCAAATGGCTTCCATGAGAAAAAAAATATATACAGATTTTCTACCTATCTTTATTTTTTAATTTTAAAAAAAAATATTTTAATTAATTAATTAATTTTATATTTGGCTGCATTCAGTCTGTTCCTGTGTGCGGGCTTTCTCTAGTTGCGGCAAACAGGGGCTACTCTTC